>NC_140993.1:15220380-15765380 GCF_052327205.1 Somniosus microcephalus
CCCGGCGCGTTTCCTGGCCAATTAGAGGAAGTGGGTCTGGTGACATCAACGGGTCTGGTGACATCATTTGTTCCTTAAAGGGCCCATGTGTAAGGGGTGGTGTGTGTGGTCAGCTTTACCTCTGACTCCCTGAGTGGTTCGAATCGCTCCCACTCCCTTGGTTCTAGACTTTGGACTCATTTGGGGGTTGTAATGAAATTGCAACAGACACCTGAGTTGGTCAAAAGAATCGAGATTTTTATTTTGAGACAGGAAAATATACAATACAATAAATCTTATACTCTAAAAGGGGGAACACTTTGGAATATGTGAGGGAGAATTACAATAGACAGAAATACCTTACCCTCCCAATCCCACTATCCTAACTAGGTTGAATTCCTGAGGACCAGGAAATGCTCACCAAACGACTTTCTTGACAGATTGTAGAGGTTCGCGATTTCGGGGTTCTCTTTAGTTGTGGCGGTTGGGGCCTGCCATACCCTGGACGTGGTGGAAGACTGCACCTGCATTGGGTCTTTAGTCTTCGCCTGTCCGCTGATGCGGCTAGATGCGTAGTTGCATTTATCGGGTAAGTACCCAATTTTCTTTGGTTAGGTAAAGTTTTTAGGGTCTTTTGTGTCAAATCTTACCCAGAGGTAAGTCAGACTAGCCTGTAGAGTGGAAACAAGTTTCTGATTTTCGAATTTTCGGTGGTTGGTTTCTTGTTGGTCGCGGTGGCCCAATATTACCTGGTTGGTGGTAATATTGGTAGTTGTTGGTTTCTTGAGGCCTTTGGTTGCTGCTATTTCCATCCCCTTCCGTTTCGTTCTTCTTTCTTCAAGTCTCCAATTCTCCGACTGACTACGGTGATGATGATATCTTTTTCTGAACCGTACTTTCTCTTGTTGGTGAAAAATAAATTCACTCAAGTCTGTCTTAAAATAAAAGTCCACAGTTTATTAACAGAACATTCTGGGAGAAGACCATAGACCCCGCGGTCTAGTGATACCCTTCTCATTCTCTCTTGGTTGGTACAGCTTTTTATTCCATTTTCATCCAATCTTGTTGTATTACAATAATCACCTGATCACTTATGGCTTATTTATTCTTTCTGTATTAGTCATGCTTGTGTGGTTAAAGGTTAGTTATATCTTACTATGCCTTTGGTCACAGGTCAAATTCTCATGACCCCTATATTCTGCTGCGTCTATAAATTTAGCTAGAACAGCACATTTCTTATTGCTTACTCAGAAAGCCTCTAAAATGTTCTTTGTTACATTAAACACACACATTATGTCTTGTCCCGCATCTGCATCTTATCTTTGTTTTGCAGAACTTCTCTGCACACTGTCCTTGTGCAGGACTAGCGAAAGTAACACTTTTCCAGTCTGTACGGGTTTAGTTCTGCCTTTTTACATAAGTCAGTTGTTATTGTGAAACTTCTTATCACCACTTGGTTTCTTTTAGCTCTGGCTCATCTGCACATGACCCCCACTCCTTTGTCTGATTTTAATTCTGCCAGCACCACTTAGTTAAGTGGTTATCTCAACTGCCTGTCTGCTGCTGCTGCATCTGTAATTCTGAGAGGGTTCATTTTAACCCCTTCACTCTCCTGTACTGAACTTGAGCCTTCTTGAGCTGTGTCCAACGTTTGTTTGAACTGTACTGTGTTGCACTGTCTGTTTCACTGAACAAGCAGGCCTCAATTATACTGTTTTGAGGCCTGGCTTATCTGACCACCAAATCTCTGGTTCTTTGTTAATTTTTGGTGGGCTCGTTATTTTTAATATGTTTTAACTCTTATCGAGGTTTCGGGGATGGGGTCCCATCTATTTTTAATTGGCTTTTAACTGGTTTTGGGATTGCCTTGAAATCAATTTAAAATGTGTAAAGCGTTTTGGAAATCTTTCTGATTGGCTTTGAACTGTTGTTTGATTGTCTTTTCCTGCTGGGGCCAGGTTTTCTTTTGTTGACTGTTGGCATGTATTGTATTATTCATGTTCTTAATGGCCCTGTGGGTTTCGGCACGAACAGTCTTTCGGTGGGCTTATTAACATAGAAACATAGAAGATAGGAGCAGGAGTAGGCCATTCAGGCCCTGGAGCCTGCTCCGCCATTCAATGAGATCATGGCTGATCATCCAAATTCAGTACCCGGTCCTTGCTTTCTCCCCTTACCCCTTGATCCCTTTAGCCTTAAGAAATATATCCAACTCCTTCTTGAATATATTTAATGTATTGGCCTCTACTGCCTTCTGTGGTAGAGAATTCCACAGGTTCACCACTCTCTGGGTGAAGAAATTCCTTCTCATTTCTGTCCCAAATGGCCTACCCCTTATCCTTAGACTGTGACCCCTGGTTCTGGACTCCCCGACCATCGGGAACATCCTTCCTGCATCTAGTCTGTCTAGTCCTGTTAGAATTTTATAAGTTTCAATGAGATCCCCTCTCATTCTTCTAAACTCCAGCGAGTACAAGCCCGATCGACCCAATCTCTCCTCATACGTCATTCCTGCCATCCCAGGTATCAGCCTGGTGAATCTTCGCTGAACTCCTTCCATGGCAAGAACATCCTTCCTCAGATAAGGTGACCAAAACTTATTGGGCCAGTAATTCCGGTCCCAACGCGTGAGTACGGACGGGGTACTCACGCGTGGGCCCGTTGGAAGTGCCGGATTTCAGCATGCACAGCGCATGCGCGGGAAACCGACATTTCCTGTCCTCTGAACCAAGGGGTTCAGAGGACGAATGCGTGCACGCAGGAGTCTGCGCATGCGCGCTGAAATTCCTTTTTTTCCACAGGTTTGCGTGTGTGGTAAGGGCCTCTCTATGTAAAAGGAGACGTAAAGAAGGTAAGTGGTCTATTACTTAAAATTATAACATTTTTTCCACAGCTTTATTGTTTTTAAGGACTTTACAGTAAGGTAAGTGTCGTTTTAGACCCGATTTTTAAAAAAATTATTTTTTTCAAAAATTTGATTAATTGTTTAAATCGTTTTTTAAAGTTATTTATAGTTTATTTAATTATTGGGATGTTTTTTAAAATTTTATTTAAAGTTAAACTAGTCTTTTGGGCGCCCGTAGTTTTCATGAGTTTGACAGTTCTTACTATCAAACTCATGAATGAAGTTTCCCCTCCCCTGATTGGCTGCACAGTGCTCACCTGATCCCAGCCGGGCATATCGCACTAACTACGCCGCTGGATCAGGCAAGCACATTGCGCCGACATCTGAACCGGGCCAGTGACGGGAATTCCAAGCAGGCCCAGGCTTCAGATGTCGGTGCGCCGGGTGAGTGCACATCGGGGGCTTGCACGCGCGGCAAGCCCCCGAACCTAATTTCTGGGCCATTGTCTTTATGTAGAATGACTGGGATGGCCCAGAACATTTCCAGATGATCTGGCCTTTCTAATACTCAAACTGTCTGTTTTTCGGAGACCCGTCCCACCGCCTTTTGTCACAGGTTTTTCTACAGGCCTGAACATGCCTTTTAAACTAGCCAAATCTTCCTGGGGTTTTGATTTTATGTCCCCTTTGGCCCAATATTAATTCAAACAATCCAATATCTCTACTTTTTTCTTACTTTGGGGGAATCTGTTTAATTTTGCGAGCCTTACACATGGACAACTTTATTTTGACATTTGTGCTGTCAGTGTTCTACAACATTGAGGTGCTGCAAACACTGACAATGACTACACAAAGGCACATGGCTGCACCCAGGCTCTCCCATGACTCACTCCATATGCTTATGGAGGGAGTCACAGCATGCAGGGAGGTCCTCTTCCCTTCCCATGGGCGGAAGAGACCTCCCCAGGAGTTCAACGCAGCCTGGTTGCACATTGCAGAGGAGGGCACCAGCAGGGGATGTGGTCAGGGGAAGCTGGGTGCAGTGGCGCCAACCTTTCAATGATCTTAGTTGATCACGAAACGTTAGTACAAAGCCACACTCAACCTCATCCTGCTGTGCCTCTCATCACATCGCCATCACTCTTCCCTACCCTACTCCGGCACATCCTTACTCACACCAACTTACCTTGCACCTCCACCCCTCTCTCTCTATTTATATTATCACTTCCCCATCTCACTAGCCACCCCTCACACTCACCCTCATCCTAGTGCAATCATACCAACTGACAACACACAAGGGTAGACACTTGGGTGTTTTATGCAATGTTCATGTGAAGTTTCTGTTAATGTGTTGTCAAACATTGAAACCTTTATTTTCAACACTTGCGTTCTTGGACAGATTTGTGTGCACCTTTGGAAGTGGCTTAGAGAGTTGTAGTGAATGGTGAGACATAACGGTACCCTCCGCAATGTTGATGAGTGTGAAAGGAATGGCTTGGGCATTGTAGGGATGCTTTATGGTGTTGGTGTGGGGTGGTGCCAACCTGGCGCATCATGTGGCAGCCAGGGTGTACAGCGTCAAGTGAAGTAAATCTGGCCATGGTGAGGCCATCCCTGGCCTCCCGGGCAGCAATGTGGTCGGGGTGCTGATGCGCTCTGTCCTGTGCAGCATCAGTTGATTGCGGAGAAAGGTTGGTGTTGTTGTTGTTGGGGCTGATTCTGAGGACCAAAGTGAGAGAGTATAAAGGGCACCCATGCTGATGAAATAGATGGCAGGTGAAGTAGAGATGACAGAAGTGATCTGTCAATGGTGAGAGAGAGGTAATGAGTTCAGACTGGATGGAGACTTGTGTAAAGACTTGCAGCATCCTGAATCTGTTGTGGAAATGCAGTGAGGAAGAGTTTGTGGGCTGAGGGAGGATATCTCTGTAAGGTGGGAGCTTTTACTGTACATTTGAAGCTGTCAACTCAACAGCTGATTCAATGGCCACTGAACTCCTGCCTCAGCTTGACAGACGTGGTCCACGACCAGCATGGACTCGGTGGGCGAGCTGTCAAATGCAGCAGGTGAGCTGAAAATCATTCTTAAATAGCGCTAAACAAGCCACTAATGACCTGAATTGGGTCCCCCACCACTGCCTGTCGGGCCTGCTCACCGACATCGGGGAAAGGCACGTAGTGGCAGGTTCACAGCGGGGTCCTGACCCGCTGGGGGAAAAAAATGCTTTCC
This sequence comes from Somniosus microcephalus, assembly GCF_052327205.1. NCBI lineage: Eukaryota > Metazoa > Chordata > Chondrichthyes > Squaliformes > Somniosidae > Somniosus > Somniosus microcephalus. The sequence continues at coordinate 15,225,435 of NC_140993.1, forward strand.
CACCCAACCCGCCACCAAACGGGTCCGCTGACCACCCCCCCCCCCCGAAAAATCTCGGCCTCAGTGTTATTATGTAGAAGCTGTGTGATGTGACACTCTGTGTTATTATATAGAGGCTGTGTGAGGGCCTTGGTCTCATCCGAAAGACAGCTCCGCTGACAGTGCGGCACTCCCTCAGTACTGGCACTGGGAGCGTCAGCCTGGATTTTGTGCTCAGGTCTCTGGAGCGGGACTGGAACCCACGACCTTCTGACTCAGTGAGGTGAGCGCTACCATTGAACCACAGCTGACACCGTTTGCCTTCTGTGATAATTAATTGTGCGGAACAAAAAAATCCACCGTTATAGTTCATTATTCATCAAAAAAAAGTAAACCATTTCAAAATGATCACTGGTAAATTCCTTAATATGATGGGAACAGGAACATACACCAAAATAGTGACAGCGTACAAGAACAGGTTGGCAGTGCATGTTATCCTCGGTGTCCTGGGACCAATATTTAACCCTTAATTAACATCACTAAAAAACAGATTATCTGCTCATTATCACATTGCTGTTTGTGGGAGCTTGCTGTGTGCAAATTGGCTGCCGCGTTTCCTACATTACAACAGTGACTACACTTCACAAAGTACTTCATTGGCTGTAAAACGCTTTGAGATGTCCTGAGGTTGTGAAAGGCGCTATAGAAATGCAAGCCTTTCTTTCATTCTTTCTGTCTTTCTGTCTTTCTTTCTTGATCTTAGCAACATGGGATTCAAGTTTCGTGATCTCTTTAGTATGCAGATATTCTGTTTGATGGTCTCAAAAGGCTTAGATTAAAACCTGATATATATTGATATGATCTTTCGTTCTTCTTTTCTCGACCTGAAGCCAAGGCCAGCTGTCAAACCTCTGATAAGCAGCTCATCAGCCTGGGCCAGTGTGTGCGAGCACTCGCACAAAGGGCAGCCAGTTAGGGAATGTGTTTGTGGGGCCGGTGGGAGACTGATTGCTCCTTCTAGCCTTCCGAAAATCTACATCATATGTGGTTAGACCGCACCTGGAGCACTGCGCACGGTTCTGGTCCCCATATTACAAAAAGGACACAGAGGCACTGGAGAAGGTGCAAGAAAAGATTAACAAGGATGATACCAGAACTGAGAGGTTATAACTATTCGGAAAGGCTGAACAGGCTGGGGCTCTTTCCTTGAGAAAAGAGAAGGTTGAGGGCTGACCTGATAGAGGTTTTTAAAATTATGAAGGGGTTCGATAGGACAGACACAGAGAAGATGTCTCCACTTGTGGGGGAGACCAGAACTAGGGGCTATAAATATAAGACAGTCACTAATAAATCCAATAGGGAATTCAGGAGAAACTTCTTTACCCAGAGAGTGGTGAAAATGTGGAACTCGCTACCACAGGGAGTGGTTGAGGCGAATAGCAGAGATGTACTTAAGAGGAAATAAGTATATGAGGGACTAATTGGGCAGCTCTTTCAAAGAGCCGGCACAGGCATGATGGGCCAAATGGATTCCTTCTGCGTTGTATCCCTATGATATATAAAACGATTTTATGAGGCTCCACTGGAGGTGTGGGACCTTGCTAGTTGCGGTCATTGGTTGCAGACTTTGAACCATAAGCAATATCATTTGGCAACACTTCTGTTAAGGATCTCAGGGCTAGAAATTCGGTAGCGCCCAGGAAGGGGCGCTAACTTTTGAGAAGTTGGAAGTTTAGCGGCAGGCGCTAATCAATCTCGCTGCCCGCTAAATTCAGTCTCAGTGCTCAAAGAATGCAGGGAAGCGCTAAATCAGGCGCTAATGGCATAGGCGAGTGGCGTTAGGTTCCAAGCGATAACGAATATGAGGTGTTGTGTACTCGGGAGTGAGCATTGATGCAGGCATCTTCCAGCCATTAAAGGGGAGGGTCAGTGGAGTCTGCACACCAGCCCCCCAGTGATTCGTGGGATGAAATGCGAAATCCTTGGACAGCCCGCAACACTCCGGGGACTAAGCAGTCTTTATTTGGCTGCAGATACATCCTGCACTCTCTGCCACTCATAACTCACCTTTGGAACAGAAGTTCCTTGACAGCTGGGGCGCATCCCTTTAAGTAACACCGCGCCAGCCACCAACCGGCTGGTTCACACCGCCGCTCCCTGGCGCTGTCGGCACGAGGCGGTAAGGCGGGGGGGGGGCGCTACTGAAGTTTGCAGATCGGGCGCCCAGTGAGCGATGCACACTCACTGACATCTCGATCTGCGTGGCGAAAGGTGTTGAGGCGCTAACTGTTATCACCGGCGCTACAGGGCCAGCGAATTTGCCGTGCGGCGCGGAATTCGCCCCGCCGCGACGCTACTGCCTGAGCCCTGTTAGTGCCCCCCACTAGGCTCTAACTGGGGGCGCTCATGTGCTGAATTCCTCCCCCTCAGATCCTGTAATACATGCAAGCACATCGCAGTCTCACAACCTCCGTCCTTGCTCCCTGCCGCCTACCATGACAGCCTTCCATTCCAAGACTCCCGACTGTTTGTGACTGCAGGATCTGGAGGCATTAGCAGACAGATAACACCTACAGGAGAAGGCAGCACTCATGTTATGCTGGGGCACGTTCTCCATCACAAATTCCGAGCCCCACGAAGGCGCAATTCCCAATTTACGCCACCCCACTAACTCAGGAAATTCGGTACTTAAGTGTTCACTAATTTCCTTCCGTACTAAGAACTCAAAAAGTTTCCTCACAATTCAGTGAAGACTAACTGCCCTATAAGTTCCTGGTTGATTAATTTCCTGTTTCTCAATACCAGTGTACCTTGCCCTCCTTTCAGCATCATTTCCCTTTTCAATAATTTTTAGAAAATTATGGTTAGTGTCCACGATTTATTTTCCCCAAACCTACTCAATAATCAGGAACACAAACCATCTGAGCCTGGTAACATTTCTACTCTTCGACTCATTAAATGTTTTAATGCAGTTTTCTTTTGGGTATTATCTGCACTCATGGCTATTCTACACAATCCTCAAGTGCTTTTACAATCCTACTTTCATCATCATTTTAAAAGCTGAGGTGAAATACTTATTAAGCAGCTTCCACCATCCTTTCCTCTCGACTACAAGATGGCTTCCTTTGTCTTTAAGTAGTCTCATCCATTCTTGGACTATTCTTTCACCATATGTGCTTATTAAAGTCCTTGGGGGGTCAAATTCGGTTGCTTGGCGCCTCCCGTTAGCGCCCCTGGGGGGCGCAAAGCTCCTAGTGCCTGGGCGCGGAGCCGCTAACGCCTCCCGCGAATTTCAGTGGGAGGTTAGCGGTGGCGCTAGCCAGTAGCGCCCTGCTGTGCAGCGCCGCCGGCGATGGCATCATCGCCGTGCACAGCACCCCGCTCCCACCCCGCTCCCGCCCCGCTTCTGCCCTGGCTGCAAACTTGGCTCGCACCCCCCGACCTATCACTGGATGCTATGTCCGACGGGGTCAGGGGGCATTTTTGCAGCTGCGCTGGCGCTAGTTAAAGGGCAGGGGGGGGGAAATTCAGTATCGCCCCGTTTGGGGTGCCATTATCGGCCGTGCGCTAATTATCGCCTCCGACGGCAAACTTGGCTTTTATCGCCCCTGGAGGTGATTGGAGCGTTAAATCAGATGCTTCACACCTGTCTTAAGGCGCAAAGTCCGAGGAGCGAGGCGCTACCTCAGAGCGCTGGCGAAGCAAGGAAGGGCAAATCAAAATAAACCTGCAAAGTGCTCAAAACTCCTTCACACAGCGTTGAATCTCTCCAGACGTCTCTCTCTCTCTCTGACTGCGTGGTGCAAAAATGTCACCAACAAAAAAAGGCAGGAAGCGGTCGCCTTTAAATAGAAACATAGAAGATAGGAGCAGGAGTAGGCCATTCGGCCCCTCGAGCCTGCTCCGCCATTCAATGAGATCATGGCTGATCATCCAAATTCAGTACCCTGTCCCTGCTTTCACCCCATATCCCTTGATCCCTTTAGCCTTAAGAAATATATCCAACTCCTTCTTGAATATATTTAATGAATTGGCCTCCACTGCCTTATAGCGCTCCCCCAGTCCCTTTCTGACTGCAAAATGTTCCCCTCAACCTGTCATTGCTAGCGGCAGGCGGTAAGGCAGGCGGCGCCACTCAATATCCGGTCCGGGGCGCTAACGGGGCGTTGCACACTCGACTGACGTCATGATCTGCGGGCGCAGGAGATCATGACGGTAATGTTTAGCGCCGCTGCAAAATATCTAGTTAATTTCACGAGCGGCGCAAACATCGCCGCGCCTGGGCACCAGTTGCTTTGCGCCCCATTAGCGCCCTCTTAAGGCATTAATGGGAGGTGCAAACAACTGAATTTTTCCCCCAGGTGTCGGGCAGCCATTTTTTTGGGGCCGACTGCCCGCACCTGCCCCCTTTCCCCTTTTTTCTTCGATGTGCGGTCACTCAGCCCGGCACTCCTCTTGAAGTTAGTGCCCCAAAGGCGGCACCACCAAATTTCTCCCCCATGATATTTCCTTTTATGTTGACTGTCCCATTCTCCCTTTTTAATCTCTTTCTTTGATTTCCTGTTATATTTATTACTTGCTGAAGTGCCCGGCGGTGCCGAGGGATTTTTGAGGACATGTTGTTGTTGGAAGAGAGAGAGAGAGAGTGACTGGGGGGAAGAGAGAGCGCGACTGGGGGGAAGAGAGAGCGCGACTGGGGGGAAGAGAGAGAGCGACTGGGGGGAAGAGAGAGAGCGACTGGGGGGAAGAGAGAGAGCGACGGGGGAAGAGAGAGCGCAACGGGAGGGAAGGGGGGAAGGGGGAGGGGGGAAAGGGGGGAGGGGGGAAGGGGGGAAGAAGGGGAGGAGGGGGAGGGGGTGGGGGGGTGGAGGGGGGTGGGGGAGGAGGAGGGAGGGGGAGGGGGGTGGGGGGGAGGAGGGGGAGGAGGAGGGGGAGGAGGGGGAGGGGTGGAGGGGGTTGGGGAGGAGGAGGGGGAGGGGGGTTGGAGGGGGGTGGGGGGAGGAGGAGGGGGGGAGGAGGAGGGGGGGATGAGGAGGAGGAGGGGAGGAGGAGGGGGGAAGGAGGGGAGCGGAGGAGGAGGGGGGAGGAAGGAGGGGAGGGGAGGAAGGGGGAGGGTGGGAGGAAGGGGAGGGGGAGGAGGGAGGGGGGGAGGAGGGGGGAGGGGGAGGGGGGGAGGAGGGGGGAGGGGGAGGGGGAGGAGGGGAGGGGAGGGAGAGGAGGGGGAGGGGAGGGGGAGAGGAGGGGGAGGGGGGAGAAAGGGAGGGGGGAGCCAGCAGACCCTCTCCCCTCTGCCGGCGATGGGGGGGAAGGGGGAAGGAGGGGGAGAGGGGGGAAGGGGGAAGGGGGAAGGAGGGGGAGAGGGGGGAAGGGGGAAGGAGGGGGAGAGGGGGGAGTCCCCAAGCCCTGCCCCCGATCTCCCGATGTCCCGCCCCCGATCTCCCGATGTCCCGCCTCCCGATCTCCTGATGTCCCGAGCCCCGCCCCCCGATGTCCCGAGCCCCGCCCCCCCACCCTCCCGAGGCCCGATCTCACGAGGCCCGATCTCCCGAGCCTCACCCCCCGATCTCCCGAGCGCCGATCTCCCGAGGCCCAATCTCTGATCTCCCGAGCCCCGCCCCCCCCGATCTCCCGAGGCTCACCCCCCCCCCGATCTCCCGAGGCCCGATCTCATGAGCCCCGCCCCACCCCCAGCCCCGATCTGCCGAACCCCGAGCCCTGCCCCCCCACCCGAGCCGGCTTCAAGAGCAGAGAGAGAGATGCCACCGCGCAACCTACCGCGTGAGGCTGGGCTGGACTCAAGTCACGCGCGCTGACTCCTGCCCCACCCGCCTTTACTAAGATGGCGGCGGTGGCGATGCTCGGCTCAGGCCCGCCCCCTCCAGCCTTCACAAAGATGGCGGCGATCGCGAGCCGCTTGTTGAGCGCGACGGGTGGTGCCTAGCTCGGGTGTGGCTGGGCAACAGAGGCCCAGGCTTACAGGCCTGGAAAAACGGTGAAAGGTAGGAAAATTCTAGATGTAAGAGAAAAATTTACAAATTAATTAATTTTTTTTAAAAACAATTTGTGTTTTAAAAGCAACTTTTTTTTTTGCTGGAAATGTAGATTTGAAAAGAAACACGCAGAAAGTGGGAAAAAGAAATGAAAAGTTTGGAATCAAGATGGCGGCGACTCACCTCGGTTCAGAATGATAAGGCCCGCCCACACACGCACCGATTGGCCAACCGTCAGGTCACTGAACTGTAGGATTGGTCAATCATCACGTCACTCAACTGTAGGATGGCCCGCCCGCACACACAATGAACCCGCCCCCACTCGATGCAAATGAGCGGATAATGAGAGGAATTTTGAACATTTTTTGGATACCGTCGGCACAATTTTTGTCCAACTGTCGGCACAATTTTTGTCCGAGCAAAAAGTAAATACACCTACAAGAGTCCCCTAATGATGAGCTTTCTTTTGATATAACATATGTGTAGGTACGCTCTATAACTTTTGATTGTATAGCGGGCCAGAGAGACAGACAGAGAGACATATCCTTTTATATATATAGATAATAAATAAAAACAGAAAATGGTGGAAATACTCAGCGGGTCAGGCAGCATCTGTGGAGAGAGAAACAGAGTTAACATTTCAGGTCGATGACCATTCATCAGAACTGGGAAAGGTTAGAGAAGTAACAGGTTTTACGCAAGTACAGGGGCAGGGAAAGGTGGGAGGGGAGGAAAGAACAAAAGGGAAGGTCTGTGATAGGGTGAAAGGCAGGAGAGATTAAGTGACAAAAGGGATGATGCTGCGAGGCAAAAGGAGATGGTAATGGGACAAGTAAAGAAACAATAGATGGGCCTAGAGGAGGTGTCAGTGGGAATGGCAGAATCATCAGCAGCTGCCGTCTGAAAAAATAGGGGTAGAGGTTATGATCTGAAATTGTTGAACTCAATGTTGAGTCCGGAAAGCTGTAAAGTGCCAATTTATTTTATTTTTCAGTTTATTATTATTCCCCCATATTGATCACAGGCCTCTCTGTTAAACCTCGTTTTAGCTCTAACCTTTTCCGGTTATCCATGGAGCCTCAGCCTTTGAGACAACAACAATGTGCATTTATATAGCGCCTTTAACGTAATAAAACGTCCCAAGGCACTTCACAGGAGCGATTATCAAACAAAAATTTGACACCGAGCCACATAAGGAGATATTGCGGCAGGTGAGCAAAAGCTTGGTCACAGAGGTAGGTTTTAAGGAGCGTCTTAAAGAAGGAGAGAGAGGCAGAGAGGAGGAGAGGTTTAGGGAGGGAATTCCAGAGCTTGGGGCCCAGGCAACAGAAGGCACGGCCGCCAATGGTGGAGCAATTAAAATCGGGGATGCGTAAGCAGCCAAAATTGGAGGAGTGCGGAGATCTCGGAGGGTTGTAGGGCTGGAGGATGTTCGGGAGATGGCGAGGCCATGGAAGATTTTGAACACAAGGATGAGAGTTTTAAAATTGAGGCGTTGCCGGACCGGGAGCCAGTGTCGAAGAACAGGGGTGATGAGTCAACGGGACTTGGTGCGAGTTTAGGATGTGGGCAGCAGGCTCTTAGATGAGCTGAAGTTTACAGAGAGTGCAAAGTGGGAGACCAGCCAGGAGACCATTGGAATAGTCGAGTCTGGAGATAACAAAAGCACAGGTGAGGGTTTCAGCAGCAGGTGGGCTGAGGCAGGGGCAGAGACGAGCGAGGTTTCGGAGGTGGAGGCAGGCGGTCTTGGTGATGGAGAGGATGTGGGGTCAGAAGCTCAGCTCAGGGTCAAATGGGATAATATGGGCAACAAGTCCATAGAGGAATAATCACAATGGTGAAAAGAAAAAATGGCATGGCTATGCTGAAAGAGCGCTGGAGTGGGACTGCTCGTTGGAAGAGCTGGCGCAGACTTGATGGGCCGAAAGGCCTGCACTATTAGACCCAGCTGAAATGTGATAATCTGCCTTTCCTTTTTACAGATACAGACTGAGCCACTTTCTCTTTTCGGTATAGAATAATCAGATATGGACTCTGAAAGGAGCAGGTTTTATGGGAGGAATGGGCTATCTCATTCTGGGCTGTTTTTAAAATTTTAATCAGGCATTAACCCATTCATTTTAAATGAGTTAGCGTCTGTGTAAAAATCGCAGATAAAGGACTGTCCACCAATACTAACTTGAGCCATTTCTATAGCACCTTTCACGACCACCGGACGTCTCAAAGCGCTGTACAGCCAATTAAGTAATTTTTGGAGTGTAGTCACTGTTGTAATGTAGGAAACACAGCAGCCAATTTGCACACAGCAAGATCCCACAACAGCAATGTGATAATGACCAGATAATCTGTTTTTGTTATGTTGGTTGAGGGATAAATATTGGCCCCAGGACACTGGGGATAACTCCCCTGCTCTTTTTTGAAATAGTGGCCATGGGATCTTTTATATCCACCTGAGAGAGCAGACAGGACCTCGGTTTAACATCTCATCTGAAAGACGGCACCTCCAATAGCACAGCACTCCCTCAGTATTGCACTGGAGTGTCAGGCTAGCTTTATATACGCAAATCCCTGGAGTGGGACGTGAACCCACAACCTTCTGACTCAAGAGGCAAGTGTGCTACCCACTGAGCCACGGCTGACACAACTTTCACAACCTCAGGTCATCCCAAAGGCTGTAAAGTGTGAAATAGCGGCCATGGGCTCTTTTACGTCCACCTGAGATGGCAGACGGGGCCTTGGTTTAACGTCTCATGCGAAAGACATGACAATGAAAGAAGTGTGCATCTGTAAAATGGAAATATCGAATCAAAATAGTGATCTTTGTAGTTAGATTGTGTTTATTTTAGCCTGAAACCATTTGATAAAATCGGACAGCTAGGTATATTAATCATAAATAATGGCTTATTCAGCAGAACCTGCAATGCCTTTTTGTGTTCCACATTACCGATTCCAATTTGTGCGCACTAACATGCATAAAGTTCTGCAATAATATTTCGGGAAAGGTCATTTATACTTCAAAACATCTCATTCTGAAAAGGTCAACCAATTAATTCGCAGTCACACCAGAGCTCAGATGTGGTATGCAAGAGATTAAATGTGACTTTTATGGGTCGCCGGGGATTTGAATAAAAGAGGATGACACCTGTCCGTATGGTGACATATCCCAAGTGAGCTACAAGTTTGAAGCAACAAAGGATTCGCTGAACTTAAGTATCTTGTTTTATGGCTGTAACAGTAATGACTGTCAATGTCTCTCACTGGTGTTCAGTGTGCAGCTTGTAGAGAATGTGACAAGTGCTGTGGGTTGAATGTTATATCTGCTTGGACTGTATAACCCTATCGTTAAATGAACCTTTATGATGGTACGTCCCTGGTAACCACTGTCTCTTTCTTTAGGAGCTGTGGTAAGATGTGAAGAGTAAGAATTATTTAAGGAATCTCACTGAAGAAGAGGGAGTTTCATTGTGCTGTCGTAATAGGTCACTCAATAAATATTTGCGTCTTTCGGATGAGACGTTAAACCGAGGCCCCGTCTGCCCTCTCTCAGGAGGATGTAAAAGATCCCATGGCCGCTATTTCGAAGAAGAGCCGGGGAGTTCTCCCCGGTGTCCTGGGCCAATGGCCCAGAAATTCGGGTCAGGGGCTTCCCGCGGGTGTAAGCCCTCGACCTGCACTTACCTTGCGCGCCGGCAGTTGAGCTGTAGGGCCCCGTGGAATTCCGATCCGGGGCCTGGCCCAGCTGCCGGCGCGCAGTGCTTGCGTATCCCGGGGCGCAGTTAGTTCGATGCGTCCCCTGGGATCACGTGGGCCATGGAGAGCCAATGGTAGCAGGGAAATGCCCATTCATAAGTCTTGACAGGAAGACCTATCAAGACTTATAAATACTACGGCTCCAAAATAGCAGTAAACCTTCAAATAAATTTTTAAAAACATCACATTTTTTAAATAAACTATAAATTACATGAAATAACTATTTTAAACAATAATTTAAATTTTTGAAAAAAATAATTTTATTAAAAAACAGGGCTAAAAATAAACTTACCTTGCTTTAAAGTATTTAAAAATAATAAACCTGTGGAAAAAATGTTTTAATTTTAATTAATTGACCACTTACCTTGTAAAAAGCAGGCCTTACGCCTGCTTTTTACATTTCTAAATTCAAAAGACTTACCCTCACGGAGAAACCTGTAAAAAAAACGTAGGTTCAAAGCGCACGCGCAGACTCCCCCGCACACGCGTTCGACCTTTGAACCCCTGCTTTCAGGGGAACGGAAATGCCGGTTTCCCACGCATGCGCAGTGCATGCAGGAAACCGGCACTTCCATCGGGCCCACGGGTGTGTACCCAGCGCGTACTTGCCCGTGGAGACCCGAATTTCTGGGCCAATATAACATTCTTCCTTCTGGGCTGTGACAATCAATGCCATCTTGATACTTGTACCATTGAACAGTTTTTTATATTACTGTAATGAAAACAGAAAATGCTGGAAGCACTCAGCAGGTCAGGCGGCATCTGTGGAGGGAGAAACAGAGTTAACGTTTCAGGTCGATGACCCTTCGTCAGAACTGGGAAATGTTGGAGATGGAACAGGTTTTTAAGCAAGTGCAGGGGCCGGGAAAGGGGGGAGGGGAGGAAAGAAAAAAAGGGAAGGTCTGTGATAGGGTGGAAGGCGGGAGAGATTAAATGACAAAAGGGATGATTGTGCAAGGCAAACGGAGATGGTAATGGGGCAAGTTAAGAAACAAAAGATGGGTCTAGATGAGGTGTGAATGGGAATGGCAGAATGATCGACAGCTGCCATGTGAAAAAATAGGGGCAGAGGTTATGATCTGAAATTGTTGAACTCAATGTTGAGTCCAGAAGGCTGTAAAGTGCCTAATCGAAAGATGAGGTGCTGTTCCTTGAGCTTACATTGAGCTTCGTTGGAACAGTGTAAGGGGCCAAGGATGGTGAGGTCCGAGTGGGAGTGGAGCAGAGAATTAAAATGACAGGCGACCGGAAACTCAGGGTCACCCTTACTGACTGAACGGAAGTGTTCTGCAAAGCGGTCACCCAATCTGCGTTTGGTCTCCCCAATGTAGAGGAGACCGCATCGTGAGCAGCGAATACCGTATACTAAATTGCAAGAAGTATAAGTAAATCACTGTTTCACCTGGAAGGGGTGTTTGGGGCCCTGGACAGTGGGAAGTGAGGAGGTAAAAGGGCATGTGTTGCATTTCCTGCGCTTGCACAGGAAGGTGCCAGGCGAAGACGAAGGGGAAGGGCTGTTGGGGGTGATTGAGGAGTGGACCAGGGCGACGCGGAGGGAGCGGTCCCTTTGGAATGCTGAAAGTGGGGGGGGAGGGGAAGATGTTTTTGGTGGTGGGATCACGTTGGTGGTGGCGGAAATGGCGGAGGATGATCTGTTGAATGTGAAGGCTGGTGGGGTGAAAGGTGAGGACAAGGGGAACCCTATCGCGGTTCTGGGAGGGAGGGGCAGGGGTGAGAACAGAAGTGCGGGAAATGGAACGGACACAGTCGAGGGCTGTGTCAAACATGGTAGAGGGGAATCCTCGGTTGAGGAAAAAGGAAGGCATGTCGGAAGCAGTGGTATGGAAGGTGGCATCTTTATATTACTGTATTACATTATATTTCCCTAAATTACACCAGTGCCTACACTTCAAAAAAATCCGTCATTGACTGTAAAGCACCTTGGGGATGTCCTGAGGTCATGAACTGCGCTATATAAATGCTGGCTTTCTGCAACATACCCTGCTAACCTTGAGAGAATCTTTTAGCACTAATTGTCTCTGACAACGATCATGCATGTGTTGTTTTGTACATCATGTACAGACTGAGAAATAGGGAACAAAAGGCATATTTTCCTCTGTCCAAAAAAAGCAAGGGAAATGCTGGTTTTTTGCTCTTTGTAGTTTCTAACCTACGAACAAGATCGCAGGAACATGCAGTTTTTGAAATGACACCTCTGAAATGTGATTCCGGTAGTGGGAATGGAAAACATCCTGCCTCCTGGCGAAAGGGCACGGAGGCGGGATGGGGGCGGGTTTACCATCCGGCCCCACTTTCTGCTACTTTACCGGCAGTCCCACCTCCATACCCGCCTCCTCGGGGCTGAGAAAATCCAGCCCTTTGTGTCCTCCTCACAGATCACTTTCCCACCTAGCTTTGTATCATCAGCAAACTTGGATACATTACACTCGGTCCCTTCATCTAGGTCATTAATATAGATTGTAATGTAGGAAAGGCAGCAGCCAATTTGCGCACAGCAAGATGCCACAAACAGAAATGTGATGATGACCAGATCATCTGTTTTTAGTGATGTTGATTGAGGGATAAATATTGGCCCCAGGACACCGGGGATAACTCCCCTGCTCTTCTTCGAAATAGTGGCCGTGGGATCTTTTGCATCCACCCGAGAGAGCAGACGGGGCCTCGGTTTAACGCCTCATCTGACAGTGCAGCACTGCACTGGAGTGTCAACCTGGATTTTGGAGCTCGAGTCTCTGGAGCGGGACTATGAACCCATAAACCTTCTGATTCAGAGGCGAGGGTGCTGCCCACTGAGCCAGGGCTGACAACCTGCGGTGCTGACCCAACCGGCGTTTACACGATCGGCTCATTTCAACACTCATTGGTATTTATCAAACGCAAATCCCACGCGAAGAGTATGGTGCTGGAGGCGTGTGGAAATAAGAGAGCAGCGTTCCAACGGCCAGGCCAAGCTGAAGGGTGCAGCGGCGATGGGAGCGATGGGTAAGTAGGAGAGTAGTGGTAGCTGCACTCGATGCCTCATTTGTGATTTTGTCTCGCTTTTAAGGAATGTCTACCACTGGAGGATCTGACATAGAATTACACAGAATATACAGCACAGAAACAGGCCATTCGGCCCAACTGGTCCGTGATCCTTCTTTTCAAATCCCACCATGACCTCGCCCCTCCCTATCTCTGTAATCTCCTTCAGCCCCACAACCCCCCTCGAGATCTCTGCGCTCCTCGAATTCTGCCCTCTTGAGCATCCCCGATATTCATCGCTCCACCATTGGCGGTCGTGCCTTCAGCTGCCGAGGTCCTAAGCTCTGGAATTCCCTCCCTGAACCTCTCCGCCTCTCTCTCCTCCTTTAAGACACTCCTTAAAACCTATCTCTTTGGCCAAGCTTTGGGTCATCTGCTCTAATATCTCCTTATGCAGCTGGGTGTCAAATTGTGTTTTATAACGTTCCTGTGAAGCGCCATGGGACATTTTACTATGTTAAAGGCGCTATGTAAATACAAGTTATTGCTTCTCCACACGAGCCTCCTCCCACCCCACTTCATCAACCCTGACAGAGGATGCCAAAGACGGGAGAAGAACACGCAGTTTCAATGACACTCGCCTCCAAATCCTACAGGACAGGACTGAGGAGAAAGAGAGCCAGCATGTGAGAGATAGAGAAAGAGAGAAAGAAAGAAAGAGACCGAGACTGATGGGTCTCCATGGGAGGACTTTGCAAAAAACATGCACCTCGTGCCTCGTGAAGGGGAGTGACAGTGGCACTGAATGAATGCTACCTCTCTCACTCCCAGAACTACAGACCAGTGTCGCAAGAAGTTCAATGACCTAATGAGAGCAGGCAAGGGAACACGCCAGCCATTCTCGTGTAGGAGTACTAGAGTAGGCAAGAGAGAACTTAAGATGGGAGACAGAGGCTCAGACTAATCTGAAGGAGGCAGTATAAATTAATCTCCTGCAAATGTTTGCCTAGTTAATTTTTTATGCTAGTTCTCAGCAGTTCCATCATTCCAGTCATATTATTTCTTTTCAGAGCCCTTGATTTACAGCACCGAATTGGGTCATTCAGCACAATCAGTTTCCCATGGTGCTTATCCACCAGATGAGCAGTAGTCCAAATCAAGAACAACAACAACAACTTGCATTTCTATAGTGCCTTTAACGTAGTAAAAACATCCCAAGGCGCTTCACAGGAGCGATTATCAGACAAATCTACAAGGCACAAGTCAGGAGTGTGATGGAATACTCTCCACTTGCCTGGATGAGTGCAGCTCCAACAACACTCAAGAAGCTCGACACCATTCAGGACAAAGCAGCCCACTTGATTGGCACCCCATCCATCACTTTAAACATTCACTCCCTCCACCACCGGCGTACCGTGGCTGCAGTGTGTACCAAGGCTTCTTCGGCAGCACCTCCCAAACCCGCGACCTCTTCCACCTAGAAGGACAAGGGCAGCAGGCGCACGGGAACACCACCACCTCCAAGTTCCCCTCCAAGTCACACACCATACTTGGAAATATATCGGCCGATCCTTCATCGTCGCTGGGTCAAAATCCTGGAACTCCCTCCTGAACAGCACTGTGGGAGCACCTTCACCACACGGACTGCAGCGGTTCAAGAAGGCGGCTCACCACCACCTTCTCAAGGGTAATTAGGGATGGGCAATAAATGCTGGCCTTGCCAGCGACGCCCACATCCCAGGAACGAATAAAAAAGAATATTTGACACTGAGCCACATAAAGACATATTAGGACAGGTGACCAAAAGCTTGGTCAAAGAGGTAGGTTTTAAGGAGCAACTTAAAAGGAGAAAAGAGAGGTAGAGAGGTTTAGGGAATTCCAGAACTTAGGTCCCAGGCTGCTGAAGGCACAGCGCCAATGGTGGAGCCATGAAAAATCAGGTATGCGCAAGATGCCAGAATTGGAGGAACGCAGAGATCACAGAGGTGTTGTGGGGCTGGAGGAGATTGCAGAGATAGGGAGGGGGGCGAGGCCATGGAGGGATTTGAACACAAGGATGTAAATGTTTAAATCGAGGCGTTGCCAACCTGTGTAGGTCAGCAAGCTACATGGACCTACCCTGTTCCCATATCCCACTATTTCCCTTTCCATCAACCACCTAGCTAACCTATTCTTACATTTTGATGTGGTCTCTGCCTCAGTCACTAATTCTCCTGTTCTCTGTCCTAGGTTTCTTGTATTTAAATCTTGCACCCATGGTCCTCTCGTTCTAAACGCCTCAACCACTGGAAACTGCCTGTTGCTATCTACTCTGACCCTTCCCTTCGTAATTTTAAACACCTCTATTCAATCACACATAATCTCTTCTATTCGAATGAAAACAGCCCCCATTTCTCATCAAGAACATAAGAATTAGGAGCAGGAGTCGGCTATACGGCCCCTCGAGCCTGCTCTGCCATTCAATAAGATCACGGCTGATCTTCGACCTCAACTCCACTTTCCCGCCCGATCCCCATATCCCTCGACTCCCTTAATATTCAAAAATCATGTTCCTTCCAGAAGTTACTATATTTTTAAGCGAGACTCCTTTGGACAATAATAATGGTGTAAAATTATGAAATATGATGCACGTGAAATGAGTCAGGGCCACAGGAGAATCTCTGACAAATTTAGCCGCTGGTTCCCATCCCCTCCAGCTGCTTCCTAACCTATTGTATGGGCTTGTGCGTCTCATAGAATTACACAGCACAGAAGCAGGCCATTCAGCCCATCGTGTCTATGCCGGCGCTTTGAAAGAGCTCTCCAATTAGTCCCACTCCCCCCCACCCCCCGCCCTTTCCCCTATAGAGTTATGAGTCACAACGGCACAGAAGGAGGTAATTTGGCCCATCGAGTCCACGCCGTCTCTCTGTAGAGCAATCCAGTCAGTCCCATTCCCCCGCTCTATCCCCGTAGCCCTGCAAGTTTATTTCCCTCAAGTGCCTATCCAGTCTCCCCTTGAAAACATCGAGTGTCTCCGCTTCCGCCACTTCCGTCGGCAGCGAGTTCCAGGTCCTCACCACTCGCTGCGTCCTTCCCTGTCTGGCAGTCACCCATTCCCTCTCTGCCTGCACATTCTGAGACTGCGGGGTGACCACTATCTAGAAACGTGCTTTCCAAGTATTTCTCAGCCTCACGGATGCACTGCAGTGACTCCAGCTGCCGCTCAAGCTCCGAAACCCGGAGCTCAAGTTGCTGCAGTTGGCGACACTTCCTGCACACGTGATCGTCCAGGCCGCAAGAAGCGTCCAGGATTTCCCACATGGCACAGGGTGCGCAAATCACGGGACTGAGCTGCCCTGCCATGCCTCGATTTACCAGACTATGGAGGTCATTTAGCAGAAATAAACTGAACACGAAATACTCAACAGCTACCCACCAATCAGCACCTCTCGCTATTCGATAGGCTATGAACCACTTAGCAGAAATATACAGAAAGCAGAACAAAAAAAAAGCTGACCACAAATGCTCACCCGATACTCGCCTCTCAGCTCCCTTGTGACAGCGGCACCTTTGAATTCTGTCGCCACTCCTTTGTTGTGTCGCTTGCCGACTGTCTCCCTCGCAGGTAGTCTGCTCGCTCAGACTCCCCTGTAGCCCTGCAAATTTCTCCTTTTCAAATATTTATCCAATTCCCCTTTTGAAAGTTACTATTGAATCTGCTTTCGCCGCCCTTTCATCCCATCTGTGGCAATACTTCAGAATCTTCTCTGTCGTAGAAGTTATTAACACTAAGCTTGACCTGGAGTAAGATGCTCACCTTTTTAGTTTGACTGTTCATCTGGAGGCCTTAGCAAGCAAAACAAATTGACTTTTTAAATTGTCTTTTTATGAATGTTCATTGATCCAGTTTTGGAGAGGGTAGAACTGCTTCGATCCGTGCTAAATGTGAATGAATAATTCATTAGTCTTTCTTCCCTTTCACAATGGTGGCGCTTATCCTACTCGTTAAAAAGCCTAACATTGATCCCCTTTAGTCTTCACCAACCGGCCTTTCTTCTCTAAGGAATGCGTGGTCACCGCACAGATCTGTGCCCAACCTTCTCCGTTCAAGGCCCTTCAGTCATAACGTACGTCCCATCCACTGACACACTTAATCTTCTGCTTTTATTGAGAGTTGGATCAGGAAGTTTCACCTCACTGGGCACCTCCTCTATATTTGATTCTGCACGCATTTTGTTCCATCGCTTGAAAATTGTGAATGAAAATGTTTTTTTCGGCTTCTAGTCTTCTTTGCGCCCAGCCACAAATATAAGTCTTGGAGCGCTGCATACGGTTCTGGTCACCATATTGGCCCAGAAATTTGGGTCGGACCTGCACTTACCTAGCGCGCCGGCCATTGCGCTGTGAGCCCGTGTGGGATTCCGATCCTGGGCCTCCTCCAGCTGCCGGCGCGCAGTGCTTGCGTATCCCAGGGGCGCAGTTAGTTCGAAGCATCCCCTGGGATCACATGGGCCATGGAGAGCCAATCGTAGCAGTGAGTCTCTATTCATAGATTTGACAGGAAGACCTGTCAAATCTATGAATACAATTCAGCCCCAAAACATAACTAAAACTTCAAATACATTTTTTTTTAATCACATTTTAAAAATAAAAAAATTACATAAAATAACTATTTAAAACAATAATTTAAATTTTTGAAAAAATTAATTACAGTTTCTAACGGGGCTAAAAATAAACTTACCTTTCTTTAAAGTATTTTAAAATAATAAACCTGTGGAAAAAATGTTTTAATTTAACTTAATTCACCACTTACCTTGTTAACAGCAGGCCTTGCGACTGCTTTTTAAAAGTGTAACTCCTGGAGACTTACCCTCCCGGAGAAACCCGCAAAAAAAACGGAAGTTCCAGGCGCACGCGCTGCCTCTCTGGCGCACGCGTTCGACCTGTGAACCCCTTCCTTTAAGGGGAACGGAAGTTCCGGTTTCCAGCGCATGTACAGTGCATGCACGAAACCAGCACTTTCGTTGACCCTACGCGTGAGTACCCCATGCGTACTCACACGTGGAGACCCGAAGTTCTGGCCCAAATATAAAAAGGGTATCGAGGCACTGGAGAGGGTGCAGAGAAGATTTACAAGGATGATACTAGAACTGCGAGGGTGTACATATCAGGAAAGGATGAACAGGCTGGGTCTCTTTTCCCTTGAAAAGAGAAGGCTGAGGGGTGACCTAATAGAGGTCTTTAAAATTATGAAAGGTTTTGATAGAGTGGATACAGAGAGAATGTTTCTACTTGTGGGGAAGAGCAAAACTAGAGGCCATCAATATAAGATAGTCACTGAGGAAATCTACATGATATAAGGGGTTAATTTCAAGTGCTTGCTGGGTAAAAGTTTTCAGACTTGACACTGGGCAAGTGTCGATGTGTAACTAGAGCTATTGTAAGTACTCGGACTGCAGCCAGGAACAGATGTCTACCCACCTAATGAGAATGTAGAAGTGGAATAATGAGTTTCTTTGATGTACCAATGACCTGATAACTTGTGACCGAAAGCAAAGCTTGCCTCCCTTATATATGATTAAAGAGGACCTCCGGTTACACGATTCATGCCCTGTTATAGATTAACGGTTGACTTGTGTGTCCAGGATCCTTCTGTCAATATGTTATTTCTACCTGATGATTAATCTAAAATGTATCCTGATAGAGGAACAAAGGGATTTCAATCAAACTTGTTTGTTACACTGTATAAATATAGAACGTTTACACTGTATCATTGGAATAGTAGCCTCACCCCTTGAGTGGAGGTACTGATTCCCCTTGCAAGAGAAGTTAAATAAAAGGCCTGTCCGTCTGACGAATCCAAGTGTGTATTGAGTCATTACCCAGAGCTAAGAAGTAAGGCACTTCTACAATTTGGAGGTTCCACCGAGATGGCTTGCTGTACCAATTGGTGAGTTAACAGACGCCGAGTACGTTGCTCGGTTGGGAAAATCCCATCGGCCGAAGGTGGTGTTTTGCCACATTTTTGGGACTTTCCCTGCCATAAGCATAGCTGCGCACAGTCTGTTTATTCCATTGGACAGCACTGCCATCGGGTAATTGACTCACAAGGTTCGGGGGTTAAACTGCCGTTGTGACTGCTTCCCTTTCAGAAACGGAACAGAGGACCAGCCATGAGGCGCTGACGCCCCGCGAACAGGATCGTGCAGAAAAGGACTGTAGGAAGCGCTGAAATAAAGGTACCAGAGAGAGAAGGTTAAGTCAGGAATTTGATTAACTAAGGAGCTAGCGATTTATTGGAAATTGAACTAGCAAGGTTCCAGCTTGCTGAGAGAGAAGGTTAAGTCAGGAATTTGATTAACTAAGGAGCTAGCGATTTACTGGAAATTGAACTAGCAAGGTTCCAGCTTGAAGTTAGCTGGGACAAATTGAAGGCCCTTTTTGCTAAAGATTTGGCTAAAGGGAGTAGGGTAGAAGGAGAGAAGAGCTTGAAGTTAGCTGGGACAAATTGAAGGCCCTTTTTGCTAAAGATTTGGCTAAAGGGAATATGGTAAAAGGAGAGAAGAGTGGGCGATTGTCTGAAACACAGTGTCAATGTTTAATGTTTATGAGAGTGAGTATTTAACTACTTGTTATTATCAATCAACTTTGCAGCTTTGTCCAGTAAGGCTGCATAGGTTGGGGATTTAGTAACACTTTGGTTGTTGTTTAACAAGTGTATTGTTTATTGTTTATTGTTATATGTATTAATGTTTAGTCATGTCTGATCTGTAGAGGCGTCCCACGCAGATCATAGAGTGTTACGGAATTGTTGTATGTTTTAACTAAAATATTTAAGCTGAAAAAAAACTGCAGAAGGGGTTGGAAAAGACCCAAGCCGGGGAAGTGAGTCCCGCGGCGGAATGTATGGTTGAGAAAATAGTGATGTCTTTTACATGATCCACTAAGCTATTGTGGATTCAGTATTTTCCCCAGTTAGAAATACCTTCCACGAGGGTTGAGAACCCTCGAGTTTTATACGTATGTATAGTTTATTAATCTGATCTGTAGGGGCGTACAACGCAGATCATGGATTGTCACGGGAGTTTAGATTGTTTTAAGTGAACCATTTAAGCTGCTAAAATGAGTGCTAGCGCCAGTAAGCCACCCGAGAAAGGCACGCCAGCAGCCTTTATGTTAAAGAACTGGTCAATCATCCATTGATCACCTACCAAATTGGTCCAAATGGACTGTAAATAAGACTAGACCCTTTCCCTCAGATAGTCATTTAACATAGAAAGAATTACTTGCCTCGAGAAATGTTTAACGGACGAGAGAGAAATAGAGAACAGCCAGATAAAAAGACTGCCTCTATGTTTGTTGAGTCAGAAAAAAAAATTACCCCGAAGAAACACCTTTCTCCTCTATTATGGTAGGATAACAAGGTAACTATAGAAGGATGAATAGAGGGGAATATAGAGGAAGACGTGGTAGAGTAAGAGGGTATGGACGATCTGGTAATTGTTACAATTGCGGACAACCCGGACATTGGGCAAACCAATGCCCTGTGAAAAATCGTCAGAACAAAACCTCCAATAATGGACCTCCGTTAGAGAATAAAGGTCCTAATTTCACTGTCCATAACCCTTTTTCGGACCAGTCAGGAGGTTACCCTACAAACGGACAGGGATTTAGGAGAAATAGAGATCAGAATTACTGACTGACACCAGCAGCCCCAGGCGCCACAGACCACCAAATGCCCGTTGTTTCTTTAAATTCACGCAGCGAACCTGAAATTAAAATGCAAATAGCTGGGAGACCTATGTCATTTTAGTAGATACAGGAGCAACCTTTTCAGTGTTAGGGAAAGGATATTCTGAAGGAATGCCTATTAATGGGAAAAAGACCCCGATAGCTGGATTGGCTGGAATACTACAACGCTTGAATCAATCGACTCCCCTCACAGTAAAAGTAGAAGAATTTGAGGAAGAACACTCCTTTCTGTTATCAGGAGATGTCTCTATGAATTTATGTGGAAGAGACTTGCTGTGCAAAATTAATGCTACAATTATTTGCTCCCCATCAGGAGTAACGGTAGAAATCCAAGTAGATAAGGCATATGCGTACCCAGTAACAGAAATAAAACACCCTGTTCTTTACGCATGGGAAATTGCCGACCCAAGTTTGAGTCCCAAACTTGTCAGTCTGTTAGGAGCGTGGGGATTCGTTACAAGCTCCATAAAACAACACCAGGAATCCCTGAAACTAGGGAAATGGCATTCAAAATTGCACTGCACGGCCTGCTATGACAAAACAGGACAAGATTATCAGCCGTTTTTAAATTTAAAATACCTCCTAACTATTAGACTGCACAGCCCTATAAAGTTACAATTAATCCAGCTGCACCATTACCCAAAAGGTCACAGTATCCATTGTCAGAGAAAGCAGAAAAAGGAATTGAGCCAGTGATGGAATCATTGTTAAAACAGGGAGTTAACGCCGGATAGAATAAAGGTCGTTTGCAACACATCGTTGCCAAAAACTAAAAGAGAAATGAAGCATTTTCTAGGAATGACTGGCTATTGTAGACAATGGATATTGAACTATTTAGAAATAACCAGACCACTATTGGACATGAGCATGACAAATTTGGAAAATTCGCGGTTACCTGACTTCCTCGGGAACCCAGATTAAAAATGCACAAGAAGTGAAAAATCTTTTACTAGCTATTCAGAGACGTAAACAGATTGCAATTATTAAGTGCCAAGCGCACACGGGGCATTTGGACAAGGTTGCGCTTGGAAACGCTGCTGCAGATAGCGCTGCTAAGTCAGTAGCTATATCAAGTACTGAACGACAAGTTTCAGCCTTCCCTGTTAGGGAAAAGCCAGAGATACCGCAGCCCCCGTCCTTAGATGATGTGCTGACCCATCAAGATAGGGCCAGTTCTGATGAAGTAAAGGAATGGGTTGTTAATCATTGTTTTAAAAAACACTGACGGCTTATGGGTTCATCATGACGGCCGCATGGTGGCACCCAAATCATTACTATCACCAATTGCCCGATGTGTTCATAAATTCACCCATGCGGGCAAAAGGGGGATGGCGGACTATATCCTCAAGACCTGGTATGCACCAGGAATCTCAAAGTTGGCAAAACAAATATGTGAAAATTGTACTATCTGCCAGACCATAAATGCAGGGAAAATAAAGAAGGTACAGCCCGCATCCCACCCAAACCCCATGGGCCCTTTTGTACACTTACAAATGGATTTTATTGAATTACCTGTATGTATGAGCTTTAAATATATATTAGTTATTATTGATATGTTTTCAAGATGGATTGAAGCGTTTCCTTGTAGAAAGAATGACGCTACTACTGTTGCTAAATGTTTATTGAAGGACATTGTACCTCGCTTTGGGATACCAGCAAAACTGTCAAGTGACAATGGGTCCCATTTTACGGGAACAGTGATTAAGGAACTATGCAAAGCTTTACAGATTAACCAGCACCTTCATTGTAGTTATCATCCACAGTCGGCTGGACTAGTGGAAAGATATAACGGGATGCTGAAAAACAAGCTTGCAAAACTGTGTAAAGAAACTGGACTTAAATGGGTTGATTTGTTACCCATAGCTTTAATGACAATGCGGTCTGCTACCAACAGAATTACAGGATTGTCGCCTCACGAGATCGTCATGGGAAGACCACAAAGATTGCCTTTTTCGGCACCTTTAACAGCTAAACAAATGGACATTCATAAAATGGAGGAAGAGATGTTGAGTTATTGCATTGCACTAACCAAATGCATTTCTAGTTTCCATCAACAGGTGAAGGAAGCCCAGGTCGATCCCGCTGAAGGAAAGTGCCATACTTTCGAGCCAGGAGATAACGTTTACATAAAAATCTTCAAACGAAAGAATGGCCTTCAACCCAGATTTGAGGGACCCTTCCAAGTACTCCTGACCACAAACACCGCTGTAAAAGTAAAGGAGCGACCAACATGGATACACGCGTCCCATTGTAAGAAGGCATCAGTTGAAGACAATACACTACCAAGATGAACTGGATTTGGACTCTGATGAGATTGTTCCTTTTGTTAACGATAATTGAAACTGCCATATGGATTTACCCAGATCCTCTGAAAGGCAAACTATGTATAGAAGAATGTGTACTTTTAACCAAAAATCTCTTTTATGTTATATGCTATAATGAGACCATGAAAGTTCAGCTTCAGGACCATACTATGCAGGTACCCCCGTATCAACCCCTAAATCTTAGGGTAAGACAGGGTAAGATAGTAGAAGAAGATAGTGGACAGAGGCTTGATAAGCTGTGGGTCACATGCCCTGATACTGTATTACCAAGTGACAAAACTGCGAACGGAGGGGTTTTCTGCAATGGTAATTCAAGAGGAGGACTGGCCCTGACAGCTAAGTTAATGTTTTGTGATAATCCTTTTACACAACCCCTCGTTTCAACATCAATTACTCAGAAAAGAAAAATTAATAGGACCGCTAGGAAACAAGGAGGGAGAAGTAGAAGACTGTTAAATAAGCATAACTATCATCAAGTTAATACCTTTGTATACATGAGCTATCTGTATGCTAAAAAAACAGAACCTTGCCAAATGCTGGATATGCAGCCACATCCCTGTGCATGCAGAGGGTGGAATACCTCTAAGGCCCATTCCCTTCGAGATAGAAGAGATGGTAGGGTGGTTATTACAGTCTAATACCACCTGGAATAAGGAGGCAGCCAGTACATTTCAGACCCAAAATAGTTTAAACCCAGATCAGTTGGAAAATGAATGGAAAGATGCAGGATACAACCTTATAAAATTTGAAGGGTGGTTTCATCCCCTATATGATAATCGAAGGAATCCAGAGAGTCTATTAGTTACGTCAATGGGAACCATAAATAAAACAAAAGGAGAAGTCTGTCTTGTAAACGACAATGGAGAAGGATTGATGGTTGGATGGAGTGAGTGCAAATGTAACTACACTTTGACTAAAACTACTACTAAACCACCAGGTGCAATCGAATGGCCTTATTGGGGATGGTGGAATCTGTCCACAGTACAAAATTTGACTAGCAAAAAAATCTGGAAAGGAGAATACGGAATAGGAATGATGCACCAGATATGGAACAAATTTGAAGCCTATAATAACACCTATTTCATCTGTGGGCATAGAGCATACCCTTGGTTACCACAAAATTGGACTGGGTCATGTTACTTGGGATATGTAGTGCCCTATATACATCATATTTCATCTTTGGATAGCCACCCTGGGACACGAGTAAAACGAGCCATTACAGAAACTGAAAGGTTCTTTGCTATAGCATTTCCCTGGTATGGAACAGGGAAGCTGGCAAGAGAATCTATAAACATGGCAGCAGTGCTGGAACAAATAGCCAATGATAAACGCAGAAATGGTGGCTATGCGCACTGTTGCTTTACAAAACCGCATGGCTCTGGACTAATTGTTGGCAAAAGGGGGCACATGTGCAATCATAAAAACCGAATGTTGCACCTATATCCCAGATAGCTCAGAAAATATCACCAACCTGGTAAACCACATAAAGGAGGCTGTAGAGAAACTACGTCAACCTGAACCATGGTCCATGTGGGATTGGATTTCAGGATGGGGAGGAGCACTAGGAAAGCAAATTTTGGAAACCTTAATCGCAATTGTGATGATAATAATTTTAATTAGTTTATTGATTGGTTGTTTAAAATTATTGTGTACAAAAGTCCTTTCCTTATTAACGTCAACTCCTCCAGTACCAATGATGTCTGAATATGAGGATATTAAGGGTGAGACCTTTGATGTAGAGTTTCTTAAACTTAGCGAAATAGATTGTCCTTAGAAAGGACAAAAGGGGGGAATGAGGAAATCTACATGATATAAGGGGTTAATTTCAAGTGCTTGCTGGGTAAAAGTTTTCAGACTTGACACTGGGCAAGTGTCGATGTGTAACTAGAGCTATTGTAAGTACTCGGACTGCAGCCAGGAACAGATGTCTACCCACCTAATGAGAATGTAGAAGTGGAATAATGAGTTTCTTTGATGTACCAATGACCTGATAACTTGTGACCGAAAGCAAAGCTTGCCTCCCTTATATATGATTAAAGAGGACCTCCGGTTACACGATTCATGCCCTGTTATAGATTAACGGTTGACTTGTGTGTCCAGGATCCTTCTGTCAATATGTTATTTCTACCTGATGATTAATCTAAAATGTATCCTGATAGAGGAACAAAGGGATTTCAATCAAACTTGTTTGTTACACTGTATAAATATAGAACGTTTACACTGTATCATTGGAATAGTAGCCTCACCCCTTGAGTGGAGGTACTGATTCCCCTTGCAAGAGAAGTTAAATAAAAGGCCTGTCCGTCTGACGAATCCAAGTGTGTATTGAGTCATTACCCAGAGCTAAGAAGTAAGGCACTTCTACATCACCAAGAAATCCAATAGGGAATTCAGAAGAAACTTCTTTACCCAGAGTGGTGAGAATGTGGAACTCGCTACCACAGGGAGTGGTTGAGGCAAACAGTATAGAGACAGGGAAGGCTAGATAAGCATAGAATCATAGAATCATAGGATGGTTACAGCAAAGAAGGAGGCCATTCGGCCCATTGAGCCCGTGCCGGCTCTCTGCAAGAGCACTTCAGCTAGTCCCACTCCCCCGCCCTTTCCCCGTAACCCTGCAAATTTCTTTTCCTTCAGGTACTTATCCAATTCCCTTTTGAAAGCCATGACTGAGTCAGTCTCCACCTACCTTTCAGACAGTGCATTCCAGATCCTAACCACTCACTGAGTAAAAAAGTTTTTCCTCATGTCGCCTTTGGTTCTTCTGCCAATCACCTTAAATCTGTGTCCTCTGGTTCTTGAACCTTCCGCCAATGGGAACAGTTTGGGAGGAAAATTAGGTATCGCCCCGTTTGGGGCACCATTATCGGCCGTGCGCAAAGTTTAGCGCCTGGTGTTAATTACCGCCTCTGACAGCAAACTTGGCTTTAATCGCCCCTGGAGGTGATTGGAGCGCTAAATCAGGTGCTTCACACCTGTCTTAAGGCGCAAAGGCCGAGGAGCGAGGCGCTACCTCAGAGCGCTGGCGAAGCAAGGAAGGGCAAATCAAAATGAACCTGCAAAGTGCTGCTCAGTTCCCAAAATTCCTTCACACAGCGTTGAATCTCTCCAGAAGTCTCTCTCTCTCTCTCTCTCAGAATGGCCCAGTAATTCCGGGCCCACTGCGTGCGTACGGACGGGGTACTCACGCGTGGGCCCGATGGAAGTGCCGGTTTTCAGCATGCACAGCGCATGCGCGGAAAACCGGCATTTCCTGTCCTCTGAACCAAGGGGTTCAGAGGACGAACGCGTGCGCGTAGGAGTCTGCGCGTGTGCGCTGAAATTCCTTTTTTTCCACAGGCTTGCGCGTGTGTAAGGGCCTCTCCTTTTTACGAATGTAAAAAGGAGACGTAAGGACTTCATTCTTTAAGGTAAGTTGACTATTACTTAAAATTATAACATTTTTTCCACAGCTTTATTGTTTTTAAGGACTTTACAGTGAGGTAAGTGTAGTTTTAGACCAGATTTTTTTTCAAAAATTTGATTAATTGTTTAAAATAGTTTTTAAAAGTTATTTATAGTTTATTTAATTATTGGGATGTTTTTTTAAATTTTATTTAAAGTTAAACTAGTCTTTTGGGCGCCCATACTTTTCATGAGTTTGACAGTTCTTACTATCAAACTCATGAATGAAGTTTCCCCTCCCCTGATTGGCTGCACAGTGCTCACCTGATCCCAGCCGGCATATCGCACTAACTACGCCGCTGGATCAGGTAAGCACAGCACGCCGACATCAGAACCGGGCCAGTAACAGGAATTCCAAGCAGGCCCAGGCTTCAGATGTCGGCGCGCCGGGTGAGTGCACATCGTGGGCTTGCACGCGCGGCAAGCCCCCGAACCTAATTTCTGGGCCAATGCGTGGTGCAGAAATGTCACCAACAAAAAAAGGCAGGAAGCGGTCACGTTTAAATAGCGCTCCCACAGTCCCTTTCTGACTGCAAAATGCACCCCTCAACCTGTCGTTGCTAGCGGCAGGCGGTAAGGCAGGGGGCGCCACTCAATATCCGGTCCGGGGCACCACCGGGGCGTTGCGCACTCGACTGACGTCATGATCTGCCGGCGGAGGAGATCGTGGCGGTAGTGTTTAGCGCCGCTGCAAAATGTCTAGTTAATTTCGCGAGCGGCGAGACTGTGACCCCTAGTTCTAGACTCCCCAGCCGGGGGAAACAACCTCACAGCATCTACCCTGTCAATCCCCCTCAGAATCTTTTATGTTTCAATGAGCCCATTCTTCTAAACTCCAGAGAGTATCGGCTCATTCTACTCAATCTCTCCTCATAGGACAGCCCTCTCATCCCAGGAATCAATCTAGTGAACCTTCGTTGCACCGCCTCCAAGGCAAGTATATCCTTCCTTAGATAAGGAGACCAAAACTGTGCACAGTACTCCAGGTGTGGTCTCACCAAGGCCCTGTACAATTGTAGCAAGACTTCCTTACTCTTATACTCCAACCCCCTTGCAATAAAGGCCAACATGCCATTTGCCTTCCTTATTGCTTGCTGTACCTACATGCTAGCTTCCTGTGTTTCTTGCACGAGGACACCCAAATCTCTCTGAACACCAACATTTGAAAGTTTCTCACCATTCAAAAAATATTCTGTTTTTCTATTCTTCCTACCAAAGTGAATAAACTCACATTTCCCTACATGATACTCCATCTGCCACCTTAAAGGGAAGAGCCATCGTTGCAGAATCTGCAATGGAAAAAGATCCTACCTGGACCAACAAGGCAACCGCGATCCCGCGCGATCAGCAACATGCCGGGCTGATCGCTCGTGGGCAGGAACCCGCAAAAAAAAAACTGGAAAAAGAAAAGTTAAGATTTTTTTTTTTACTTACCTCGGCCACCTCACCTTTAATCATCGCCCCCACCCCCCCCACTGAAGTGGCCGGCCGCCCGATGCGTGCCTCCTGCAGTTGTCGGTGTTTTCGCCCAGCGCTGCTGCAGGGGGCGGAAGTCAATTTCGGGTCCGGGGCGATGTGCACGCCGATGATGTCATGATCTCCGGGGCGAAGGAGATCGGGGCGCAACGCCGTGGCGCCGCCGCAAAATGCCCACTGAATATGGCGGGAGTCAATGTCAGCGCCACGCCCTTATCCTGGTGCAAAGCCATTTGGGCCCCGTTAGCGCCCCTGCGAACAGGAGGCACAAAGGCATCTAGTTTCACCCCCTATGTTTTGCAAGTGTCAAAACTTTAGAAGGAAGTCCCAGAGTAGATTTGATGCTGTTCCAGGCCTAGTCGACCTGGCTCCTTCTGGCATTAAAACACAAGAATATAAGAAATAGGAGCAGGAGTCGGCCATTCGGCCCCTCGAGCCTGCTCCGCCATTCAATAAGATCATGGCTGATCTGATCTTGGCCTCAACTCCACTTTCCTGCCCGCTCCCCATAACCCTTGATTCCCCTGTTTTTGAAAAATCTGTCTGACATGAATCTTGTCATTCATGTGGAAATGACTTATGTAATGATACTGGGCAGCCTGCTGGTGGCGCTGTCCAGGGAGAGTATAAAAACTCGGGCATGGGCCCAGCTTGCTCAGGACATTCTTTAACAGGAACTAGTGAAGGACACAACTAGATCTCCATGTTGAAAAACAGTTGATTAAAGCCTTGTTTAATGCTTAGACCAAGTGCCTCGTAGTTTTCTTACGTCAATGTCAATCTCCGCCTTGAATATATTCAGTGACTCCGCCTCCACAGCTCTCCCGGGTAGAGAATTCCACAGATTCACGACCCTCTGAGAGAAGAAATTCCTCCTCATCTCGATCTTAAACGGGCGACCCCTTATTCTGAAACTCTGCCACCGAGTTCTAGATTCCCTCCCTGCATCTACCCTGTCCAACCCCCTCAGAATTTTATATGTTTCAATAAGATTACCTCTCATTCCTCTAAACTCCAACAGCTTGCACGCTCGGGGGAACCCATGGTTGAGATCGCTGTCAAAGACTTGCATTTCTACAGCACCTTTCACGACCACCGGATGTCCCAAAGTACTTTACAACCAACAAGGTACTTTTTTTGCTTGAAGCGTAGTCATTGTTGTAACATAGGAATCGCAGCAGCCAATTTGCACACAGCAAGCTCCCACGAACAGCAATGTGATAATGGCCAGATAATCTGTTTTAGTGATGGAGGGATAAATATTGGCCAGGGAGAACTCCCCTGCTCTTCTTTGAAATAGCACCATGGGATCTTTTACATCCACCTGAGAGAGCAGACAGGGCCTCGGTTTAACGTCTCATCTGAAAGACGGCACCTCCGACAGTGCACCTCCGACAGTGCAGCACTCTCTCAGTACTGCCCCTCCAACAGTGCAGCACTCCCTCAGTATTGCCCCTCCGACAGTGCGGCACTCCCTCAGTACTGCCCCTCCGACAGTGCAGCCCTCCCTCAGTACTGCCCCTCCGACAGTGCAGCACTCCCTCAGTACTGACCCTCCGACAGTGCGGCACTCCCTCAGTACTGCCCCTCCGACAGTGCGGCGCTTCCTCAGTACTGCCCCTCCGACAGTGCGGCGCTCCCTCAGTACTGCCCCTCCGACAGTGCGGCTCTCCCTCAGTACTGCCCCTCCGACAGTGCAGCCCTCCCTCAGTACTGCCCCTCCGACAGTGCAGCACTCCCTCAGTACTGACCCTCCGACAGTGCGGCACTCCCTCAGTACTGCCCCTCCGACAGTGCGGCGCTTCCTCAGTACTGCCCCTCCGACAGTGCTGCGCTCACTCAGTACTGCCCCTCCGACAGTGCGGCTCTCCCTCAGTACTTGCACTGGAGTGTCAGCCTGGGTTTGTGTACCACCAGCCTCTGGAGTGGGTCTGTGAACCTACAACATTCTACGGCCCAAAGGTGAGGGTGCTACCCACTGACCCACAGCCGACACCCTGACAGACATCTTTGATCTCTGCAAGTCTTTGAAGAGAAGCGTTTTTTAAAGTTTCAACACAGATACCAATAGATGGTAAAGCAACAGAAGTGAAAATCTGGAGAGACGTATGCGGGCATAGCTGAATCGATATCGGCAGACTGCCCGCTCCCCAATCAGTGCATGAGCAAATGTATTGGGTGTTGTATACTCTCTGGAGTTTAGGAGAAAGAGGTGATCTCATTGAAACATAAGATTCTGAGGGGGGATTGAAACATAGAAACATAGAAGATAGGAGCAGGAGTAGGCCATTCGGCCCTTCGAGCCTGCTCCGCCATTCAATGAGATCATGGCTGATCATTCAAATTCAGTACCCTGTCCCTGCCTTCTCCCCATATCCCTTGATCCCTTTAGCCTCAAGAAATATATCCAACTCTTTCTTCAATATATTTAATGAACTGGCCTCCACCGCCCTCTGTGGCAGAGAGTTCCACAGGATCACCATTCTCTGGGTGAAGAAATTCCTCCTCATTTCAGTCCTAAATGTCCTACCCCTTATCCTTAGACTATGACCCCTGGTTCTGGACTCCCCGACCATCGGGAACATCCTTCCAGCATCTCGTCTGTCCAGGCCTGACAGAATTTTATAGGTTTCGATGAGATCCCCTCTCAATCTTCTAAACTCCAGTGAGTATAAGCCCAATCGACACAATCTCTCCTCATACGTCATTCCTGCCATCCCAGGTATCAGCCTGGTGAATCTTCGCTGCACTCCTTCCATGGCAAGAACATCCTTCCTCAGATAAGGCGACCAAAACTGCACACAATACTCAAGGTGCGGTCTCACCAAGGCCCTGTACAACTGTAGCAAGACATCCTTGTTCCTGTACTCGAACCCTCTTGCTACGAAGGCCAACATACCATTTGCCTTCTTAACCGCCTGCTGCACCTGCATGCTTACCTTCAGCGACTGGTGCACAAGAACACCCAGGTCTCTTTGCACTTCCCCTTCTCCCAATCTATTGCCATTCAAATAATAATGTGCCTTCCTGTTTTTGCCACCAAAGTGGATAACCTCACATTTATCCACATTATAGTGCATTTGTCTTGTTTCTGCCCGATCACCTAACCTGTCCAAATTGTACTGGAGTTTCATGACATCCTCCGCGCAGCATACCCTCCCACCCAGCTTTGTGTCGTCTGCAAATTTGGAGATATTACATCCAATCCCTTCGTCCAGATCATTAATATATATTGTGAACAGCTGGGGTCCTAGGACCGATCCTTGCGGTACCCCACTAGTCACTGCCTGCCACTCGGAAAACGACCCGTTTATTCCAACTCTTTGCTTTCTGTCCGCCAACCAGTTCTCTATCCAAGTCAATACCTTGCCCCCAATCCCATGTGCCTTAATTTTGCACGCTAATCTCTTATGCGGGACCTTATCGAAAGCCTTCTGAAAGTCCAAATACACCACATCCACTGGTTCTCCCTTATCTATTTTACCAGTTTCATCCTCAAAAAATTCCAGTAGATTAGTCAAGCATGATTTACCTTTTGTAAATCCATGTTGACTTTGTCCGATCTTGTCACTGCTTTCCAAGTGCTCTGCTATTACATCTTTTATAATGGACTCTAGCATGTTCCCTGTGGTGTATGTAACCTGTTCCACCTTAAGAGAACTTAAGCCTGTTCCACCTTAAGAGATGTACTACTTTCTCTGGCTGCTGTATACGTAATACCGGTGGTGACCACCGGTATATAAGTACTGTGTAGTGATATTGCTGTTAGTATAGCCCTGACCTCCAACTAGTAAAGACCTGTTGAAACGTTATTCTTGTAGTCTGTGTCAGTAATTAATCTTAAATACAACTAGAACACACAGACTTAACAGTGGCGACGAGTCCGATTCTTACCCTGCGGCAGTTTATATCCACGGCGGCTTCGTCCACAGAACGGGCGTCGAAGAGAGGCATCCACCCTCATCACCCTGCTGGAAGACACGTCGCGCGGCAGGCATCGAGAACCCGGAGTGCAGAAGATATCCTGAACTCGAAGCCTCCATCAGCGGCAGTCAGCTATCTTCCTTCTACCTCGGTGGTGGGTAAGCCGGTCAGCGACGCGAGCAGAAAGTCGGCCGCGTTGGCTGTACAGACGGGGAGGGAAGACGGAGGAATAAGGGCGGTGAGATCGATCGCGACCGGAGATAAGGGCCGGGCCGCATTCGGGCCGAAAGGCGCAGCGCGGGGACATCGATCGCAGCTGGTGATAAGGGCCGGGCCGCATTCGAGCCAAAAAGGCGCAGCGTCTGGGGCGACTGAAGGCGCGAGAGCCGCGGTGAAGGCGAACGCAGCCGGTGCTAATAACCGGGCTGCAAGAAGGGCTGCGAGGCGCGACATCAGGGAAGTGCGAATACCCGAGGGAGCCGCGGTGAAGCGGAGACAGCGTCGGGGGAGTTACTAACCGCTGGGAAAGGGGAGCAGCAGCGGCACGCCAAACGCCATTGCAGCCAGCGGGTGAAGAAGGCGAGCGCGGGAAAGACCGCCAAGCGTGGGAAACCGCCATTTTGTAGGCGGAGGACGAAGACAAGAGCGGGAAGCCGCCATCTTGGAAAACGGGAAATCACTAAAAAAAAAAAAAAAAAAATTGCAACGATGCCTAAACATGGGAACATTAATACCTTTGATAGCGACATCGAAGATTGGGCCACGTATGTAGAACGCATACAAAATTATTGTAAAGCAAATAAAATCCCAGATGATGAGAAAGCACTAACTTTATTAAACTTAATGGGTGCGAAGACATACGGGCAATTGAAACACCTTGTATCACCAGATGAACCGGCGGAGAAGACGTTCGAGGAGATTGTTACTGTCCTGAGAAATCATCTAAACCCCACGCCGCTGATGCTAGCGGAACAATTTAAATTTTACAGCAGAAAGCAGCTGAAAGATGAAAGCAATGCTGAATATTTAATGGAATTGCGTAAGCTAGCAAAGTACTGTCAGTTTTGAACGGGACTAACAGATGCGCTAAGAGATAAATTTGTGTGTGGATTATTAAAAGAAGATGCACAAAAGCGACTGCTCGAGGAGAATGAGCTGACGCTTGAGAAAGCGGTCACTATGGCAGCATCACACGAAGCCGCAGCGAGAGGCACGGCAGTAATGCAGCTACGGTCACCGGAACTCAGTACAAATCATTGGTTTTGAGTACTGTAAAATGTTATCGTTGTGGAAAGACAACGCACGATCAGAACCAGTGTTGGTTTAAAAACCAAGGATGCAGAACGTGTGGCAGGCTTGGCCACATAGCTAAAGTATGCCGGTCAGGAAAGAAGACCAGCAACAAAAAGTCACCGCAAGGAAAATACATAAAGGTACACAAGGTGACAAAGAACAGTTCGAACGAACAGAAGTCAGATTCAGACGCCAGCAGTAATGAACTGGGTAGCTTAAGAGTACACAACATTGGTAAGGATGCAGATCTCCAGACAATTTGGGTCACTCTTCAGATAGCAGGAGTCCAAGTAAAGGTGGAATTGGACACTGGATCGGCATTGACGGTCATGAATAAGAAAGATTACAAAAGGTTATTCCAACATATTCCCCTACGGGATACGGAGATTATATTGAATACATACACGGGGCAAAGAGTGTACCCCATCGGAAAGATAGAGGTAAAAGTGGTCCACAAGGGCAAAGAAAGCCAAGTAATGGACTTATATGTGCTACCTGAAGGAGGTCCACCACTACTGGGACGGGAGTGGATTAGGAAAATGAATATGGACTGGCACTCCTTAAAGGCACTAACGGTAGATTCCGGGGAAACAGATGTCAAACCTAAACGATTGTCCAGAATATTGGATGATGCTAAAGAGGTGTTCCAGCAGGGACTGGGAACACTGAGAGGAATTACGGCAAACATCAAGATTGATGAACATGCACACCCAAAATTTTTCAAAGCCAGACCGGTACCCCATGCAATACGACCTGCTGTAGAAGCGGAACTGGAAGCGCTAGAACGTTCAGGTGTACTGTCTAAGGTAGATTGGAGTGAGTGGGCTACGCCCATTGTTCCCGTTATGAAACGTCCTTCGAGCAACAAGCCAGGAGAACCAGGGAAGGTTCGCATCTGTGGAGACTTCAAGATCACCGTTAATCCGGTGCTTCACACGGTGCAGTATCCGCTTCCGCGGATTGAGGATATTTTTGCTTCGTTGTCTGGCGGGAAACACTTCACCAAGATAGACCTGGCGCAGGCGTACTTGCAGATGGAGGTTGAAGAAGAGTCACACCAGTACCTCACGATCAACACGCATAGAGGTTTGTACCGGTATAATAGGCTGGTTTTTGGAGTGGCATCGGCTCCAGCAATTTGGCAGAGGGCCATGGAGCAGGTATTACAGGGAATTCCAGGCACACAATGTTACCTGGGCGATATTCTGATTACAGGAGATGGTGATGAAGAACACCTCGCAAACTTGGAACTGGTACTCAACAGACTGAAAGAGTATGGACTTCGAGTTAATCAGCAGAAATGTGAGTTCTTTCAGAAGCGGATCTCGTACTGTGGTCATGTCATTGACCGGGAGGGGCTTCATAAGTCTCCTGACAAGGTAGAGGCAGTTGTAAAGGCTCCCGCTCCGGATAATGTCTCTCAGTTGAGGTCGTTTCTAGGATTGATTAACTATTACCATAAGTTTCTACCGAATCTATCCACGGTACTGCACCCGCTGAACGCTCTTTTACAGAAGGGGGTACCATGGGAATGGAGCGAAAACTGTAAGAAGGCATTTCGCAAAAGCAATGAATTGATCACCTCAGAGGAAGTGTTGGCTCACTTCAACCCGACACTGCCTATTCGGTTGGCTTGTGATGCTTCTCCATATGGTATTGGGGCAGTACTCTCACACAAGTTGCCAAATGGCATGGAAAGGCCAGTCGTGTTTGCATCCAGATCATTGACCTCCGCTGAGCGCAACTATGCGCAGATCGATAGGGAGGCTCTCAGCCTTGTATGGGGAGTGAAGAAGTTTAATCATTACCTGCAGGGCCAAAAATTCACACTTCTGACAGACCATCAGCCGTTGGTATCCATTTTTAACCCTAAGAAGGGTGTTTCGGTGATGACAGCACAGAGACTCCAGAGATGGTCCCTTTTCCTAGGGGCACATCAATATCAAATAGAATTCAAAGGTACAAAGCAGCATGGCAATGCTGATGGGTTGTCGCGCCTGCCACTACCTGAAGAAGAAGAGACGACGAAAGTTGACCCTGTTGAGTTATTTCATTCGACCATCATCGAGTGTTTACCAGTCACCAATGCAAGTATTGAAAGAGAAACCAGGAACGACCCGACACTGTCCCGAGTCTACGAGGTGACAGTGAAGGGATGGCCAACACATGGTGATTCTCTGTTACCGGCATTCTCGGCAAGGCGAGACCAGCTGTCCGTCTGCCATGGTACTTTGATGTACGGGACAAGAGTGATTATTCCTCCCAAATTAAGGGAAAGAGTTCTAAAGGAACTGCATGAAGGTCATCTGGGGGGAGTTAAGATGAAAAGTCTTGCTAGGGCTTATGTATGGTGGCCGGGTATTGACCAACAGATAGAGGAGTTGACGAAAAGCTGCGCTGGGTGCCAAAAAGTGCAAAATGCACCTCCGATCGCACCGCTACACCCATGGGAATGGCCTTCAGCCCCATGGCAACGCGTACATATTGACTTTGCTGGTCCATTCATGGACTCCATGTTCCTAATTGCGGTGGACGCACATTCCAAATGGCCAGAAGTGATCAAGATGAATACCAGTACTTCAGAAAAGACAATTGCGGTGTTAAGAACAATATTCGCAAGGAACGGATTGCCAGAACAGATATGTTCGGACAACGGACCACAGTTCGTGTCGGAAGAATTCCAAAAATTCTTAAAGAAGAATGGGGTGAAACATTATACCTCTGCCCCATATCATCCGGCGACAAACGGGTTGGCCAAGAGATTTGTCCAAACATTCAAAAAGGCAATAAAGGCCATGAATGATGATCAGATTCCGCTACAACACAAGGTGGACAATTTCCTAATGGCATATCGAAACGCCGCTCATGCAGTAACTAACCAAAGTCCTGCCATGATGTTTTATAACAGGAGGTTGCGGTCCAGGTTGGACTTGTTAAAACCAAATGTGCGGAGGGAAGTGGAAAACAAACAGTTCCGGCATATTAATAACAAGACCACTCGAAGTTTCGACGTAGGACAACCAGTGTTGGCAAGGGACTATGGAAACGAAAAATGGCAGTCCGGAACAATTCGGGCCAGACAAGGACCTCTGATGTACACAGTAGATATTGGTAACAATGTGATAAGGCGTCATGCGGATCAACTGGTAGAATCGAGAGCAAGGTCGAACCCATGGTTGCGACAGAGACAACTGTGGAAGACGTTAATGAACCTGAAGCATCTACCTCGGCAGGGAATGTACCTGATGATGACGTCCAATACATAGGAAACCAACTAGAGGAGTCACCTCAGCAACAAGAATCAGAGACCACTGAAAGGCGTTATCCAACCCGAATCAGAAGGCCTCCTGAGAGACTGAACCTTTGAACTGTTTATACCTGAAATTATATATGTATATATGTTATTATGTTATGTTAAATGGGGATATGACTGTTAAGCTAAAAAGGGAGGATTGTGGTGTATGTAACCTGTTCCACCTTAAGAGAACTTAAGCCTGTTCCACCTTAAGTGATGTACTACTTTCTCTGGCTGCTGTATACGTAATACCGGTGGTGACCACCGGTATATAAGTACTGTGTAGTGTTATTGCTGTTAGTATAGCCCTGACCTCCAACTAGTAAAGACCTGTTGAAACGTTATTCTTGTAGTCTGTGTCAGTAATTAATCTTAAATACAACTAGAACACACAGACTTAACATTCCCCACTACCGATGTCAGGCTTACCGGTCTATAATTCCCTGCTTTTTCTCTGCCACCTTTTTTGAATAGTGGGGTAACATTAGCTACCCCCCAATCCATGGGTACTGTTCCAGAGTCTATCGAGTTCTGGAAGATGACCAGCAATGCATCTACTATTTCTAGGGCCACTTCCTTAAGCACCCTGGGATGTAGATTATCAGGCCCTGGGGATTTATCGGCCTTCAGTCCCATCAATTTTCCTAACACCACTTCCCTACAAATACTGATTTCTTTCAGTTCCACCCTTTCATCAGACCCTATGTTCCCCGGTATTTCTGGGAGGTTATTTGTGTCCTCCTTTGTGAAGACAGAACCAAAATATGTATTTAGTTGGTCTGCCATTTCTTTGTTCCCCATTATAAATTCCCCTGATTCTGACTGCAAGGGACCTACGCTTGACTTCACCAATCTTTTTCTCTTCACATATCTATAAAAGCTTTTACAGTCAGTTTTTATGTTCCCTGCAAGCTTACTCTCATATTCTATTTTCCCTTTCTTAATTAATCCCTTTGTCCTCCTTTGTTGAATCCTGAACTGCTCCCAATCCTCAGGATTATTGCTTTTTCTGGCCAATTTGTATGTCCTCTCCTTGGATCTTATGCTATCCCTAATTTCCCTTGTTACCCATGGTTGAGTCACCTTTTTTGTTTTATTTTTATGCCAAACTGGGATGAACAACTTCTGTAGTTCATCCATTCGGTCTTTGAATGTTTGCCATTGCCTATCCACCGTCAACCCTTTGAGTGCCATTCCCCAATCAATCCTACCCAACTCGCTCCTCAGACCATCGTAGTTTCCTTTATTTAAATTGAGGACCCTTGTTTCTGAGTCAACTACTTCATTCTCCATCTTAATGAAGAATTCGATCATATTATGATCGCTCCGACCCAAGGGGCCTCATACAACAAGATTGCTAATTAATCTAGATGCTGAGTGGTTGTTTACCCTGGCTGGAGAGTCTAGAACTAGGGGGGCATAGTCTCAGGATAAGGGGTCGGCCATTTAGGACTGAGATAAGGAGGAATTTCTTCACTCAGAGGGTGGTGAATCTTTTGATTTTTCTGCCTCAGAGAGCTGTGGATGCTCAATCGTTGAGTCGATTCAAGAGGGAGATAGATAGATTTTTAGACTCTAGGGGAATCAAGGGAAATGGGGATCGGGCGGGAAAGTGGAGTTGAGGTGGATAATCAGCCATGATCTTATAGAATGGCGGAGCAGGCTCGAGGGGCCGTATGGCCGACTTCTGCTCCTAATTCTTCTGTTCTTATGTATACCAAGCCATACAGACTAGGAAGTCTGCAGGTTGATCCATTGGCCGGATGCTTAATTAGCAGATTTCAGTCAGAAGGGAGGAAACGGCGAGGATACTAAAATTGGCCTCGGCAATCCTAGCTGAAGAAGGGCAAAAATTTGCCAAGATTTCTGCTTTTCATTGATATTCCGTGACATCCGCACGGTAGCCAATTTGTGCACAGCAAGATCCCAGAAACAACGCTGTCAGACAATCTGTTTTAGTGATGTTGGTTGTGGGATGAATATTTTCCAGGACACCGGGGAGAACTCCCCTGCTCTTCTTCAAAATAGCACCATGGGATCTTTTACATCCACCTGAGAGGGTAGACGGGGCCTCGGTTTAATATCTCATCCGAAAGACGGCACCTCTGACAGTGCAGCGCTCCCTCAGTACTGGCACTGGGAGCGTCAGCTTAGTTTTTGCGCCCAAGTCTCTGGAGTGGAACGATGAACCCATGACCTTCTGACTCAAAGGTGAGAGCACTACCCACTGAGCTACGGCTGACATTTACAGGAAAACCCTGTCTATGATGTTATTGTAAAACTTGAACTGCCTTCAGCAGGATAGGGTCGGTCCTAAAAACGTTGTGTTGGCATAGATTCAAAAGGCAATCGTAATGAGTGGTGATCCTCTGTCTCCTCACATCAATAACGCAGCCTGCTACACCAGTGGGTACCCAAGGATTGCCTC
Source organism: Somniosus microcephalus (assembly GCF_052327205.1). Classification (NCBI taxonomy): domain Eukaryota; kingdom Metazoa; phylum Chordata; class Chondrichthyes; order Squaliformes; family Somniosidae; genus Somniosus; species Somniosus microcephalus. Next base: position 15,264,054 of record NC_140993.1, read on the forward strand.
TGCTGATTGTTATTAATGGTATCAGAAACAGTCAGCTTGACCTCTAAGACACACAATCGACAGGGTTACGCTGGTGTGCCCAAGAGGGTCAGATTTCTGTCCAACTCTTGAAGTATGTTTGGAGACATTTTGTGCAAAGAATATTTTTCAGTTTGAGGTAGACATTCTAATGTCTGTGCTAACAGCACTTAGATCTTCGGTTTCCATGTAACTTGAACAATGGAAACGTGCATCAAATATTTGATGATCAAACTGAGCTTAGACTTGCTAGGTGATCTGGTCATTATCACATTGCTGCTTGTGGGATCTTGCTGTGGAACAACTGGCTGCCACATTTCCTATTTTACAACAGTGGCTGCACTTCAAAAGTATTTCATTGGCTGTGAAGCACGTTGGGACGTCCTGAGATCGTGAAAGGCGCAATAGAAATGCAAGTCTTTCTTTCTTTGAGTTAGATAGTACAAGATCAAGTAGGATCTATTCCCATGCGCCTGCTGCCCTTGTCCTTCTAGGTGGTAGAGGCCGCGGGTTTGGGAGGTGCTGTCGAAGAATCCTTGGCGAGTTGCTGCAGTGCATCTTGTAGATGGTACACACTGCAGCCATGGTGCACCGGTGATGGAGGGAGTGAATGTTTAAGGTGGTGGATGGGGTGCCGACCAAACAGGCTATTTTGTCTTGGATGTTGTCGAGCTCCTTGAGTGTTGTTGGAGCTGCACTCATCCAGGCAAGTGGAGGGTAGTCCATCACACTCCTGACTTGTGCCTTGTAGATGGTGGAAAGCCTTTGGGGAGTCAGGAGGTGAGACACTCGCCGCAGAATACCTAGCCTCTGACCTGCTCTTGTTGCCACAGTATTTATGTGGCTGGTCCAGTTAAGTTTCTGGTCATTGGTGACCCCTAGGATGTTGATAGTGGGGGATTCGGCGATGGTAATGCCGTTGAATGTCAAGGGGCGGTGGTTAGACTCTAACTTGTTGGAGATAGTCATTGCCTGGCACCTGTCTGGCACAATTGATGCTTGCCACTTATCAGCCCAAGCCTGAATGTTGTCCAGGTCTTGCTGCATGTGGGCATGGACTGCTTCATTATCTGAGGAGTTGCGAATGGTACTGAACACTGTGCAGTCATCAGCGAACATCCCCACTTCTGACCTTATGATGGAGGGAAGGTAATTGATGAAGCAGTTGAAGATGGTTGGGCCTAGGACACTGCCCTGAGGAACTCCTGCAGCGATGTCCTGGGGCTGAGATGATTGACCTCCAACCACCAAAACCATCTTCCTTTGTGCTAGGTGTGTCTCCAGTCAGTGGATATTTTTTCCTCTGATTCCCATTGACTTCAATTTTACTAGGGCTTCTTGCTGCCATACTTGGTCAAATGCTGCCTTGATGTCAAGGGCAGTCACTTTCACCTCACCTCTGGAATTCAGCTCCTTTGTCCATGTTTGGACCAAGGCTGTAATGAGGTCGGGAGCTGAGTGTTCCTAGCGGAACCCGAACTGGGCATCAGTGAGCAGATTATTGGTGAGTAAGTGCCGCTTGATAGCATTGTCGACAACACCTTCCATCACTTTGCTGATGATTGAGAGTAGACTGATGGGGTGGTAATTGGCGGGATTGAATTTGTCCTGCTTTTTGTGGACAGGACATACATAGGCAGTTTTCCACATTGTCGGCTAGATGCCAGTGTTGTAGCTGTACTGGAACAGCTTGGCTAGACTGGGTTCTGTGATGGTGGGGACCTCAGGAGTAGGCTGATATGGATCATCCACTCGGCACTTCTGGCTGAAGATGGATGGACTCCCCGGCCATTGGGAACATCCTTCCTGCAGCAGTCTGTCCAGTCCTGTTAGAATTTTATACGTTTCAATGAGATCCCCTCTCATTCTTCTAAACACCAGCGAGTATAAGCACAATCGACCCAATCTCTCTTCATACGTCATTCCTGCCATCCCAGGTATCAGCCTGGTGAATCTTCGCTGCACTCCCTCCATGGCAAGAACATCCTTCCTCAGATAAAGTGGCCAAAACTGCACACAATACTCAAGGTGTGGTCTCACCAAGACCCTGTACAACTGCAGCAAGACATCCTTGTTCCTATACTCTTGGGACATTTTACTACACTGAAGACACTATACGAATGCAAGTTGTTGTTAGGCCAAGTAGTGTAGGAGGTTTAACACTCGTCTTATGTTAGCAACACTCTGAAGAGAATTCTTTTGTCTTTGTGTGCAAGGGGAGGTGAGGAGCAGACAAATCCTGTCTTGAGTTAGGGAGCCAGCTTCATAAGGTATCACGATGCTCACGATGTGGTCTCCTCCACATTGGGGAGACCAAACGCAGATTGGGCGACCGCTTTGTGGAACACCTCCGTTCAGTCCGTAAGAGGAACCCCGAGCTTCCGGTCGCCTGTCACTTTAATTCACCGCCCCATTCCCACTCGGACCTCACCGTCCTCAGCCTCTTGCATTGTTCCACGGAAGCTCAGCGTAAGCTCGAGGAACAGCACCTCATCTTTCGATTAGGCACTTTACAGCCTTCCGGACTCAATATTGAGTTCAACAATTTCAGATCATAACCTCGGCCCCTATCACATATATATATATTTTTTCTTCTCTCCCACTTGGCAGCTGTCCTTCATTCTGCCAGCGCAATTCACACCTCATCTAGAGCCATCCTTTGTTCCTTAACCTGCCCCATTACCACCTCCTCTCGCCTTGTATATCTCTTAATGTCTCTCAATGTCTCTTAATCTCTCCTGCTTTCTATCCTATCACTGACCTTCCCTTTCGTTCTTTCATCCCCTCCCCCTTTTCCCAGCCCCCACTTGCTTAAAAATCTGTCCCCTTTCCTGCTTTTTTCCAGTTCTGATGAAAGGTCATCGACCTGATACGTTGACTCTGTTTCTCTCTCCACGGATGCTGCCCTGGCCTGCTGAGTTTTTCCAGCGTTTTCTGTTGTTATTTCAAAAGGTATCAACTCACTTCCGCTAATTCAATTACCCTGAGACAGTCCTTGGGCAGGACAAAATGATTTGTACCTTCAGGCAATAGGTGTGATTTTCTCGCTGTCAGAATCAGAACTGTTATCTGTCGGGGAAGTTGCACCAGGCAGCCTTCCCAACAGCAACACTCTTGCTTATTGGGGCAGTTTCCCTCAGTCCTGGGAGTGTAAGAATCTGAAATCTGGTTTCTGAGTGGCAGCCCTAATATCTTTGAAGCCTGGTTTGAGTGACAGCCCCGAATCCAAAGGTTGGGAATAAATATTACAGCTGCTGCCGATTGCTTGAGTTGATGCGCTTCAAACATTTAGCGCCATGTCACAATGTCATAGAGTCATAGGCCTAGAAATTGAGTTTGCGCTGCGCCAGGGCTTTAGCGCCGGAAGTTAGCACCGGCGCTAAGTCCCTTTGCGCGCACCAAAAATTCAGTAGCGCCGCGCCCAAACGGCTGCCGGCGCTACTGAAGGGTTTTAGCGCCTGAAAACTGGCGCAACGCGCCGCATTGCGGCGCTATTCCAGCGCTGCGGCGCCCGCTGCGGTGCGGCAGGCTCGGGAAGTGCAGGCCTCCTCCTTCCGTTAAGGAGGAGCTGCCTGCACCCGGCCGCGGCCCGCGCAAATCTCTTCAAAAATGAGCCCGGCACCTCGGACAAGTGCCGGGCTTGCATCTGTTCCGGGGGGGGGGGGGGAGAAGTCCGGGGAGGGAGCTGCGGGCAGGCGGCCGGCGGGAAAGCGGCCGGCCGCCGCGGGGCCTTTAATGCGCCGGCGCAAACACATGTTGGACTCTGTTGCCAGAGTCTTAGTTGCGGCTGCCACGGGCGAGGCGGCCGTAACTGAATTTCGGCGCTGGGGCCCGTCGGCATGGCAACCGGGACGCTGCGCACACCGATGACGTCATCGGTGCCGGCGCAGCGCTACCGGTGCAACGCCGCTTTAGGGCCCCAGGGAATTTTTGAACTGGCCATAACTCTGGCGCTAGTCCCTCCAGCGCCTCAAAAGCGGCGCTAAGCCTAGTGAATTTCTAGGCCATAGAGTTTTACAGCACAGAAAGAGGCCCTTCGGCCCATCGTGTCCGCGCCGCCCATCCATCCCTGTCCAGTCTAATCCCATTTTCCAGCATTTGGTCCATAGCCTTGTATGCAATGGCATTTCAAGTGCTCATCCAAATGCTTCTTGAATGTTGTGAGGGTTCCTGCCTCTACCACCCTTTCAGGCATTGAGTTCCACATTCCAACCACCCTCTGGGTGAAAAAGTTCCTCCTCAAATCCCCTCTAAATCTCCTGCCCCTTACCCTGAATCTATGCCCCCTTGTTATTGACCCCCCTACTAAGGGGAAAAGTTCCTCTTTATCTACCATATCTATGCCCCTCATCATTTTGTACACCTCAATCAGGTCCCCCCTCAGCCTTCTTTGCTCCAAGGAAAACAACCCCAGCCTGTCCAGCCTCTCTTCATAGCTGAGGCGCTCCATCCCAGGTAACATCCTGGTGAATCTTCTCTGCACCCTCTCCAAAGCAATCACATCCTTCCAAAAGTGAGGCGACCAGAACTGCACACAGTACTCCAGCTGTGGCCTCACCAGCGTTTTGTACAGCTCCATCATAACCTCCCTGCTCTTATATCCCATGCCTCGACTAATGAAGGCAAGTATCCCATATGCCTTTTTAACCACCTTATCTACCTGTTCCGCTGCCTTCAGGGATTTATGTACATGTACACCAAGGTCCCTCTGACCCTCTGTACTTCCTAGGGTCCTACCACTTGCCTTATTTGTCCGTCCAAAATGCATCACCTCGCACTTTTCAGGGTTAAATTCCATTTGCCACTTTTCCGCCCATCTGACCAACCCGTTTATATCGTCCTGTAGCCTGAGGCTTTCCTCCTCGCAATTTACCACCCCACCAATTTTCGTGTCATCTGCGAACTTACTGATCATACCTTTTACATTCTCATCCAAGTCATTTATGTAGATCACAAACAACAAGGGACCCAGCACCGATCCCTGAGGTACCCAACTGGACACAGGCTTCCAGTCACAAAAGCAACCTTCGACCATCACCCTCTGCCTCCTGCCACTCAGCCAGTTTAGGATCCAACGCGCCAAGGCACCCTGGATCCCATGGGCTCTTACCTTCTTGACCAGTCTCCTATGCGGGACTTTGTCAAAAGCTTTACTGAAGTCCATGTAAACCACATCCACAGCATTTCCCTCATCCACCTCCCTAGTCACCCCCTCGAAAAATTCAATCAGATTTGTCAGACATGATTTACCCTTGACAAAGCCATGCTGACTATCCCCGATTAATCCTTGCCTCTCCAAGTGGAGACTAATTTTGTCCCTCAGAATTTTTTCCAATAATTTCCCTACCACAGATGTTAGGCTCACTGGCCTGTAATTCCCTGGTTTATCCCTGCTACCCTTCTTGAATAATGGTACTACGTTAGCTGTTCTCCAGTCCTCTGGTACATTCCCTGTGACCAGAGAGGTTCTGAAAATTTGTGTCAGAGCCCCTGCAATCTCCTCCTTTGCCTCCCACAGCAGCCTGGGATACATCTCGTCCGGGCCTGGGGATTTATCCACTTTTTGGCCTGCTAAAACCGCTAGCACCTCCTCCCTCTCGATGCTAATATGTTCAAGTATGTCACAGTCCCCTTGCCCGATTTCTATGTCTGCATCGTCTTTCTCCATAGTGAACACAGATGCAAAAAATTCATTTAAAACCCCGCCTACATCATCTGGCTCTACACACAGATTGCCACTTTGGTCCCTAATGGGCCCTACCCTTTCCCTGGTTATCATCTTGCCCTTAATATACTTATAAAACATCTTAGGATTTTCCTTTATTTTGCTCGCCAGTGTTATTTCATGGCCCCTCCTCGCCCTCCTAATTTCTTTTTTAAGTATGCCCCTGCACTTTTTATACTCCTCTAGGGCTTCTTCCGTCTTTAGTCTTTTGTAACTGCCAAAAGCCCCCCTTTTATTACAATGATGTAAAACTTTACAAAAGCAAATCACTGCGAAGCTGGAAATCTGTAATAAAAACAGAAGATGCTGGAAAAGCTCAGGCGACAACTGTGGAGAAAAAAAGAAAAAGAAAGACTTGCATTTGTATAGCGCCTTTCACGACCACCGGACGGCCCAAAGCGCTTCACAGCCAATGAAGTACTTTTTGAAGTGCGGCCACTGTTGTAATGTGGGAAACGCGGCTGCCAATTTGCACACAGCAAGTTCCCACAAACAGCAATGTGATAATGACCCGATAATCTGTTTTAGTGATATTGATTGAGGGATAAATATTGGCCCCAGGACACCCTCCCCTGGTCTTCCTTGAAATAGTGGCCGTGGGATCTTTTATGTCCACCTGAGAGGGCAGACGGGGCCTGGGTTTAACATCTCATCTGAAAGACGGCACCTCCAACAGTGTAGCACTCCCTCAGCACTGCACTGGGAGAGTCAGCCTAGATTTTTATACTCAAGTCTCTGGAGTGGGGACTTGAACCCACAACCTTCTGACTCCGAGGCGAGAGTGCTACCCACTGAGCCACGGCTGACAGTGAGAGAGAAACATCGTTAACAGCTGGAATTTTCTGAGGTAAGAATGGGTGGGTTGGAGGCGTGGGGGGGGGGGTGAAGTGAAAGTTGAAAAAAATGTGAACCCTGACCCCACCCCGCCCACGTTCACCTTTCACTCAGGTAGGATGGAGTGGGGGCGGGCAGCCAACCTGCTGCCAGGGTTGGCAATTTACATATGATAATGAGGCCTGAAGACTCTGCTTTAACCTGGTTTACAGGTTTGGTTGCGGCGGCTGGGGATCCCGGTGGCTGCAATGAGGCTGCCTCAGCCTCGGGGAGCAAAGCTTGTGGGCCGGGAGGAGCAGCAGAGTTTCCTCCCGTCCCGCCAAGCTCCCCCACCATCAGCCTGGTATCCCTGAGGTCAGTGCTCTGATCTACCCCCACCCCCCGCCCCTCCAGGGATCAGACCCCTCCTGGGCCTGGAACAGCAACACCCCCCCCCCACCCCGCCCACCCTGGGTCGCAATTCAGCTCCGGGGTCGGGGGTCGGGCCCACCCCCCCAGGGATCACAAACCTTCCCCCCCTAGGGATCACAACCCTTCCCCCCCCCAGGGACAGGGATCGGATCCCCCGCCCAGAATGACGACTCCACTCAGAGCCGCCCCCTCCTCGCCCCCACCAACCATGGGATCGGACCCCACCCACCCCACCAGGCCTGGACCCGCACACCCAACATCCTGGGCCCAGTACTAACCAGGTCCTGTGGCCTCCTTCTCCACGTTGCCCGCACGACTGGAAGCCAGCTTGTCAATCAGGCTGACATCCAGGTGAGGAAGCCAACCCTGAGTTAACTCCACAGCCTGCCTTCCGGGTTTCCCGCCATCTTCCGGGTCCTCCCGCACCGTGCCGGTGGGACATGGGAAAATCCAGCCCAACGTTTCAGGTCGGAGGCCTTAGGTCAGAACTGGAAAAGGTTAGAGATGTAACAGGTTTTACATAAGAACATAAGAACCGAAGAATTAGGAACAAATCGGCCATTCGGTCCCTCGAGCCTGCTCCGCCATTCAATGAGATCATGGCTGGTCTTCGACCTCCACACCACCTTCTTGCCCAATCTCCATATCCCTTGATTCTCCTAGAGTCAAAAAATCTATCGATGGGGCGATGTTGGCCTGATAAATTGCTGGGCACTACTTACTAATCTGTTACTACTAACACCAGGCTTACCACAATTTTCAAGCAACCCTGGAAATGGGAAAGCAGCGGTCCAGTGCGGAACAGGCTGGTGCCCACTTGAACTACTTCAGTTATGTGGAGAGGCTAGAACATAGGAACAGGAGGAGGACATTTAGCCCCTCGAGCCTGTTCCTCTATTCAATGAGGTCATGGCTGATCTGTTACCTACCTCCATCTGTGTCAGCTGTGGCTCAGTGGGTAGCGCACTTGCCTCTGAGTCAGAATGTTGTGGGTTCAAGTCTCCCTCAAGGGACTTCAGCACAAAAAGCTAGGCTGACGCTCCAGTGCAGTACTGAGGGAGTGCTGCACTGTTGGAGGTGCCGTCTTTTGGAAGAGATGTCTGCTCTCTCAGGTGGATGTAAAAGATCCCATGGCACTATTTCGAAGAAGAGCAGGGGAGTTATCCCTGGTGTCCTGGCCAATATTTATCCCTCAATCAACATAACAAAAACAGATTATCTGGTCATTATCACATTGCTGTTTGTGGGAGCTTGCTGTGCGCAAATTGGCTGCTGCGTTTCCCACATTACAACAGTGACTGCACTCCAAAAGTACTTCATTGGCTGTAAAGCACTTTGAGGCATCCTGTGGTTGTGAAAGGCGCTATATAAAGTCTTTCTTTCATATACCCACCTTTGCCCCAGATTCCTTAATGCCTTTGGCTAACAAAAATCTATCACTCAGATTTAAAATTAACAATTAACAATTGACCTAGCATCAATTGCCATTTGCGGAAGAGAGTTCCAAACTTCTACCACCCTTTGTGTGTAGAAGTGCTTCCTAATTTCACTCCTGTTGGGTAATCTCGTTAGCTGTTTATAGTAATCTGGGATGTAATGTTTAAGTTATCCACCAGATGGAGCCAAATATTAAGGGTTCACATTCACCAGTATTTAAGGTAATGGGTCATGTATTCAATGTCCTGGTACACCAGTTTATACGGTAATGTGGCATTGCATTATGGGTATGACTCAGAGGTTCATCCTCCATCTTGGCTCGTGCAGTAAGAATTATGTGCCTGGCTTCCAGCTTGTAAGAGCTATGTCTCTCTGCTACACCGTGTAAATAAACAGTTGGGTTTGTTCCTAATATCTCGCTTCTCTCAGTTTCTGACCTTACCACTCGGATATCACACTGTTAAACAGTTGAAGGTAGACAGGGGTGGAACCAATTGGGATGTGAACAATGCCTTGTTAACTGTGATGGCCTTCGATGGCTTTAACTTCATCAACTGTTATCAAATTATCAATTGCATGCTCTGACCATTGATTAGAGGGCAGTCACACCTAATTCAGGCAAACAAGGACACATAGCCTGTGTGAGAGAATGGCTGGTTGAAACTGGATGGGGTGGAGCCAGTGGCCTAAAAATTAATACGATAGCAAAATACTGCGGAGGCTGGAAATCCGAAATAACAACAGAAAATGCTGGAAAAACTCAGCAGGCCAGGCAACATTGGTGGAGAGAGAAACAGAGTCAATGTATCAGGTCGAAACCTTTCGTCAGAACTGAGAAAAAAGCAGGAAATGAAACAGATTAAAAAGCAAGTTTGGGGGCTGGGAAATGAATCTCGGGCGGTGGCTCACGCAGGGCGGGATTGGTTCGGCCGCCTGTTATGTGCAGCCCCTGATTTTCAGCTCCATTGACAGCAGGCAGTTATTTCTCCTCCTTAGGCAATCCCTCGGAACCGAGGATGACTTGCTTCCACACTAAAAATGAGTTCTCCGGTGACTGATGAGTCCAATGCGGGACCTAGAGTCTCTGTCACAGGTGGGGCAGACGGTGGTTGAAGGGGCGGGTGGGTGGGGTGCTTGGGTTGACGTGCGCTCCTTGCGCTGCCTGCGCTTGGCTTCCGCTTGCTCCCGGCGAAGAGACTCGAGGTGTTCGACGCCTTCCCGGATGCTTCTCCTCCACTTTGTGCGGTCTTGGGCCAGGGATTCCCAGGTATACGATAGCAAAATACTGCGGATGCTGGAAATCCGAAATAACAACAGAAAATGCTGGAAAAACTCAGCAGGCCAGGCAGCATCCGTAGAGAGAGAAACAGAGTTAACGTTTCAGGTCAAAGACCCTTCGTCGGAACTGAGAAAAAAGCAGGAAATGAAACAGATTAAAAAGCAAGTTTGGGGGCTGGGAAATGGGGGAGGGGATGAAAGAACAAAAGGGAAGGTCTGGGAGAGGTGAAGAGACATTAAGAGATATTCAAGGCGAGACGAGATGGTAATAGGACAGGTAAAGAGACAAAGGATAACTCGAAGGGTCTTCGACCTGAAACCTTGACTCTGTTTCTCTCTCTACGATGTTGCCTAGCCTGCTGAGTTTTTCCAGCATTTTCTGCTGTACGGTGGGGATGTTGCGCTTTTTCAAGGAGGCTTTGAGGGTGTCCTTGAAGCGTTTCCTCTGCCCAGCTGGGGCTCTCTTGCCGTGTCGGAGCTCAGAGTAGAGCGCTTGTTTTGGGAGTCTCATTATTTACGTTCCCTGAAACTGTTGAATATATTGCAGCAAAGATATACACTAGAACGATGGGGCACTGCTGTAAGGCCTGAATACCAGCTACTAACTAATCTGCTCCATTTTGATGAATAATCAGGCTCCAGCTCACCTGACAATTCATTCTTGGACCGTCTGTTAGTGTTAAAAGCTCTACTTAATAAGACACAAATGGAGTGCTCAGGCAGTGCTTGGATCAGTCATTTACAGAGTGGTAGTGTTTTGTTATACAGTTTAAGTGAATCCTGAAAGCATTAGCACCAACTAATTGGTTTGATTTGAAATGTACAATGGACTCTCGATCGCCTAAGACTTCATCTTTAGATCTCCATGTCCTCCCAAAATGGCTATTTAACCAGCCGCACTTGTAATATTCAATCAAGCATGGGAAATTTCCTCTTGCAGATCCTTCAACTCGGGCAACAGTGTTCTGTCATTGCCTTAAATATCATTCCCCCACCCTCACCTTGCTCTGCTGCCTGTCACTTACCCTGTGTTTTAACAATGTCAAGATCCCATCTTTATGCAGAGAGGAGGTCAAAGAATTCAAGTTGAGTTGTAGCCCTGCAGAAATTACAAACCCCACCACTGCTGTCTTCAACAAGGGTAAGCTGGATAGGCACACGAGGGAGAAAGGAATAGAATGATAGGATGAGATGAAAAGGGGTAGGAGGAGGCTTGTGTGGAGCATAAACACCAGCATAGACATCCCCTTTCAGCATTCCGAAGGGACCGCTCCCCTCCCCTCCGCGACACCCTAGTCCACTCCTCAATCACCCCCAGCAGCCCTTCCCTTTCGCCCGGCACCTTCCCGTGCAAGCGCAGGAGAGGCAACACCTGCCCTTTTATCTCCTCCCTTCCCACTGTCCAGGGCCCCAAACACCCCTTCCAGGTGAAACAGCGATTTACTTGTACTTCTTGCAATTTAGTATACTGTATTCGCCGCTCACGATGCGGTCTCCTCTACACCAGGGAGACCAAACGCAGATTGGGCGACCGCTTTGCGGAACACCTCCGTTCAGTCCGTAAGGGTGACCCCGAGTTTCCGGTCGCCTGTCACTTTAATTCTCCGCTCCACTCCCACTCGGACCTCTCTGTCCTCGGCCTCTTACACTGTTCCAATGAAGCTCAGTGTAAGCTCGAGGAACAGCACCTCATCTTTCGATTAGGCACTCTACAACCTTCTGGACTCAACATTGAGTTCAACAATTTCAGACTGTAACCCCTGTCCCTATTTTTCAGGCTGTATGATTCTGCCATCCCCATTTGCAACATTTACTCGTTCCTGCCTCCTGCCCCAGCACAGACTGTTCCTTCAGATCCTCCCCTCTGCCCCCCCTTCCCCCCCCCCCCCGCACCTGCTTAAAATCTGATAAATCTCTAGCTTTTTCCAGTTCTGAAGAAGGGTCCCAGATCTGAAACGTTAACATGTTTCTCTTTCCATGGATGCTGCCTGGCCTGCTGAGTGCTTCCAGCATTTTCTGTTGTTGTTCCAGGTTTCCAGCATCCGCAGTATTTTACTATTGGACCAGCATAGACCTGTTGGGCTGAACGGCCTGGTTTTTTTATTCGTTCATGGGATGTGTGTGTCGCTGGTAAGGCCAGCATTTATTGCCCATCCCTAATTGCCCTCGAGAAGGTGGTGGTGAGCCGCCTTCTTGAACCGCTGCAGTCCGTGTGGTGAAGGTGCTCCCACAGTGCTGTTAGGGAGGGAGTTCCAGGATTTTGACCCAGCGACGATGAAGGAACGGCCGATATATTTCCAAGTCAGGATTGTGTGTGACTTGGAGGGGAACTTGGAGGTGGTGGTGTTCCCATGCACCTGCTGCCTTTGTCCTGCTAGGTGGAAGAGGCCGCGGGTTTGGGAGGTGCTGCCGAAGAAGCCTTGGCGAGTTGCTGCAGTGCATCTTGTAGATGGTACACACTGCAGCCACGGTACGCCGGTGGTGGAGGGAGTGAATGTTTAAGGTGGTGGATGGGGTGCCAATCAAGCGGGCTGCTTTGTCCTGGATGGTGTCGAGCTTCTTCAGTGTTGTTGGAGCTGCACTCATCCAGGCAAGTGGAGAGTATTCCATCACACTCCTGACTTGTGCTTTGTAGATGGTGGAAAGGCTTTGGGGAGTCAGGAGGTGAGACACTCGCTGCAGAATATCCAGCCTCTGACCTGCTCTTGTAGCCACAGTATTTATGTGGCTGTTCCAGTCAAGTTTTTAGTTAATGGTGACCCCCCAGGATGTTGATGGTGGGGATTCGGCGATGGTAATACCGTTGAATCATAGAATCGTAGAATGGTTACAGCACAGAAGGAGGCCATTCGGCCCGTTGAGCCCATGCCGGCTCTCTGCAAGAGCACTTCAGCTAGTCCCACTCCCCCGCCCTTTCCCCGTAGCCCTGCAAATTTATTTCCTTCAGGTATTTATCCAATTCCCTTTTGAAAGCCACCATTCCGCACCCTCACATCCTTCTTAAAGTGCGGTATCCAGAATTGGACACAATACCCCAGTTGAGGCTGAACCAGTGTTTTTTAAAGGTTCATTCTAACATCCTTGCTTTTGTACTCTTAAGCCTCTATTCATGAAGCCCAGGATCCCGTATGCTTTTTTAACCGCTTTCACAACCTGCCCTGCCACCTTCAACGATTTGTGCACATATACCCCCAGGTCTCTCGGTTCATGCACCCCCTTTAGAATTGTACCCTTTAGTTTATATTGCCTCTCCTCGTTCTTCCTACCAAAATGTATCACTTCGCACTTTTCTGCGTTAAATTTCATCTGCCACGTGTCCACCCATTCCACCAGCCTGTCTGCATCCTCTTGAAGTCTATCACTATCCTCCTCACTGTTCATTATACTTCCAAGCTTTGTGTCATCTGCAAATTTTGAAATTGTGCCCTGTCCAAGTCATTAATATATACCAAGTAAAGCAGTGGTCCTTATTATGTCCGTGTATAATTGAGACACGGACTGCAGGAGTTGATTATAACAAGTCTTTACTGAATGGAGACAACCTGGAAACTGAAAACTACAGAAGCCTGCTAGGGCCTTTTATACAGGGGTGGTCACTGCCGGTACTGCAGTCTGAGGCCAGTTATTCCCTTAAAGGTACATACACAACAATTCCTCCCCTTTTAGATAAACATTACATAACATTCATTTAACAACTAAATAATAACTAATTACAATTACAATTACGGTTGCTAGATACATTGGTTGAAGTTAAGCAATTATAAGTTCAGTCTTTGAGGAGGCTTCCTGATTCTGTCTGGATAACGCCTCTTTGGGATATCAGGCTCTTCTGGCAAGGTTGAGTCGGGATCAATGTCATTGTTTGGTTCGTCTGCTTCCAATATCACCGATTCTGCGGTAGATGCAATTGGTACTTCGGTTTCATCGCCAGGTGCATCAGATCGTGGTGTGGAGTTGACGTTTTCCAGTGACTCTAGAATCTGGTCAGCATGGCATCTTACAATGCTCTCTCCAACGTCCACGGTATACATTAGAGGTCCTTGCCGTGTACAGATCGTTCCTGGCTGCCATTTCTCTGTGCGGTAGTCCCGGGCCAAAACTGGTTGACCTATCTTAAAACTCCTGGTCGGCCTTTCATTCATATTCTGAAACTGCCTGTTCTCCACATCTCTTCTGACGTTTGGCTTAACCAAATCCAAGCGGCATCGTAGTCTTCGATTGAAGAACATCATGGCTGGAGTTTGGTTGGTAACCGCATGTGTCGCATTCCGGTAGGCAAACAAGAAGTTATCCACCTTGTGTTGTAGGGGTATATCTTCATTACACATTGCCTTGATAGCCTTCTTGAATGTTTGAATAAACCTCTCGGCCAATCCATTCGTGGCTGGATGATATGGGGCGGATGCGTAATGCTTAACACCATTGTTCTTTAAGAACCTTCGGAACTCTTCAGACACAAACTGTGGTCCATTGTCAGAGCAAATCTGTTCAGGCAGCCCATTCCTGGCGAATATGGTTCGTAAGACTGTGATAGTTTTTCTGTGGTGGTTGAGGACATTTTTATTACCTCTGGCCACTTTGAATGTGCGTCCACCGCAATTAAAAACATCGAGTCCATAAAGGGTCCAGCAAAATCAATGTGCACCCTTTGCCATGGAGATTAGAGCCACTCCCATGGATGTAGAGGGGCTTGTGGTGGGGCGTTTTGGACCTTCTGGAATCCTGTACAGCTCTTGGTCATCTCTTCGATTTCTCTATCGATTCCTGGCCACCACGCAAACGCTCTGGCTAAGTTCTTCATTTTTACCCCTCCCAGATGACCCTCATGAAGCTCATTGAGCACTCTATCCTTCAATTTGGGTGGAATTACTACTCTGGATCCACACATCAAGGTTCCTCTGCACACTGACAGCTGTTCTCTTCTCGGCGAGAATGCTGGCAGCAGTGGTTCGCCATGTGCTGGCCATCCCTTCACCTTTAAATCATAGACCCAGGAGAGTGTCGGGTCATTTCGTGTTTCCTTTTCTATGTTTGCATTCGTCACAGGGAGACATTCGACTATAGTCGAGTGGAATAACTCCACTGGATCCACTGCCAGTTCTTCTTCCACCGTCGGCAACGGTAGGCGTGACAATCCATCAGCATTCCCATGCTGTTTAGTTCCTTTGTACTCGATGTCATATTGGTGTGCCCCTAGGAAAAGGGACCACCTCTGTAGCCGTTGTGCCGTCATTATCGGTACGCCCTTCTGAGGGTTGAAAATGGAGATGAGAGGTTGATGATCAGTTAGTAGAGTAAATTTCTGACCGTACAGGTAGTGATTGAACTTCTTCACCCCCCACACCAGGCTGAGGGCCTCTCTGTTAATCTGGGCATAGTTACGCTCGGCTGAAGTTAACGAGCGTGACGCAAAAGCTATCGGCCTCTCTGAACCATCAAGGAATTTATGTGACAGTACCGCCCCAATGCCGTAGGGAGATGCATCACACACCAGTCTTATCGGTAGTGATGGGTTGTAGTGAGCCAATACTTCTCTTGACGTGATTAGGTCCTTATTCTTCTGAAAGGCCCGCTTACATTCATCGCTCCATTTCCATGCTACTCCCGTTCGTAGTAGGGCGTTCAGTGGATGCAGAATTGTGGACAAATTCGGCAAAAACTTACGGTAGTAATTCACCAATCCGAGGAATGACCTCAGTTGCGACACATTTTCAGGCGCTGGAGCCTTAACTACCGCTTCAATTTTGTCAGGGGACTTATGCAACCCCTCTTCATCAATCACGTGGCCACAATACGAGATCTGTTTCTTAAAAAACTCGCACTTGGGGCGATTGGCTCGTAGCCCATGTTCACGTAGTCTAGTGAGCACCTGCTCTAGGTTGGCAAGGTGTTCACTTTCATCTTCACCTGTCACTAGGATGTCGTCCAAGTAACACTGAGTCCCCGGAATCCCTTGCAGGACTTGTTCCATCGCTCTTTGCCATATCGCCGGAGCTGATGCTACTCCGAATACCAGTCGATTATACTGGTAAAGACCTTTGTGAGTGTTTATTGTGAGATACTTCCGAGAGGATTCTTCAACCTCCATCTGCAAATATGCTTGTGCTAGGTCAATTTTTGTAAAACGCTTCCCTCCAGATAGTGAGGCGAAGATATCTTCTATTGTAGTGTCCGTGTGTAGATGAAGACACTGAAGACAGGAGTTGGTTCATAGGTATTTACTGAGCAAGTCTGGGGGGGGGTTCTAAAGGATATACACAATACACAGGCTTATATAGCCCAAGTGGCAATTACCGGCATTATGCACACCTGGGGCTCTTAAAGGCACATACACCACAATTGCTCTTAAAGGCACATACACCACAATTCCTCCCCTTCTAGCTAACTAGTACATCATATTTTAAGTAATTATTAATTACATGTTATATGCAAAATAATATACATTGCTGTATTAATTAATTATAAGTTAGTCTCTCAGGAGGCTTCCTGACTCGGTCCGGATAACGCCTCGGGGGTGTAGTAGTTTCTGGTGGTGTAGTAGGTTCTTCTGGCAAGGCTGATTCGGCTTGAAGGCCAGTGTCGGGTTCATCGGGCTCCAGTATCACCGGATCGGAGGTAGATATGTGTATCTCTACTTCATCGTTAGATGTATAACGTGGTGGTGTAGGTTGTCCCTTTTCGGATGACTTGATGATTTGGTCAGCATGGCGCCTTATTATGCTTTCTCCGATGTCCACGGTATACATCAGTGGTCCTAGTCGTGTGCAGATAGTTCCAGGCTGCCATTTCTCGGTACGGTAGTCCCGGGCCAAAACCGGTTGGCCTATCTGGAAGGCCCTAGTTGGCCTTTCATTCATGCCCTGAAACTGCTGGTTCTCCACGTCCCTTCGGATGTTGGGCTTGACCAAATCCAGCCGGCATCTTAGGTTTCTATTGTAGAACATCATGGCGGGAGTTTGGTTTGTAACCATATGTGTTGCATTCCTATATGCAAATAAGAAGTTATCCACCTTGTGCTGAAGTTTTATGTCTTCATTACCCATGGCCTTTATGGCCTTCTTAAAGGTCTGGACAAACCTTTCAGCCAATCCATTGGTGGCGGGATGGTATGGGGCGGACGTGTAGTGCTTTACCCCATTGTTCTTTAAGAACTTTCTGAATTCTTCGGACACAAATTGTGGTCCATTATCAGAACATATCTGTTCCGGCAGCCCATTCCTGGCAAATATGGTCCTTAATACTGTGATGGTTTTTTCCGTGGTGGTGGAGGACATTTTTATTACCTCCGGCCACTTGGAGTGTGCATCAACTGCGATTAAGAACATTGAGTCCATAAATGGACCAGCAAAGTCGATGTGCACCCTTTGCCAGGGAGATGAGGGCCACTCCCATGGATGTAGAGGGGCCTGTGGCGGAGCATTTTGGACCTTCTGGCATCCTAGGCAGCTCTTGGTCATGTCTTCGATGTCTCCATCGATACCTGGCCACCATACAAACGCCCTAGCTAGGTTCTTCATTTTCACTCCACCCAGATGCCCTTCGTGAAGCTCCTTTAGCACTTTATCCTGGAGTTTGGGTGGAATCACCGCTCTGGATCCACACATCAAGGTTCCTCGGCACACTGACAGCTGTTCTCTTCTTTGCGAGAATGCTGGCAACAGTGGTTCGCCATGTGCTGGCCATCCCTTCATTGTTAAATCGTAGACCCGTGAGAGAGTAGGGTCATTTCTTGTCTCCCTTTCAATGGCAGAATTTGTCACCGGTAGACATTCCAATATGGTAGAGTGGAATATCTCTACTGGGTCTATTGTAGGTGCCTCTTCTATCGTTGGCAACGGCAGGCGCAATAAACCGTCAGCATTCCCATGCTGTTTTGACCCTTTGTATTCAATGTTGTATTGGTGTGCCCCTAGAAAAAGGGACCACCTCTGTAGTCTTTGTGCCGTCATAATGGGGACACCTTTCTTAGGGTTGAATATGGAGATGAGGGGTTGATGGTCAGTCAGCAAGGTAAATTTTTGTCCGTGTAGGTAATGGTTGAATTTCTTCACTCCCCATACCAGGCTGAGTGCTTCCCTGTCTATCTGGGAATAGTTACGCTCAGCTGAGTTCAATGAGCGTGACGCAAAAGCTATCGGCCGTTCCGAGCCATCAGGGAATCTATGGGACAATACCGCCCCTATGCCGTAAGGGGATGCATCGCACACCAGTCTGATTGGTAGTGATGGGTTGTAATGAGCCAAAACTTTCTCGGATGTGATTAACTCTTTACATTTATGGAAGGCACGTTTACAGTCTTCATTCCATTTCCAAATCACTCCTGTGCGTAGAAGATCATTAAGAGGGTGTAGAATAGTTGATAAGTTCGGTAAAAATTTATGATAGTAATTTATTAATCCCAGGAATGACCTCAATTGTGAAACATTTTCAGGTGCTGGGGCTTTTATAACTGCTTCAATTTTTTCAGGTGACTTATGCAACCCTTCCTTATTAATTATGTGGCCACAATATGATATCTGATTTTGGAAAAATTCGCACTTGGGGCGATTTGCTCGTAGGCCCCATTCTTTCAGCCTAGTGAGCACCTGCTCCAAATTGGCAAGGTGCTCGTTGTCGTTTTCTCCTGTTATAAGGATGTCGTCTAGATAGCACTGAGTCCCCGGAATCCCTTGCAAGACTTGCTCCATAGCTCTTTGCCAGATAGCTGGAGCTGATGCTACTCCAAAAACCAATCGATTGTACTGGTACAGGCCTTTGTGTGTGTTTATTGTGAGATACTTTTTAGAGGTCTCCTCAACCTCCATCTGTAGATATGCCTGTGCCAAGTCAATTTTTGTGAAACGTTTTCCTCCGGATAGTGAGGCGAAAATATCTTCTATCCTCGGAAGAGGATACTGTACCGTGTGAAGGACCGGGTTTACAGTCACCTTAAAGTCCCCACAGATGCGAATTTTTCTCTGTTCCTCAGAGTTATTTTTCAATGCTTTTTTCATGACTGGAACGATGGGTGTTGCCCATTCGCTCCAATCTATTTTGGATAATACGCCTGCCTTTTCCAAATTCTCCAGCTCTGCCTCGACTGCCGGGCGTATTGCGTATGGCACTGGTCTTGCCTTAAAACATTTTGGAATTGCTGCATCTTCCACTTTTATCGAGGCGGTGATGCCTTTCAAGGTTCCTAGTTTTTCTTGAAACACTTCTTTGGCGTTGGCCAAGATGTCTTTTAATCGTTCAGGTATGATGTCATCATTGTTTTTTTCCTTACTGGTCACCGTCAGTGCCTGAATGGAGTGCCAGTCTAAACGTATCTTCCTTATCCATTCACGTCCCAACAACGGTGGACCACCATCTTGTAGAATGTATAAATACAACTTTTGTATTTCTTTGCCATTGTATACCACAGGCACCTTTATTTTTCCTTTGGGGTATACTTTCTGCCCCGTATATGTTTTTAAGATAATGGATGTGTCTTTTAGAGGTATATGCGAAAATAGCCTCTCGTAATCTCGTCGATTTATTACGGTTAGAGCTGATCCTGTATCTAGCTCCATTTTAACTGGGGACCCTGCTATTATGAGGGTAACCCAAATGGTCTGGTAATCTTCATTGGCAATTACATTATGTAATTTGAGAGAGCTTAGTCTCTTGTTCCCGGAGTCGCTATCGCTCTTCTGGTCTTCGGAGCTACTGTCTGTCATCATTTGTACCTTTCTGTGCTTTTCCTTATTGATTCTCTTCCCGTTAGTGGATTTTTTATTTTCAGATCGGCATACACGTGGAATGTGTCCCATCTTTCCGCATCGCCTGCATGCTTTTTCTTTGAACCAGCAATCCCTCTGGTCATGGTTGGATCTGCCGCAGCGATAACATCTCTTGAAACCCCGTGTCATTTCATGGGTGCTGAAATCCTGTGGCCTTTGCTGTATCTTTGCCACTCCTATTGCACTGAAAGCCTTGTCCAGTGTTAAATCTTTTCCAGAAGATACCTTTTTTTGTGTTTTTACATTTAGGGGATCGCAGATGAATTTGTCTTGCAGAGAATCTGCCAGTCCTGCCTCGAATTGGCAGTGTAGGGTATCAACAATCTCCTCAAAATTCTTGTCCATCGGTTCGGCTGGAGTGATTAAGTTGCGTAACAGCTTGTATGTTTCTGCGCCCATTAGATCCAGAAGCACTGAAGCTTTTTTTTCATCTTCTATTCCATTTGCGGTGCAAAACACCTCCACTCTTTCTACATATGTGGTCCAATCCTCTATCTTGTTATCAAAAACATCAATATTGCCAAAGTTAGGCTCTGTTTCATTATCAAAAGCATCAATATTGCCAGAGTTAGGCATTTCAAAAAAAATATGGCTCTTCCCGCGCTTTTTTTTTCTTTTTCTCTCTGTAGCAGCGATATGGCGCTTCCTGCGCTTTCCCGCCGCTGCTACCGATAACAATGCTGTCTTACTGTGGTTTCCGTTTATTCACTGTTGGAGACTCGTTCCCGACGGAGGTCTAAATGCTGACCTGCTTGCCGCACCGGCCGTCTCCCGAGTGCACCCTCCCAGTCCGTTATTGCTTGCCTCCGATTTTGCTGCCTGTCTCAGTTGTAGAGCCCGCCGCTGGAGCCCAGGAAGGATTAGCGCAGTACCTGCCACCAGCTTGGCCAGCTGGTGAAACCACAGTTTCTATTACTTCCTTGAGTCTTCTGGACGCTGGAGGAATCGATGTCCTTGAGGTGCTGCCGAATTGCAGGTAAGTCCGTTTCCACTTCGTCGCCACTGTAGTGTCCATGTGTAGATGAAGACACTGAAGACAGGAGTTGGTTCATAGGTATTTACTAAGCAAGTCTGGGGGGGGGCTCTAAAGGATATACACAATACACAGGCTTATATAGTCCAAGTGGCAATTACCAGCATTATGCACACCTGGGGCTCTTAAAGGCACATACACCACAATTGCTCTTAAAGGCACATACACCACATCTATCTTTGGAAGAGGATATTGTACTGTGTGAAGGACTGGGTTCACCATCACCTTGAAGTCCCCACAGATGCGAACCTTCCTTGGCTCCTCAGATTTATTGTTTAACGTTTTCTTCATGACAGGAACGATGGGTGTCGCCCACTTGCTCCAGTCTACCTTAGATAACACGCCTGCATTCTCCAGATTCTCCAGCTCTGCCTCGACGGCTGGGCGAATTGCATATGGTACCGGTCTTGCTTTGAAAAACTTGGGAATTGCATTCTCCTCTATTTTTATCGAGGCGTTTATGCCTTTAAGAGTGCCCAGTTCTTGTTGAAATACCTCTTTGGCGTCAGCTAAGATTGTTGACAATCGTCCAGGAGTGACGTCGTCATCCTTTTTACCAGCCACTGTCAGTGCCTGAATGGAGTGCCAGTCTAAACTTATCTTTCTGATCCATTCACGTCCCAATAACTGTGGTCCACCATCTTGCAGAATATAGAGATACATTTCCGTATTTTCTTGCCGTTGTATTTGACAGGCACCCTTATTTTTCCTCTGGGGTATACTTTTTGCCCCGTATACATCCTCAAGACAATGGATGTCTCTCTCAAGGGTATGTGTGAGAATAGCCGCTCGTAGTCTCGTCGATTCATGATGGTTAGAGCTGATCCTGTATCCAATTCCATTTTGACTTGGGACCCTGCTATCGTGAGGGTGACCCAAATGGTTCGGTGATCCTCTTTTGCGATTATGTTGTGAAGTTTGAGACAGCTTAGTCTCTTGTTCCCGGATTCACTATTGCTCATCTGGTCTTCGGAACTACTGTCCGTCATCTTTTGTACTTTCCTGTACGGTTTCTTAGTAGCCTTTTTGTTGTCGTTGGTCTTCTTCCCAGACCTGCAAACTCGTGCAATGTGTCCCATCTTTCCGCATTGCCTGCATATTTTGTCCTTGGACCAGCAGTCCTTCTGGTCATGGTTTGTTCTGCCGCAGCGATAACATTTTGCAAATCCCCGTGTCATTTCGTGGGTGCCGTATTCCTATGGCTTTTGTTGGATTTCTGCAGCTCCCCTTGCTGCTGCTTCATACGATACTGCCACACTGAAAGCCTTATCTAGCGTCAGCTCTTTCTCTGAGAGTAACCTCTTCTGGGTTCCTTCACTCCGGAGTCCACAGACAAATTTGTCCCGTAAGGTATCTGCCAGTCCTGCTCCGAACTGGCAGTGCTTTGATAGCTTGCGTAGTTCCGTAAGGTAATCAGCATTGCTCTCATTTTTATGCTGATTTCTCCTGTGGAATTTAAATCTTTCTGCTATCAGCAGCGGTGTAGGATTTAGGTGTTCCTGTAGGATAGCAACAATTTCGTTAAAACTCTTCGCCTTCGGTTTGGCTGGACTAATCAGGTCCCGCAATAGGCCGTACGTTCTTGCGCCCATTATTTTAGCGATACCGATGCCTTTTTCTCATCGGCTATTTTGTTTTCCTCGCAATATACCTCGACTCTTTCCACATACGTGGTCCAGTCTTCTATTGCATTATCGAAGGCAGTGATATCGCCAGTCTTTGGCATCTTGAAAATCTAAGATGGCGCCTCCCGCGCTTTGCCTTCATTCCCGATGGATCAAAATGGCACCTCCCGCGCTTTTCCTTCTTCCCCGCCGAGTTAAGATGGCGCCTCCCGCGCTTTCCCGCCGCTGCCGCAGCTGCCAACGCTGTTGCTGGCGATTATATTTATTTTACTATCCTGTAATGGCGACGCCCTATGGTCTTCGCGCCTCCTTGATCGCTGCTGCCAACACCGCTCTCCGCGGTATTTTTATTTTTCTATCGCGCTTCAATATTTGCTCCGTTAATTGAAGAACCGTTCTCGTCGTGGAGCGGACCCTCTGGGACACTTCCCTCCCTCTTCTTAGGTCCGAACGCTGCCCGGCTTCGAAGCACCGGCCGCGCCCTGTGTGCTCCACCCTCTCTCTCTCTCTTTGCTTCCCGACTCGCTGCCCGGCCCCGTTGCAGAGCCACCCGATCGAGCTCCAGCCCGCCGCAGCCCAGGAAGGATCAGTGCACTACCTGCCACCAGCCTAATTAGCTGGGAAACCACAGACTGGAGAACCAAGCCTGGCTCTCGACAGTCTCACCTGCACTTTTCAATCCGATGATTTGGAGGGCGGTTGCCCACGGTCGACGCCCGTTTCTCGAGTTACTTTGGATTTTTTTTTTTTCTTTCTTCTGGCTTCGACCTTCAATAACGTCGTCTGAGGTGCTGCCGAGTTGCAGGTAAGTTCGTTTCTTACTCGTCGCCAGTATTATGTCCATGTATAATTGAGACACGGACTGCAGGAGTTGATTATAACAAGTCTTTACTGAATGGAGACAACTTGGAAACTGAAAACTACAGAAGCCTGCTAGGGCCTTTTATACAGGGGTGGTCACTGCCAGCACTGCAGTCTGAGACCAGTTATTCCCTTAAAGGTACATACACAACAGTCCTAGTACCGACCCCTGGGGAACACCACGATATACCTTCCTCCAGTCCGAAAAACAACCGTTCACCGCTACTCTCTGTTTCTAGTCACTTAGCCAATTTCGTATCCAGGCTGCCATTGTCCCATTTATTCCATGGGCTTTAATTTTGCTGGCAAGCCTATTTTGTGGCACTTTATCAAATGCCTTTTGGAAATCCATGTACACCACATCAACCGCATTGCCCTCATCAACCCTCTCTATTACCTCATCAAAAATCTTTAACAAATCCGTGCTGGCTTTCCTTGATTAATCCACCCCTATCCAAGTGACTGTTGAGCGTGTCCCTGATTACTTCGAAGTTTTGTGTCATCTGCAAATTTTGAAATTGTGCTCTGTACTCCCAAGTCCAAGTCATTAATATATCCCAAGAAAAGCAGTGGTCTGAGTACCGACCCCTGGGGAACACCACTGTGTATCTTCCTCCAGTCCGGGGCAGTGGTTTGACTCTCGCTTGTTGGAGATCGGCATTACCTGTCACTTGTGTGGCACCAATGTTAATTGCCACTTACCAGGAGGAGCATAGAAAGCGCAGGGGTGAATTTAAAAAGGAAATTAGGAAAGCAAAGAGAGGGCATGAAAAAATATTGGCAAGTAAAATCAAGGAAAACCCAAAGATGTTTTATAAATACATTAAGAGCAAATGGATAACTAAAGTAAAAGTCTCCTCACCTCCCACCTCCCTTTTGTTCTTTCATCCCCTCCCCCATTTCCCAGCCACTACACTTGCTTTTTAATCTGTTTCATTTCCTGCTTTTTTCTCAGTCCTGATGAAGGGTCCCAGACCTAAAACGTTAACTCTGTTTCTCTCTCCACGGATGTTGCCTGGCCTGCTGAGTTTTTCCAGCGTTTTCTGTTGTTATTTTGGATTACCAGCATCCGCAGTATTTTGCTATCGTATGAGTGGGGCCTATTAGGGACCATACAAGTAAACTGTGTGTGGAGGCGGAAGACATGGGTAGGGTTCTTAATGAATACTTTGCGTCTGTTTTCACAAAGGAGAGGGACGATGCAGACATTGCTATCCGGGAGGAGGAGTGTGAAATATTAGATGATACAAACATAGTGAAAGAGGAAGTATTAAGGGGTTTAGCATCTTTGAAAGTGGATAAATCCCCAGGCCGAGATGAAATGTATCCCAGACTGTTAATAGAAGTAAGAGAGGAAATATTACAGGCTAGTCAGCCTAACCTCAGTGGTGGGAAAATTATTGGAAAAAATTCGGAGGGACAGAATAAATCTTCATTTAGAAAGACACTGATTAATCAGGGACAGTCAGCATGGATTTGTTAAGGGAATGTCATGTCTGACTAAATTGATTAAATTTTTTGAAGAGATAACAAGGAGAGTCGATGAGGGTAGTGCGTTTGATGTAGTCTAAATGGATTTTAGCAAGGCTTTTCATAAGGTCCTGCATTGCAAACTGGTCATGAAAGTAAAAGCCCATGGGATCCAAGGCAAAGTGGCAAGTTGGATCCAAAATTGGTTCAGAGGCAGGAAACAGAGGGTAATGGTCGAAGGGTGTTTTTGTGACTGGAAGGCTGTTCCCAGTGGGGTTCCGCAGGGCTCAGTACTGGGTCCTTTGCTTTTTGTGGTATATATCAATCATTTAGACTTGAATGTAGGAAGTTTGATTAAGAAGTTTGCAGATGATACAAAAATTGGCCATGTGGTTGATAATGAAGAAGGAAGCTGCAGACTGCAGGAAGATAAGAATGGACTGGTCAGGTGGGCAGGACAGTGGCAAATGGAATTCAATCGGAGAAGTGTGAGGTAATGCATTTGGGGAGGGCTAACAAGGCAAGGGAATACACAGTAAACGGTAGGACACTGAGAAGTGCAGAAGATCAGAGGGACCTTGGAGTGCATGTCCACAGATCCCTGAAGGTAGCAGGACAGGTAGATAAGGTGGTTAAGAAGGCATACGGGATACTTGCCTTTATTAGCCGAGGCATAGAACACAAGAGCAGGGAGGTTATGCTTGAACTGTAGAAAACACTAGTTAGGCCGCAGCTAGAATACTGCGTGCAGTTCTGGTCACCACATTACAGGAAGGATGTGATTGCGCTAGAGGGGGTGCAGAGGAGATTTACGAGGATGTTACCTGGACTGGGGAATTTTAGCTATGAGGAAAGATTGGATAGGCTGGAGTTGTTTTCTTTGAAACAGAGGAGGCTGAGGGGAGACTTAATTGAGGTGTATAAAATTATAAGGGGCCTAGATAGAGTGGATAGGAAGGACCCATTTCCCTTAGCAGAGGGGTCGATAACCAGGGGACATAGATTTAAAGTAATTTATAGGAGGTTTAGAGGGGAGTTGAGGAGAAATGTTTTCACCCAGAGGGTGGTGGGTATCTGGAACTCACTGCCTGAAAGGGTGGGAGAGGCAGAAACCCTCATCACAATTAAAAAGTACTTGGATATACACTCGAAGTGCCGTAACCTACAGGGCTACGGACCAAGAGCTGGGAAGTGGGATTAGGGTGGATAGCTCTATGCCGGCCGGCACGGACAAGATGGGCCAAGTGGCCTACTTCTGTGCTGTAAATGTCTACGATTGTATGATTCTTTCAGCCCAAGCCTGAATGTCATCCAGGTCTTGTTGCATTCGGGTATGGACTGCTTCATTATCTGAGGAGTTGTGAATGGAACTGAACACTGTGCAATCATCAGCGAACATCCCCACTTCTGACCTTATGCTGAGGGAAGGTCATTGATGAAGCAGCTGAAGATGGTTGGGCCGAGATCACTGCCCTGAGGAACTCCTGCAGCAATGTCCTGGGGCTGTGATCGTTGACCTCCAACCACTACAACCATCTTCCTTTGTGCTAGGTATGACTCCAGTCAGTGGAGCATTTCCCACCCCACCCCTCCCGATTCCCATTGACTTCAGTTTTACTAGGGCTCCTTGATACCACACTCAGTCAAATGCTGCCTGTATTGATTTCTTTGTGGGTTCAATGATGAGACATTTATGAAAGAGAATCGGCTGAAAATTCAGTAGCCTTAGCGCCTCATTTGAGGCGCTAGAGGGCCTAGCGCCGGAGTTATGGCCAGTAGTGAAATTCCCTGGGGCCCTAAATCGGCGTTGCTCCGGTAGCGCTGCGCCGGCACCGATGACGTCATCGGTGTGCGCAGCGTCCCGGTTGCCGTGGTAACCCGCCCGAACTCCGAAATTGAGTTGCGGCCGCCTCGTCCGTGGCAGCCGCAACCAGCGTTTTGTCAGAGGTGCCTTACTGCAGTTAGCGCCGGCGCATTAAAGGCCCCGCGGCGGCCGGCCGCTTTCCCGCCAGCCGCCTGCCCGCAGCTCCCTCCCGGGACTTCTCTCCGCCCCCCCCCCGGAACAGATGCAAGCCCGGCACTTGTCCGAGGTGCCGGGCTCATTTTTAAGCAGATTTGCGCGGGCCGCGGCCGGGTGCAGGCAGCTCCTCCTTAACGGAAGGAGGAGGCCTGCACTACCCCAGCCTGCCGCACCGCATCGGGTGCCGCAGCGCCGGAATTGCGGCGCGAAACGGCAGTTAGCGCCCTTTTCCAGGCGCTAAGACCCTTCAGTAGCGCCGGCAGCCATTTGGGCGCGGCGCCACTGAATTTTTGGCGCGCGCAGGGGACTTAGCGCCGGCACTAACTTCCGGCGCTAAAGCCCTGGCTAAGCCAAAACCCAATTTCGAGGCCATATTGGCCTAGAAATTCAGCTGTTTGCGCCAGCCGTTAGCGCCAGATTTCCGGCGCTATCCACTTAGCGCCCGGGCACCGCCGGATCTGCGCCTACGCCGAAATTCAGCTGGGCTTTAGCGCCGGCGCAAAGTGTTAGCGCCCATTCAGCTGCGCGCGCATCTTATGATGTCATTCCGTCGTGCAACGCCGTTTGTGCGCCCCAAACCGGAAATTCAGTGGCGCCCGGCCGATGTGGGCGTGGCGCTGCTAAGAACTGTGAAATGGAACTCAACAGAGGCCCTGTGGGATTCGGGGAGCGCTAATTAAAGGGCACATCCACTCACCCATAAAAGCCAGCCATTTCGCTGCAATGACTTGACTGGTTTGGATTTCTGCACAGAGAGCAAGGCACAGAGATTACTGATTTCGGACACCATAGGAGAGGTATTTTTGGCTTCTAGCCAGTGCTTTGACATTTGCATCCTTGTGATTTTGCTGTTTGGAACTTTGTAATGGGGGCTGCATGGGGGGCCAACCCTCAGTTGCTACATTTTGTGCGAAGGGCTCGCAGACGCTTTGAGAGAGGGCCAGGCATGCCTAGACGCAGAGGGGCCATTAGGCGTCGCCAACGTAGGCCTTACCCAGTCAGGCAATACCGGGAGCAGGTCTCATATCTCACCATGACTGCGGCGCATTGTGTTAAGAGGCTGCGCTTCAGAAGGGAGGTGGTTGGAGAGATCTGCCAGCTGCTTCATGCAGATTTGCAGCCACAGCTCATGTCCAGGGCGTCTCTCTCGGTGGAAGTGAAGGTCACGGTGGCTCTCAGCTTTTATGCAAGCGGCTCCTTCCAAGCCGCTGCTGGGGACATTGCGAACATCTCCCAGTTCGCCGCGCATCGCTGCATCCGACAGGTCACCGAAGCACTTTTCGCGAGGAGGCACCAATTCATCTCCTTCCCCATGACCCAACACAAGCAGGAGCAGCGTGCAGTCGGATTTGCCAGGATCGCGGGCTTCCCCATGGTGCAGGGCGCCATTGACTGCACGCATGTGGCTATGCGGGCACCTATCCACAATGCCGAGCAATACCGCAACCGGAAGGGCTACCATTCCCTAAATGTGCAGCTGGTGTGTGACCACAGGCAGCGCATCCTAGCTGTCAATGCCCGCTTCCCAGGAAGCAGCCACGATGCCTTTATCCTGCGCCAGACTACTGTGGCTGACATGTTCCAGGCACAGCCTCCACCAAGGGGATGGCTTATCGGGGACAAGGGCTACCCTTTGTGCAGATGGCTCATGACCCCGCTCCGCGCGCCCAGGACCCCAGCGGAGCTGGCATACAACGAAAGCCATCAAGCCACAAGGAACCTAATAGAGCAAACGATAGGCGTCCTCAAGCAACGGTTCCGTTGCCTGGATCGTTCGGGCGGGTCTCTTCAGTATTCGCCGGATAGAGTCTCCCAGTTCGTCGTGGTGTGCTGCATGCTCCACAACCTGGCTATCCGCAGGACTCAGGCACTGCCACCTGACATTGCCCCACCACCTCAGGAGGACGAGCAGGAGGACCCTGAGGAGGAGGAGCATCAGGCCAGGAGGGAGCGACAAGGTCCAAGGGCCGTCCGCCGGGGGCTTATTGCTCGACACTTCTAGGCCCCCTGTCAGGGAATGGCCTGGGCCACTGAACGCAGCCGCTCCGCAAGCCCTCAGCCGGTTAACCCAACAACCACTTGAAACATGACACCTGCACATGGTGAATAAATAAACATCTTTATTTCAAAAACTCAGGGCCCTTCCCACATGGAAGAGCAAAACAGAGAAGACCCCCAAAAAACAGTCACAAACTTCTGTCACTCCCAAAACCTGGGGAGGACTAACAAAACATCACCATCCAAATGGCCTTCGTCACTGGCCTAACAAAAACAAGCCCCCCCCACAACACAAACACCCCCATAAAACCAAACCACATAATGCCCCCCAGAACAGAAGCCCCCGCATCACCCAAACCCTCGCTCAACACACTCTATTCGGTGTGGCGAGAGGGCGAGTCTGTCGACAGCCGTCTTTTGCCCCGGCCCGTCCTGCTGCTGCGCCTCAAGCTGGGCCGTGAGGCTGTGGCGAGGCTGGGGGAAGGATCTTCAGGGCGACAAGGCGTCTCGCCAGATGCCCTTGGGGGTCGGCCTACACGAGGGCGGGCCCGGGAGGGGCCAGCTGGTGGCTGCTGCAGCTGTGGGTGGCCCTCTTCACTGGCTGCAGCAGCTCCTTGCACCCTGGCTGGGGGAGTGGCAGGCTCGCCTGCACCAATGGGGACAAGGTGGGTGATGCCAGGCACGCGCTGGTCGCCAGACACACGTGCACTCGGGCGGCCTGGCCGGGGAGCAAGCGCGCCAAACTGTTGGTCGCCAGACCGGTGTGCGGCAGCAGGGCGGCGGCTGGCCTGGCGACGCCTCCGCGCCAGTGCGAGGGTGGCAGAAGTCAGTGCCCCAACTGCGCCGGCATGTGCCCGCATCTGCAGTGCCATTGTCTGCACAGCACCTCTCAGCTGGCGACTGGCGTGCTGCGCTGCCTCGAGTTGTTGCACCCCCCTCTCATGCGCTGCCACAAGGAGCTCCACCCCCCTGGCGTGCGCTGCTGCGAATTGCTCTAGGCCCCTGGCCTGGGATTGGCCGAAAGCCACCACACTTTGTGCGAGGCTTTCGATGGCGTGAGGCATCTGTGCCACCACCTCCATGATTTCGACGTGCCGCCGCTCCGACGCCGCCGACATCTCGTCCAGGAGGCGCACCTCCTGGGCGACGTCCGAGTCCGGACTGGAGGGCGCCTCCACCCTCTGGCCAGAAGGCTGGCGTGCCGCCGGAGCCTTGCTGCGTGCGGCCACGCCACTGGGACCAGGTTCTGCCCTCCCCTCCACCGCCTCCCCCCTCTGGGCAGAAGGCTGGTGTGCCGCCGGAGCCTTGCCGCGTGCGTCCATGCCACTGGGACCAGGCTCGGGGCTCCCCTCCCCCGCCTCCCCCTGGCTCTCCGGCACGCCAGACGTCTCCCCTTCATTGCCATCTCCTGGAGCGGAGGAGGGTTCCCCCGAGGTGGCGCCTTCCTGCTGCTCCTCGACGTCCTCCTCCTCCGAGGGCCTGGCTGTGTGGGCTTCAGGGAGCACCTCCTCCTCACCAGCTGAAAGCAGGAAGGCACAAGTGTAGCTTTAGAGTGAGGACAGGCCGACAGCGAGGGAGGCCGCACTGGTGCATTATGCGCATTTTTCGGCCAGTGGGGAAGGATGTAGATCTGATGCGCGAGGGCAAGGAGAGAGGTGCACCCGGTCCTGTCCTTACCAGTGGGTTCCAGTATAGGGTCGGCGTCGCCGAGCGCCACAGGCCCAATCACCGGGTGACGCAGCAGTCGGGCCACCCTCTCTTCCAGAACCGTTAGCTCCTGGTAATCGCGAGGGCCTCCACCAGTGACACGCAGGCTCCTGGCGTTCCTCGCCAGCTTGGCCTGCAAGAGAAAGGAGGGCGTCTAAGTACAGTGTGGTGCCCCGTTGTTGTGTGTGAGGCCTCCCATGGTGGAATAGCTTGCACAGTGTGGTGCCCTGTTGCTGTGTGTGAGGCCTCCCATGGTGGAATAGCTTGCACAGTGTGGTGCCCTGTTGCTGTGTGTGAGGCCTCCCATGGTGGAATAGCTTGCACAGTGTGGTGCCCTGTTGCTGTGTGTGAGGCCTCCCATGGTGGAATAGCTTGCACAGTGTGGTGCCCTGTTGCTGTGTGTGAGGCCTCCCATGGTGGAATAGCTTGCACAGTGTGGTGCCCTGTTGCTGTGTGTGAGGCCTCCCATGGTAGAATAGCTTGCACAGTGTGGTGCCCTGTTGCTGTGTGTGAGGCCTCCCATGGTGGAATAGCTTGCACAGTGTGGTGCCCTGTTGCTGTGTGTGAGGCCTCCCATGGTGGAATAGCTTGCACAGTGTGGTGCCCTGTTGCTGTGTGTGAGGCCTCCCATGGTGGAATAGCTTGCACAGTGTGATAAGTGCAGAAAGAGCTATTGATTAACATGCAAGTGCCATTGCAGCGGCAGCAGGGCTGGGCATTAGACCTTGGATGTCCCTTTGGCCCTAATGGGAGGTGCACATGCAAGGATGAGGGGGACACTGGAAAGGGTACTCACCTTGACCAGCCGACATAGGTCATTGTATTTCTTGCGGCACTGGTCCGCACTCCTGGGAACATCGGAGTTGGAGGAGACCCTCCGGGCAATTTTGGTCCACGCCTCCCTGAACTGGCTCCTGGGAGCCTTCCTGCCACTAGCCGGGCACACGACCCGTCTTCTCTTGCGTACCCCATGAAGGAGCACACCCAGCGCATGCTCAGAGAACCGCTGGGCTCTTTCACGGGCCCTCTCCATGACCTCCAGGCGTTGATTTGGTACACAACCAGTCCTGAGGCCTAGTTGCAGGGCTACAGCATGCAGGGCGTGGCTGCAGTCAAAGTTGACCCTTCCCCCTTTAAGAGCTGGCCGGCGTCAGGGTGTCTGCTGACACTCACCACATGATCGCACCTGCGCTGCGCCCGGAATCGGCGTTATCAGGCTGCATCGCCGGATTAGCGCCTGAACACAGGGTTCCAACGCCTTTTGCAGCGCTCGGCCAAAAAGTTGGCCAAATCTACTGAATTTCGGCGAGCTCGCCTGCACTTTCCGGCGGCCGCTAAATTTGCCGAGCGCCCGACTTTAGCGCCGCAATAGCGTCCGAACTGAATTTCTAGGCCTATGTCTTTTAATCTAAAGTCTGTTCAACTCTGTTAACAGCATTACAGGAGACACCGGGCTGAAAATTCAGTAGGGTTAGCGCCCCATTTGAGGCGCTAGAGGGCCTAGCGCCGGAGTTATGGCCGGTTTGTAAATTCAGTGGGGCCCTGCCATCGGCGTTAGACCGGTTGCGCTGCGCCGGCACCGATGACGTCATCGGTGTGCGCAGCGTCTCGGTTGCCGTGGTGACGGGCCCCAACGCCGAAATTGAGTTGCGGCCGCCTCGCCCGTGGCAGCCGCAACTAACGATGTTTCAGCAGAGTCCTACGTGAGTTAGCGCCGGCGCATTAAGGTCGCGCAGCGGCCGGCCGCTTTCCCGCCGGCCGCCTGCCCGCACCTCCCTCCCCGGACTCCTCCACCCCCCCCCCCCGCGGAACAGATGTGTCTGGCCTGCGAGCCCGGCACTTCTCCGAGGTGCCGGGCTCATTTTTTTCAAGATTTCAACGGCCAGCGGGCGGGTGCAGGCAGCTCCTCCTTAACTGAAGGAGGAGGCCTGCACTTCCCCAGCCTGCCGCACCGCATCGGGTGCCGCAGCGCCGGAATTGCGCCGCAATGCGGCAGTCAGCGCCCATTTCGAGGCGCTGACACCCTCCTGTAGCGCCGACAGCCGTTTGGGCGCGGCGCTACTGAATTTTTGGCGCGCGCAGGGGGACTTAGCGCCGGCGCTAAATTTCCGGCGCTAAAGCCCTGGCGCGGCGCCAACTGACTTTCTAGGCCACCATCTTAGAGATCCATCTAAAACAAAACTAAAACTAAACTCTCTCTCTCTCACATGCCCTCTGCTGGTCAGGCATAAATAATCAAACAGGCAAATATGCTGGTAAGGCATGATAATCAAACAGGCAAATAACATCACTATTTGCTGATATCATTACATCTCCCTTTTTTAAACAAAAGTATTTTACTTTTATCTAACAACATGTTTTCTTTGTATTACTCTGTATTTTAACTGTAACACTTAATGAACTTACATTATCATTATCATTATCAAGGTTTTTTAACCTTGTTTTGTGTGTTCACATGAAATATGTAAATACCTAGAACTTGAAGAGAGAATAAGATAACATTACTTCCTTCTATAACAAGAGTCCTTAAATTTGCTCAATGAGTCTCTCAGGAGGCTTCACGTGTCTTGAGGATTTTCTGATTGATTGTCCTTGAACCTGAGTTGTTGCCTCAGATGATGGTTTCTCAGCTGTGTGATCAGGATGTTCAACAGTATCAGTCTTTTGACCTGCTGTGTGATCAGGTTGTTCAACAGTATCAGTCTTTTGACCTGCTGTGGCTGGTCCCATGAGAAGATCCCTACGATTTCTTCGCAGAACAGCACCCTCATCTGTCTGAATGGTGTATGATCTTGGTTGAACTTCACTCAGGACAGTTCCCTTCTGAGTCCATGTTTGTTTTGTCTTTGAACCTTACTTGGTCACCAGTGTGGAGTTCAGGTAGGTTTTGTGTTCCTCTGTCATAGTAGTACTTTTGCTTTTCTTTCTGTTGTTCTTTGAACTTCCTCACTTTCACCCCCTCTTTTGTTTTCAGGAGGTTCTCCGGGATGGGTAGGTTTGACCTTAGCCGACGTCCCATAAGGAATTGGGCTGGTGACATACCACACTCGAGCGGCGTTGTGCGGTATACAAGCATGCTCTGGTAGAAGTCAGTTCCACTGTCTTTTGCCTTGTACATCAGTCTTTTCACTGTCTGGACCGATTTTTCCACTAGTCCATTGGACTGTGGAAAGTGCGGACTTGACGTTGTGTGGACAAAGTCCCACACTTTGGCAAAGTGTCGGAAACTTGCATTGTAAAACTGGGGTCCGCTGTCTGTGAAGACCTCGCTTGCCACTCCATGTCTGGAGAATATTGCTTTCATACATCTTATCACAGCATCTGCAGTGGTGGTGTACAGTCTACAAACCTGTGGATACAGGGAGTAATAGTCTGTGACTACAAGATAGTCCTTCCCTTGACATACGAATGGTCAGCGCCTACCTTCTGGTAAGGTCTGTCTGGCGCTGGGTGTGGCTTTAGGGGTTCTACCGGATTGCTTGCTCGATATTTCAGGCATATTGTGCAGTTTGACATCTCATTTGTCACATCATGGTTGATTCGTGGCCAGTACATCACCTCTCGTGCTCTTTTCTTACACTTTTCGATTCCCAGATGTCCTCCATGGATCCTTTTTAGCATCTCTTTTCTCAGACTCTTTGGGATAACTATTTTACTTCCTTTGTAGATGATGCCTTCGACCACCGATAGTTCCGCCCTGCAGTTCCGGTACTCTGCCATGTCAGGTGAGCAGTTTTGCTTCATGTTGGGCCATCCATCCAAGATGCTTTTCCTCAGTCGTCTCATTGTTTCATCTTTGTTTGTCTCAGTCTTTATGAGCTCCATTTTTGCATCTGCTATGGGCAGTGCACTTGTGATCATGTCCACGTAGGCGTTCACTTTTTCATCCATTTTGGTGTTTGCGGGCTCACTTGGGTCTACAGCTCTGGACAACGTGTCTGCTGTATACATCAGCTTACCCGGTGTGTACGCAACATTCAGTGTATAGCGTTGCAGCCTGATCATCATTCTTTGTATTCTAAGGGGACAGCTATTTAGTGGCTTTTGGAACAATGCAAACAAGGGCTTATGGTCAGTCTCTACACTGATTGCTTGTCCTGCCACAAACTGGTGAAATCTTTCACAGGCGTATGTGATGCTGAGCAGCTCCTTTTCTATTTGAGCATATCGCGTCTCCGCGTCTGTCATTGAGCGCGATGCATATGCAATAGGTTGCCAGTAGTCATATTTTTGCAGAAGAACGGCACTGAGCCCACTCTGTGATGCATCTGATGATATCTTGATGGGTCTCGCTGGGTCATAAAACCTCAGAACTGGTTCCTCTGTGAGCAGTTTCTTTAGATCGCTCCATGACTTCTCATGCTCATGATTCCATTCCCATTCTATGTTCTTTTCAGTTAGTCTTCTCAGTGGCGCCATCTTTTCTGAGAGGTTGGATATGAATTTACCCATGTAGTTGATCATTCCATTAAACCTCTGCACGTCCTTTTTGCATTGTGGCTTTGGCATATTCTCAATGGCGGACACCTTTCTGGGATCTGGTCTGATGCCCTCACTGCTAAGGATATATCCCACGAATGTCAGTTCTGTCAACCCGAGCTGGCATTTCTCTCTATTCAGCTTCAGGTTTGTTTTTCTTGTTGCTTCCAGCACTTTTTTCAGTCTCTCGTCATGCTCAGTTCTCGTGGTTCCCCATACTATGATGTCATCCATTGATGTATCAACTCCCTCCAGGTGCTCATAGACCATATGGATAGTTTTGTGATACACTTCAGGAGCTGAGGCAATGCCAAATGGTAACCTTAGGAATCTGTATCTGCCAAATGGACTGTTGAACGTGCACAGTCTTGAACTTGCCTCGTCCAAAATCATCTGCCAAAATCCTGATGATGCATCTAACTTGCTGAAACACTTTGCATTTGCAAACTGTGACATGATTTCCTCACGTGTAGGAAGCTTGAAGTGCTCTCTCTTTATTGCTCTGTTTAGATCTCTTGGATTCAGGCAAATTCTGAGCTTTCCATTCTTTTTGTCCACAACGACGAGGGAACTCACCCACTCAGTTGGCTCATCTATCTTCTGAATCATGGTCAGGCTTTCCACCCTGTCCAACTCTGCCTTCAGTTGCTTTTGAAGAGCAAACGGAACTTTTCTGCATGGATGTATAACCATTGGCATACTTTTATCTACTCTTATCGTGTGTTCTCCTGGAAGGCAGCCTAGACCCTTAAATGGGTCATTGTACTCTTTCATGAGTTCATCATAGACTGTCTCTCCTTTGCTTTCCACAATGAGGACTCTCTTTACTAGGTTCAGTCTCTCACAGGCTTTTAAACCTAGTATGGCTTGCACATCCTTTGGCACCACGATTAATGCTAACGTGTGCTCTCTGTCCTTGTGTGTCACTTTGACAATGCATCTTCCTTTCACTGGTATATCAGTACCTGAGTATCCTGTCACTTTCACTTTTATTCCATGTATCTTTGGTCTGGGTCTAATTTTCTTAAAATCAGTCTCTGATATCACATTAACTTGTGCTCCAGTATCCAATTTAAATGGAATGTGTATGTCATTCACTTTTAGTGTCAACATCCAGTCTCTTTTTTCTTTTTTGTTTTCAGACACAACATCTACATAGAACTCCTCTATCCCGCTTTCATCTACTGCATGGACCTTGCTTTGTTGCGCTTGGTTCTTGCAGCAACGGGCATAATGGTTGTTTTTGTTGCAACTATTGCATGTTTTACCATATGCTGGACACTTTTTTGGTGGATGCTGTGTACCGCATCGACTACATGACTTTCGATTGCCCCTTTCATTTTTGTTCGCTGGCCACGCCTCTTTTTTCACATTGGCGCCCTTTTTGTTAAACGGTTTGTATCCGTTCTTTCTCACTGCATCCACGTTGCAGCTACTATCACTGAACAGCTCCTTTGCCTGCGACTTCACAGTCTCTGTAGCCCTACACAGTGCTATGGCTTTTCCCAGGTCTAGATTTTGCTCTCTTAGCAGTCTTTCCCTTAGACCATTATCTGGAATACCACACACCAGTCTCTCTTTTATCAGCGAGTCTGTCACTCCCCCAAATTCACATGTTTTGCTTCGGTTTCTCAGTTCAGTCACATACTGATCAATATGCTCTCCCGTTTTCTGTACACATGTGAAAAATCTATGCCTCTCAAACGTCACGTTACGTTTAGGTATGCAGTAGGCCTCAAACTGTTCCATTATTTTATCTAGCTTCATTTTGTCTCCATCAGCAGCGAATGTGAAGTTATTATACACCTCCAGCGCTTCATCACCCACGACATGTAAGAACACTGACGCTTTCATTTTATCACTTTTATCGTCAGCTCCGATTGCCGCTATATACAACTCCAAACGTTGTTTGAATCTCCTCCAATTTTCAGCCACATTACCTGTCAACTGAAGCTTCGCCGGTGGGTGTAAACCTTCCATTTTTTCACTTCGTTAGCTATTCTCCAATGGTAAGTAACGATGTTCTCTTTTGGCTTGCTAATATGTGGAGAGCTGATTTAACTTCAGATTTTTCCTCTTCATCTCTTTCAATCACTTCTGACACCATGTATTGATTTCTTTGTGGGTTCAATGACGAGACATTTATGAAAGAGAATGTCTTTTAATCTAAAGTCTGTTCAACTCTGTTAACAGCATTACAGGAGACACCATCTTAGAGATCCATCTAAAACGAAACTAAAATTAAACTCTCTCTCTCTCACATGCCCTCTGCTGGTCAGGCATAAAAAATCAAACAGGCAAATATGCTGGTAAGGCATGATAATCAAACAGGCAAATAACATCACTATTTGCTGATATCATTACACTGCCTTGATGTCAAGGGCAGTCACTCTCACCTCACCTCTGGAATTCAGCTCCTTTGTCCATGTTTGGACGAAGGCTGTAATGAGGTCAGGAGCCGAGTGGTCCCGGCGGATCATGCTTTGTAATCTTTTTCTGTAGCCTTTACTAACCAAATAATCACCAGAGCGGGATAGGAATGATGCAAATATACACTGAGTTGGTGGAGAGAGCTTTGGACTCATTTCCCACCTCTCTGAGGCAGAAGGTGAAAGGTTCAAGGCCCACTCCAAACAACCCCGGCGAATGGAGTCTAAAATACGGTCTCTCAATGCTGGCTTGGCATCCAGCGGGGTAGTCACGTCCAGTCAGAGTGACCACTGGCTCAGGAGTAGCATTCCCGCCTCAGAGTCCGATGGGTTGGGTTCGAGCCGCACTCCAAACAGCTCTGAAGAGAACAGAGCAGCGCGCCTGCTCTGAATACTGGGTTGGTGTTCAGCCAGGGTGCTTGCGTCCAATGGGTACGAGTGCCCTCCTCTTCATTGTAAAAGGGTTGATGGGGTTCCTTAACCTTGGTTGCAGCCCGCCTTGGAGGAGCCAATAAGATGAAGGGTAGTAGCAGCAGGAAAATCGAAGATAATTAAACTTTGTTTCAAATGTCAACAGCAAGAACTCACACCTCCAGTAGTTACAGTTTAGAGAGCCCTTATATTGTAACAACAGCCTGCATTTATATAGAAACATAGAAACATAGAAGATAGGAGCAGGAGTAGGCCATTCGGCCCCTCGGGCCTGCTTCGCCATTCAATGAGATCATGGCTGATCATCCAAATTCAGTACCCGGTCCCTGATTTCTCCCCATATCCCTTGATCCCTTTAGCCTTAAGAAATATATCTAACTCCTTCTTGA
Organism: Somniosus microcephalus; assembly: GCF_052327205.1. NCBI lineage: Eukaryota > Metazoa > Chordata > Chondrichthyes > Squaliformes > Somniosidae > Somniosus > Somniosus microcephalus. The sequence goes on from NC_140993.1 coordinate 15,301,961, forward strand.
ATATATTTAATGAATTGGTCTCAACTGCCTTCTGTGGTAGAGAATTCCACAGGTTCACCACTCTCTGGGTGAAGAAATTCCTCCTCATCTCCGTCCTGAATGGCTTACCCCTTATCCTTAGACTGTGACTCCTGGTTCTGGACTCCCTAGCCATTGGGAACATCCTTCCTGCATCCAGTCTGTCCAGTCCTGTTAGAATTTTATAAGTTTCAATGAGATCCCCTCTCATTCTTCTGAACTCCAGCGAGTATAAGCCCAATCGACCCAATCTCTCCTCATACGTCGTTCCTGCCATCCCAGGTATCAATCTGGTGAATCTTCGCTGCACTCCCTCCATGGCAAGAACATCCTTCCTCAGATAAGGCGACCAAAACTGCACACAATACTCAAGGTGTGGTCTCACCAAGGTCCTGTACAACTGCAGCAAGACATCCTTGTTCTTGTACTCGAACCCTCTCGCTATGAAGGCCAACATACTATTTGCCTTCTTAACTGCCTGCTGAACCTGCATGCTTACCTTCAGCGACTGGTGCACAAGGACACCCAGGTCTCGTTGCACTTCCCCTTCTCCCAATCTATTGCCATTCAGATAATAATCTGCCTTCCTATTTTTGCCACCAAAGTGGATAACCTCACATTTATCCACATTATACTGCATCTGCCATGCTTCTGCCCAATCACCCAACCTGTCCAAATCATACTGGAGTTTCTCGGCATCCTCCTCACAGCACACACGCCCACCCAGCTTTCTGTCGTCTGCAAACTTGGAGAGATTACATCTAGTTCCCTCATCTAGATCATTTATATATATTGTGAATAGCTGGGGTCCTAGGACCGATCCCTGCGGTACCCCACTAGTCACTGCCTGCCACTCGGAAAAAGAGCCGTTTATTCCAACTCTTTGCTTCCTGTCTGCCAACCGGTTCTTTATCCAAGTCAGTACCTTGCCCCCAATCCCATGTGCTTTAACTTTACACGCTAATCTCTTATGCGGGACCTTATCGAAAGCCTTCTGAAAGTCCAAATACACCACATCCACTGGTTCTCCCTTAACTATTCTACCTGTCACATCCTCAAAAAATTCCAGTAGATCAGTCAAGCACGATTTACCTTTTGTAAATCCATGTTGACTTTGTCCGATCCTGTCACTGTTTTCTGTAATGTCCATGTGTAATTGAGACACGGACTGCAGAAGTTGGTTATAACAGGTGTTTACTGAATGGAGACAAAACTGGAACTACTATACTAAGTTACTGCACAGGCTTATACAGGGGTGGTCACTACTGGTACTGCAGTATACAGGGGCTGCAGAATATAGTTCTTTCTTCAAGGTACATACACTACAATTCCTCCCCTTTTAGCTAAACAGTACATAACATTCGATTAATAATTAAATAACATATTTACAATTACAGTTACTATATACATTAGCTGAAGTTAATCAATTATAAATTCAGTCTTTGAGGAGGCTTCCTGATTCTGTCCGGATAACGCCTCTTTGGGGTATCAGGTTCTTCTGGCAAAGTTGATTCGGGATCAACGTCGTTGTTTGGTTCGTCTGCTTCCAATATCACCGATTCTGAGGTAGATGCAATTGGTACTTCGGTTTCATCACCAGGTGTATAGGATCGTGGTGTAGATTTGACGTTTTCTTCATGACAGGAACGATGGGTGTTGCCCACTCGCTCCAGTCTACCTTAGATAACACGCCTGCATTCTCCAGATTCTCCAGCTCTGCCTCGACGGCTGGGCGAATTGCATACGGTACCGGTCTTGCTTTGAAAAACTTGGGAATTGCATTCTCTTCTATTTTTATTGAGGCGGTTACGCCTTTAAGAGTTCCCAGTTCTTTTTGACAGTCGTCCAGGTGTGACGTCGTCATCCTTTTTACCAGCCACAGTCAGTGCCTGAATGGAGTGCCAGTCTAAACTTATCTTTCTGATCCATTCACGTCCCAATAACGGTGGTCCACCATCTTGCAGTATGTACAGATACAATTTCTGTATTTCCTTGCCGTTGTATTCGACAGGCACCCTTATTTGCCCTCTGGGGTATACTTTCTGCCCCGTATATGTCTTCAAGACAATGGGTGTGTCTTTCAAGGGTATGTGTGAGAATAGCCGCTCGTAGTCTCGTCGATTCATGGCGGTCAGGGCTGATCCTGTATCCAATTCCATTTTGACTTGGGACCCTGCTATCGTGAGGGTGACCCAAATGGTTCGGTGATCCTCTTTTGTGATTCCGTTGTGTAGTTTGAGACAGCTTACTCTCTTGTTCCCGGATTCACTATCGCTCTTCTGGTCTTCGGAACGACTGTCCGTCATCTTTTGTATTTTTCTGTACTTTTCCTTAGTAGTCTTTTTGTTGTCGTTAGCCTTCTTCCCGGACCTGCAAACTCGTGCAATGTGTCCCATCTTTCCGCATTGCCTGCATGTTTTGTCCTTGGGCCAGCAGTCCTTCTGGTCATGGGTTGTTCTGCCGCAGCGATAACATTTTTCAAATCCCCGTGTCATTTCATGGGTGCCGTATTCCTGTGGTTTTTGCTGTATTTCCGCAGCTCCCCTTGCTGCTGCTTCGTACGATACTGCCACGCTGAAAGCCTTATCTAGCATCAGCTCTTTCTCTGAGAGTAACCTCTTCTGGGTTCCTTCACTCAGGAGTCCACAGACAAATTTGTCCCGTAGGGCATCTGCCAGTCCTGCTCCGAACTGGCAGTGCTTTGATAGCTTGCGTAGTTCCGTAAGGTAATCAGCATTGCTCTCATCTTTATGCTGATTTCTCTTGTGGAATTTAAATCTTTCTGCTATCAGCAGCGGTGTAGGATTTAGGTGTTCCTGTAGGATATCAACAATTTCGTTAAAACTCTTCGCCATCGGTTTGACTGGAGTGATCAGGTTCCGCAATAGGCTGTACGTTCTTGCGCCCATTAAGTTTAGTAGTACTGATGCCTTTTTCTCATCGGCTACTTCATTTGCCTTGCAATATACTTCGACTCTTTCCACATACGTGGTCCAGTCTTCTATTGCATTATTGAAGGCAGTGATATTGCCAGTCTTCGGCATCTTGGAGATCTAAGATGGCGCCTCCCGCGCTTTGCTTTCTTCCCCGATTGAACAAAATGGCGCCTCCCACGCTTTGCCTTCTTTCCCGCTGGATTAAGATGGCGCCTCCCGCGCTTTCTGCCTTTTCCGCTGCTGCCAGCGCTGTTGCTGGCGTTTTTATGCCTTGATGGTGACGCCCGATGGTCTTCGTGCGCTTCCCCCCGCGCTGCTGCTAACGCCGTTCTCCGCGGTCCCCGTGGCAAACTGCAGCTACTCGCGGCTTTCTGCGCTTCTAATTTCTTTTTCTTTTATTTTAATTACTGTTCCCGTCGTCAGAGCAGACCCTATGGGACACTTCCCTCCCTCTTCTCGGGTCTGTACGCTGCCCGGCTTCGTAGCACCGGCCGCGCCCTGTGTGCTCCACCCTCTCTCTTTCTCTCCTCTTCCCGACAACGCTGCTCGGCCCCGTTGAAAAGCCACCCGATCGAGCTCTAGCCTGCTGCAGCCCAGGAAGGATCAGTGAACTACCTGCCACCAATCCGATTAGCTGGAACACCATAGACTGGATAACCAAGCCCAGCTCTCGACAGCCTCTCTTGCAAATCTTCGAATTCGATGAATCAGAGGGTGGTTGCCCACGGTCGACGCCCGTTTCTTCTGTTTTTTTTTTCTTTTTGGATTTCTTCCTTCTGGTTTCGACCTCTAATAACTTCGCTTCAGGGATGGATCCCCGTGAGGTGGTGCAGAACTGTAGGTAAGTTCGGATCTGTTCGTCGCCAATGTAATGTCCGTGTGTAATTGAGACACGGACTGCAGAAGTTGGTTATAACAGGTGTTTACTGAATGGAGGCAAAACTGGAACTACTATACAAAGTTACTTCACAGGCTTATACAGGGGTGGTCACTACTGGTACTGCAGTATACAGGGGCTGCAGAATATAGTTCCTTCTTCAAAGGTACATACACTACATTTTCCAAGTGCTCCAGGCCAGATGTTACGATTGAATGCCTCTTCCTTGTTACGTCTTAAAGATTGCAAGTGGAACGTGATTGGATCATCTTAATCCAGTGTCAGTACACGTGGATTCACAACTGAAAAACTGTCCGTTAACTTGATCTAAACAACAGGTAGCAAGAATGAACTAAGTGAGGAAGAATATTCTTTATTTTTTTTTTATACGAAGGGGTGGATTTCCAAAAGTTGGGGCATGAGCACAGAAGATAAACTTCAACTCATCTAAAACTCGGCTGCCCGTGTCCTAACTCGCACCAAGCCCCGTTCACACATCACCCCCTGTGCTCACTGCCCCGTGTCCTAAATCGCACCCAGTCCCATTCACCCATCACCCCTGTACTCACTGCCCCGTGTCCTAACTCACACCCAGTCCCGTTCGCCCATCACCCCCTGTGCTCACTGCCCCGTGTCCTAACTCACACCCAGTCCTGTTCACCCATCACCCCCTGTGCTCACTGCCCCGTGTCCTAACTCGCACCCAGTCCCGTTCACCCATCACCTCCTGTGCTCACTGCCCCGTGTCCTAACTCACACCCAGTCCCGTTCACCCATCACCCCCTGTGCTCACTGCCCCGTGTCCTAACTCACACCCAGTCCCGTTCACCCATCACCCCCTGTGCTCACTGCCCCGTGTCCTAACTCACACCCAGTCCCGTTCACCCATCACCCCCTGTGCTCACTGCCCCGTGTCCTAACTCACACCCAGTCCCGTTCACCCATCACCCCCTGTGCTCACTGCCCCGTGTCCTCACACCCAGTCCCGTTCACCCATCACCCCTGTGCCCGCTGATCTACAAAAATTCTCACCCCTGTTTTCAAATCCCTCCATGGCCTCGCCCCCCCTCCTATCTCTGTAATCTCCTTCAACCCTACAATCCTTCGGGATATGGGGAGAAGGCAGGGACAGGGTACTGAATTTGGATGATCAGCTATGATCGCATTGAATGGCGGAGCGGGCTCGAGGGGCCGAATGGCCTACTCCTGCTCCTATCTTCTATGTTTGTATGTTTCAATGGACTCCAATCCTCAATCCTGAAAGGGCACTGTTCGGGCCAATCCAACACCCAGCCCACTACACGGTCTAATTAATGAGCTTCACAGATGAAAGTTGTCAATGTAGTCCCTTCCGCAGAGATTACTATCCGCTTCATGCAATTTCAGAGGGCAGCGCCGGATTGCATAGAGCGTTTGATCTGAACCGTGAAACCTTTCTTAATTCTTTGTCTATGGATTCTAATGAGAGGATTTGTTACAGGTTTAGCCATAGATTAGATAGAAGTCTCGCAGGACCGAATCCGGCCCTAGAGTGAAGACGTTGATGCTGGAGGATCATTGATTGCTGAGACAAGGAGCCTTGGTCTAATCAAATTAGAGTAATATCAATCCATGACCTTTTCTTTCATTCGCGAATTCATACACGGTTTAATCCCCAATTCCCTCTTCGCTGTGGCAAAATGCACTGCTTACAGCATAATTACTTTAAAATCTCATAATATTCATCGCACATCATCGTGCACATGGTGATTTTCATTACTTACAGTCTAAGGCTTTGGAAAGTTGTAGCTAAGATAACAGTAGGAGGCAACGATACACTTTACAGCAGCAACAATGTTTTGACTTCTTCGTGACTAAAAGCAAAAAGCAGTAAGCACACTAACCTCAACACCAAAGCAAAACGCTGCGGCCGCTGGAAATCTGAAATAAAAACAGAAAATGCTGGAGACACTCGGCAGGTCGGGCAGCATCTGCGGAGAGAGAGAAACATAGAAACATAAAAACATAGGGGCAGGAGTAGGCCATTCGGCCCCTCGAGCCATTCAGTGAGATCATGGCTTACCATCCAAATTCAGTACCCTGTCCCTGCTTTCTCCCCATATCCCTTGATCCCTTTAGCCTTAAGAAATATATCCAACTCCTTCTTGAATATATTTAATGAATTGGCCTCTACTGCCTTCTGTGGTAAAGAATTCCACAGGTTCACCACTCACTGGGTGCAGAAATTCCTCCTCATCTCTGTCCTAAATGGCTCACCCCTTATCCTTAGACTGTGACCCCTGGTTCTAGACTCCCCCGCCATCGGGAACAGCCTTCCTGCGTCCAGTCTGTCTAGTCCTGTTAGAAACAGAGTTAACGTTTCAGGTCGACGACCCCTTCGTCGGAACTGGAAAAAAGTTGGAGATGGAACAGGTTTTTAAGCAAGTGTAGGGGCAGGGAGCGGGGGGGGGAGGAAAGAACAAAAGGGAAGGTCTGTGATAGGATGGAAGGCGGGAGAGATTAAGAGACAAGAGGGATGATGGTGCGAGGCAAACAGAGATGGTAATGGGACAAGTTAAGAAACAAAAGATGGCTCTAGATGAAGTGTAAATGACAATAGCAGAATGATCGACAGCTGCCATGTGAGAGAGAGAAAAAAATATGGAAAAAAAAGATTGGGGTAGAGGTTATGATCTGAAATTGTTGAACTCAACGTTGAGGTGGCTGTAAAGTGCCTAATCGGAAGATGAGGTGCTGTTCCTCGAGCTTACATTGATCTTCATTGGAACAGCGTAAGAGACCGAGGACAGATAGGACAGAGTGGGAGTGGAGCAGAGAATTAAAGTGACAGGCGACCGGAAACCCGGGGTCACCCTTACGGACTGAACGGAGGTGTTCCGCAAAGCGGTCACCCAATCTGCGTTTGGTCTCCCCAGTGTAGAGGAGACCGCATTGTGAGCAGCGAATACAGTATACTAGATTGCAAGAAGTACAAGTAAATCGCTGTTTCACATGGAAGGAGTGTTTGGGGCCCTGGACAGTGGGAAGGGGGGAGGTATAAGGGCAGGTGTTACATCTCCTGCACTTGCACGGGAAGGTGCCGGGCGGAGGGGAAGGGGTGTTGGGGGTGATAGGGGAGTGGGCCAGGGTGTCGCGGAGGGAGCGGTCCCTTCGGAATGCTGAAAGGGGAGGGGAGGGGAAGATGAGTTTGATGGTGGGATCACGCTGGAGGTGGCAGAAATGGCGGAGGATGATCCGTTGAATGTGGAGGCTGGTGGGGTGAAAGGTGAGGACAAGGGGAATCTTATCGTGGTTCTGGGGGGTGGGGAAAGGGTGAGAGCAGAAGTGCGGGAAAGTGAACGGACACGGTCAAGGGCCATGTATACCACAGTAGAGGGGAATCCTCGGTTGAGGAAAAAGGAAGATATGTCGGAAGCACTAGTATGGAAGGTGGCATCGTCAGAGCAGATGCGGCGGAGATGGAGAAACTGAGAGAATGGAATAGAGTCCTTACAGGAAGCGGGGTGTGAGGAAGTGTAGTCCAGGTAGCATGGGTCCCAACCAAGCCTGCCTTTTCGGGGGATATGTGGAACACTCTTTGTTCCAGTCCTACTCGGGTCCCCTCCCTCACATCTTTTTCCGATACATTGATGATTGTATCGGTGCCGTTTCCTGCTCTCGCCCTGAACTAGAAAATTTCATTCACTTTGCTTCCAATTTCCACCTTCCCTCACCTTCACATGGTCCATCTCTGACTCTTCCCATCCCTTCCTCAACTTCTCTGTCTCCATCTCTGGGGATAGGCTATTGACAAACATTCACAAGCCCACTGACTCCCACAGCTACCTGGACTACACTTCCTCCCACCCCGCTTCCTGTAAGGATTCTATTCCATTCTCCCAGTTTCTCCGTCTCCGCCGCATCTGCTCTGATGAGTACCATCTACAAGATGCACTGCAGCAACTCGCCAAGGCTTCTTTGACAGCACCTCCCAAACCCGTGACCTCTACCACACCTAGAGGGACAAGGGCAGCAGGTGCATGGGAACACCACCACCTCCAGTTTCCCCTCCAAGTCACACACCATCCTGACTTGGAAATATATCGGCCGTTCCTTCATCGTCGCTGGGTCAAAATCCTGGAACTCCCTCTCTAACAGCACTGTGGGAGTACCTTCACCACAAGGACTGCAGTGGTTCAAGAAGGTGGCTCACCACCACCTTCTCGAGGGCAATTAGGGATGGACAATAAATGCTGGCCTTGCCAGCGACGCCCAGATCCCAGGAACGAATAATTAAAAAGGGACCATCCTTCCGGAAGGCCGATTGAGTTGCTGCCTCCTCTCTCGCTCCTGTTCCTCTTCCTCCGCCTCATCTTCATCTTCCTCCTTTTCCTCCTCCACCTCCTCCTCTCCCTCTTCCTCCTCCTGAGGTAGTCCTGCAATCCCTGGTGGCAAGGGCTGTGCCCTCATGATGGCCAAGTTGTGGAGCATGCAGCAGACCACCCTGAAATGGGACCCCCGCTCAGCCGAGTACTGGAGGGCTCCTCCCGAGCGGTCAAGGCAGCGGAAGCATTGCTTGAGCCCCCCGATGGTCTGCTCAATGATGTCCCTGGTGGTGGCATGGCTCTCACTATATGAGTGCTGGGCAGGAGTGTTGGGGTTGCGGAGGGGAGTCATGAGCCAGGTGGACAGCGGATAGCTCTTGTCTTCGACCAGCCAGCCGCTTGATGTGGTGGCTGTAAGAGTGTTGGCACACTGGTCTGGCACAGGATGAAGGCATTGTGGCTGCTGCCAGGATAGCGGGCATTCACATTGAGGATTCGCTGTGTGTGGTCGCACACCAACTGCACATTAAGTGAGTGGTAGCCTTTGCGGTTATGGAAGACCTCAGTGTTGTTATGCAGTGCACGCAAAGCCACGTGGGTGCAGTCAATGGCGCCCTGCACCATGGGGAATCCCGCTATCCTGGCAAAGCCACATGCATGTTCGTGATTCTCTCTGGTGATGGGGAAGGAAATTAGCCCCTTCTCCTACTATAGAGAGTCTCTGTGACCTCCCAGATGCAGTGATGGATGGCGAACTGCGAGATGTTTGCTATATCTCCTGTTGCAGACTGGAAGGATCCACTGGCAAAGAAATTGAGGGCGACGGTGACCTTGACTGCAACTGAGAGAGCCGTGGTCTCCCTGATCTGAGGCTGGAGGTCTGGTTGCAGGAGGTGGCAGAGTTCTGTGACCACCTCCTTGGTGAAGTGGAACCTTCTAATGCACTGCTCCTCGTTCAATTAGAGGTAGGAGAAGTGCTCTCGGAATACCCTCAGAGGGTAAGGCCTCCTGTTGAGAGCCCTCATGGCCCTTCTCCTCCCTCTGGCCACATGTTCCAATCTTTCTCGCTGCCTCTGCTGTAGATCCTGGAGGCCAGTACAGTCCCCATTAATGTAACCACATCTAGCACTTTGAAATGTTGTGGGAATAAATGTAACTAATTGTAAGTAGCCACAACACTCCTGATACTAGACAACCTTTAAGTGACTGAATTAAACTGTTGCAAATGTCAAACTGACAAGGAAGCAGTGAAACAGCACTAACCTGACAGCTGCGACTCATTACTCATGATCCCTTAAGTAGCGCCCCTGTAGAGCCCTGGCTCCCTGTCGCTGTCGGGGCGAGGCGCTAAGGCAGGGGGCGACAATTAATTTTGCAGATCGGACTCCCAGTGAGCGTTGCACACTCACTGATGTCACGATCTGCCTGGCGCTGAGGTCCCCGGTGGTAACTCGTAGCAGTGACACTATGGCGGCGGGGGGAGGCGGTTGGGTGGCACTAACTGGAGGCGCTAACCAACTGAATTTTTCTCCCATTAGGTCTTTAATGACAATCCGGTACTTTCTTGGCTTTTTAATTCCAGATTTATTATTTGATTAACTGAACTTAAATTCATCTCATTAGATCTCATTAGATCATGAAACATTAGTACAAAGCCACACTCATCCTGCTGTTCCCCTCATCACATCCTCATCACTCTGCCTTCCCTACCCTACTCCTGCACATCCTTACTCACACCAACTTACCTTGCACCTCCACCCATCCCTCTCTATCTACATTATCACAGCCCCATCTTTCTAGACACCCCTCACACTCACCCTCATCCTAGTGCAATCATACCAACTAACAACACACACGGGTAGGCACATGCGTGTGTTAAGCAATTTTTATGGAAAGTTTCTGTTCATGTGCTGCCAAACATTGAAATCTTTATTTTCAACACTTTCTGGTCTTGGACAGACTTGTCTGCACCTTTGGAAGTGGCTCAGTGACTGTAAGAACATAAGAACATAGGAATTAGGAGCAGGATTAGGCTATTTGGCCCTTCGAGCCTGCTCTACCATTCAATAAGATCCTGGCTGATTTTCTACCTTTTATTTATTCGTTTATGCGATGTGGGCGTCGCTGGCAAAGCCAGCATTTATCGCCCATCCCTAATTGCCCTCGAGAAGGTGGTGGTGAGCTGCCTTATTAAACCGCTGCAGTCCGTGTGGTGAAGGTACTCCCACAGTGCTATTAGGGAGGGAGTTCCAGGATTTTGACCCAGCGACGATGAAGGAACGGCGAGATACTTCCAAGTCAGGATGGTGTGTGTGACTTGGAGGGGAACCTGGAGGTGGTGATGTTCCCATGCGCCTGCTGCCCTTGTCCTTCTAGGTGGTAGAGGTCGTGGGTTTGGGAGGTGCTGCCAAAGAAGCCTTGGTGAGTTGCTGCAGTGCATCTTGTAGATGGTACACACTGCAGCCACGGCATTCCAGTGGTGGAGGGAGTGAATGTTTAAGGTGGTGGATGGGGTGCCAATCAAGCGGGCTGCTTTGTCCTGGATGATGTCGAGGTTCTTGTGTTGTTGGAGCTGCACTCATCCAGGCAAGTGGAGAGTATTCCATCACTCTCCTGACTTGTGGTTTGTAGATAGTAGATTTTGGGGAGTCAGGAGGTGAGACACTCGCTGCCAGAATATAGCCTCTGACCTGCTCTTGTTGCCACAGTATCTATGTGGCTGGTCCAGTTAAGTTTCTGGTCAATGGTGACCCCCAGGATGTTGATAGTGGGGGATTCGGTGATGGTAATGCCGTTGAATGTCAAGGGGCGGTGGTTGGACTCTCGCTTGTTAGAGATAGTCATTGCCTGGCACTTGTGTGGCGCGAATGTTACCTGCCACTTATCAGCTCAAGCCTGAACGTCATCCAGGTCTTGTTGCATGCGGGCATGGACTGCTTCATTTTCTGAGGAGTTCTGAATGACACTGAACACTGAGCAGTCATCAGTGAACATCCCCATTTCTGACCTTATGTTGGAGGGAAGGTCATTGATGAAGCAGCTGAAGATGGTTGGGCCTAGGGCACTGCCCTGAGGAACTCCTGCAGCGATGTCCTGGGGCTGTGATGATTGACCTCCAACCATCACAACCATCTTCCTTAGTGCTAGGTATGACTCCAGCCAGTGGAGAACATAAGTACATAAGAAATAGGGACAACAGTAGGACATTTGGCCCTTTGAGCCTACTCCGCCATTTAATAAGATCATTCTTCTATACTCTAGAGAATACAGGCCTAGTCTACTCAATCTATCCTCATAGGACAATCCCCCCATCCCAGGAAACAGTCTGGTGAACCTTCGTTGCACTCCCTCTATGGCAAGTATATCCTTCCTTAGGTAAGGAGACCAAAACTGTACACAATACTCCAGGTAAGGTCTCACCAGGGCCCTATATAATTGCAGTAAGACGTCTTTACTCTTATACTCAAATCCTCTTGTAATAAAGGCAAACATACCATTTGCTTTCCTAATTGCTTGCTGTACCTGCATGTTAACTTTCAGTGGTTCCTGTACAAGGACACCCAGGTCCCTCTGAACATCAACATTTCCCAATTTCTCACCATTTAAAAAATACTCTGCTTTTCTATTTTTCCTACCAAAGTGAATAACTTCACATTTCTCCACATTATATTCCATTTGCCATATTCTTGCCCACTCACTTAGCCTGTCTATATCCCCTTGAAGCCTCCTTGCATCCTCCTCACAACTTACATTCCAACCCAGCTTTGTATCATCAGCAAACTTGGATATATTACATTTGGTCCCCTCATCCAAATCATCGATGTAGATTGTGAATAGCTGAGGCCCAAGCACTGATCCTTGTGGTACCCCACTAGTTACAGCCTGCTAACCCGAAAATGACCCATTTATTCCTACTCTCTGTTTTCTGTCCATTAACCAATCCTCAATCAATGCTAGTATATTACCCCCAATCCCATGAGTCCTAATTTTGTTCAATAACCTCTTGTGTGGCACCTTATCGAATGCCTTCTGAAAATCCAAATACACCACATCCACTGGTCCCCCCTTATCTATTCTGCTAGTTACAACCTCAAAAAACTCTAACAGATTTGTCAAACACGATTTCCCTTTCATAAATCCGTGTTGACTCTGCCCAATCCTATTATTATTTTCTAAGTGCCCTGTTACCACGTCCTTAGTAATAGATTCTAGCATTTTCCCTACTATTGATGTCAGGCTAACTGGTCTGTAGTTCCCCGTTTTCTCTCTCCCTCCTTTCTTAAATAGCGGGGTTACATTTGCTACCTTCCAATCTGTGGGAACCGTTCTAGAATCTATGAAATTTTGGAAAATGACAATCAATGCATCCACTATCTCTGTAGCCAACTCTTTCAAATCCCTAGGATGTAGGCCATCAGGTGCAGGGGATTTATCAGCTTTCAGTCCCATTCATTTCTCCAGTACCACTTTTTTACTAATACTAATTTCTTTCAGTTCCTCATTCTCGCTAGACCCTTGGTTCTCCACTATTTCTGGGAAGTTTTTTGCATCTTCTTCCGTGAAGACAGAAACAAAGGGCTGGATTTTCTCAGCCCCGAGGAGGCGGGTATGGAGGCGGGACTGCTGGGAAAGTTGCAGAATTTGGGGGCGGGTGGCAAAACCGCCCCCAACCCGCCTCCGTGCCCTCTTGCCAGGAGGCGGGAAGCCGTCCTGCCCCGGGTCCCGTCTCCTTGGAAGCGGGAAAGGGATTAAAGCCTAGTAACTGCCTGTTAACAGGTAGTTAACAGCCAGAAAATATGATTATCCCCATTTTGTGTGCTGAAGTCCGGGCTTCCTGAGCTGGGGGTACCACGTTGGGCTGTAGGAGGCGAGTAGGAGGTCTGCGGGGGTCTGCGGGGTCTGAAAATGCGATGTAGAAGTGAGTGATGGGTGCAAGTGTGGAGTGGTAAGTATGTGAGGTGAGTGTAAAGTGTTAGAAAATGTTAACTTACTTTTGTTTCTGCCTACAGCCTTCAGCCGCTGTGGAGCCGGAGTCCCGATATCTTCATTGTAGATTTCACAGACTGGCTGTTGGATCCTCCGATCCAACAGCCAGCTGTTTTCTGCAAAGTTGAAAGGTCTGATGAGTCCTGAACACAAGGACTCATCAAACTACACAGAGTGTCAGTGTTTGACAGCATCACAGAGCTGTCAAATGATGACATGTCTTCTTTCAAGACATCTTGACAGCTGATACATCATATGTTGACGTGCTCTGTCACTGACTTCCCCCTAATTGGTCTGCTGAGCCCGCTGGGTGGGCTTAACAAGGTCAATCAGGGGAAAATCCCACTGATTGGCCAGAAGCTGGTGGAGGCGGGACTGAAACCCGGCAAGCAGCAGTCCAGCCTCCAACATGTCTCCGTTCATAAAATCCAGCCCTCCGTATTTATTTAATTTCTCCGCCATCTCCTTATTCCCCATTAAAAATTCTCCTGTCTCGGCCTGCAAGGGACCCACATTTACTTTCACGAATCTTTTCCTTTTTACATACCTATAGAAGCTTTAATGATCTGTTTTTGTGTCTCTCGCTAGTTTACTCTCATATTCTATTTTCCCTTTCTTTATCAGTTTCTTGGTCCTCCTTTGCTGAATTCTAAAATCCTCCCAATCCTCAGGCTTACTTCTCCTTTTTCCCCCTGAGGGTGGTGAACCTGTGGAATTCTCTACCACAGAAGGCTGTGGAGGCCAAGTCACTGAATATATTTAAGAAGGACATAGATAGATTTCTAGACACACAAGGAATCAAGGGGTATGGGGAGAGAGCGGGAATATGGTATTAAGATAGAGGATCAGCCATGATCATATTGAATGGCGGAGCAGGCTCGAAGGGCCGAATGGCCTACTCCTGCTCCTATGTTTCTATGTTTCTATGTTCAGGCTTGGGCTGATAAGTGGCAGGTAACATTCGCGCCACACAAGTGCCAGGCAATGATTATCTCCAACAAGCGAGAGTCTAACCACCACCCCTTGACATTCACCAGCATTGCCATTGCCGAATCCCTCACCATCAACATCCTGGGGGTCACCATTGACCAGAAACTTAACTGGACCAGCCACATAAATACTGTGGAAACAAGAGCAGGTCAGAGGTCGAGTATTCTGCGGCGAGTGTCTCACCTCCTGACTCCCCAAAGCCTTTCCACCATCTACAAGGCACAAGTCAGGAGTGTGATGGAATACTCTCCACTTGCCTGGATGAGTGCAGCTCCAGCAACACTCAAGAAACCCGAGAACTCCCCTGCTCTTCTTTGCAATAGTGCCATAGGAACTTTTATGTCCACCTGAGAGGGCAGACGAGGCCTTGCTTTAACATCTCATCCTAAAGACGGATGATAGGTGTTACGAATCTTATGATCCATGAAGAAAGACTCATGAAATAACATTGGATGGCCAGCTGGTGGCACCATCCAAGGAGTATAAATACTCGGGCGTGGGCCCAGCTTGCCCAGGACATTGTGTAAACAGGAACTAGTGAAAGATAATTAGACCTCCATGTTTTGAAACAAGTTAAATAAAGCCTTGCTTTATACTCCAACCAGGTGAGTTTTATTATGTCAATAGGGATCTGGGGGAGGCAGGAAATTTGGCAGGTCCTCCTAGACGCCAAGCCAAGAGTGGGAACTTAAAGGTACGGAGGGAGAAGTTGCAATCCCACAGGGCGGAGGCATACAGTGAGTGGGAAGATTTTTGTGGGTCTGATTACATTTGATTGCTTGCCAATTCTTGTGCAGGGCACCAGTATTTGCATGTCACCATAGTCAACTTTAATGTATAAACGCACAGCAAGATCCCAGGGCACTTTTTCAAAGAAGAGCAGGGGGGGAGTTCTCCCCGGTGTCCTGGGGCCAGTATTTATCCCTCAACCAACATCATTAAAACAAATTATCTGGCCATCATCACCTTGCCGTTTGTGGGAGCTTGCTCTGCGCAAATTGGCCGCCGCGTTTCCCACATAATAACAGTGGCTACACTTCATTGGCTGCAAAGCGCTGAGGACGTGAAAGGCGCTATAGAAATGCAAGTCTTTCCTTCTTATTTTGGATTCAGCCTAAACTCTGCAGCCTCATCGCACTCGCGTGGAACAGTTTAGCGCCTTAGAAATGCTTAATTTGTAAAGTGTTGGAATGAAAAAGCTCCGTTACTTCCCCACTGTAAACTAAGTCTATTCTATTAAGAACCTAATTTCGACCTGTCAAATGTACAATTAAAATGACTCCTCTCGGGAGGATCCGCTTTATTTGTAGCAATTACAAATTGGCAGGTGGTGAGCCGAGCGCTCCAGTTGGCTATGTTTAACTCTCCGAGCTCGACATGCCCAAGAGGGTTAACTCAATTGATGAGTCAAACTCAATCAACTAGAATTATAGAACGGTACGGCACAGGAGGAGGCCGTTCGGCCCGTCGTGCCTGTGCCGGCTCTTTGAAAGAGCTCTCCAATTAGTCCCACTCTCAAGATTCAAGATCATTTTATTGCCATATGTAACTAGTACAATGGAATGCTTACTCCCCACTCATTCCCACAATACAAGCATATAAATATAAAAGCAAAAAATAAAAACAAGTATAAATAAAAACAATAAGCAAATAAGCAGAAAGTATAGCAATAACAGTCCAAGTTGCAGGATATGATGAATAGTGCAAAAAAGCCTCAATTACCACTGGAAATAATAGTAATGTAATATGATAAATATATGGTAATATAAATATTTACATAAACATATAACTATAATATGTGGGGCAGTGCGGTTAGCAGTTCAGTAGGCGCACTGCCTGTGGATAGAAACTGTTCCTAAACCTGCTGGTCCTGGTTCGGATGCTGCGGTACCGATGTCCGGACCGCAGGAGGGAGAACAGTTTGTGCCCAGGGTGATTGGGGTCCTGGATGATGGAGCGGGCCTTGTTCCGGCACCTGGTCTGGAAGATCTCCTCGATGGACGGAAGTGCACACCCGATGATCTTTTCTGCCGTATTCACAACTCTCTGGGTGGCTTTCTTGTTCTGTGCAGTGGTGTTACCATACCACACATTGACACCACTTGTCAGGACACTCTCTATGGTGCCGCGGTAAAAGTTCACAAGCCACTGTGTGCTTATGCCGCATTTCCTCAGGCACCGTAGAGGCACCCCTGCTCTTTCCCCACAGCCCTGCAAATTTTTCCCCTTCAAGTATTTATCCAATCCCCCTTTTGAAAGTCACTATTGAATCTGCTTCCACCGCCCTTTCAGGCAGCGCGTTCCAGATCACAACTCGCTGTGTGAAATAGAATTCTCCTCCTCTCCTCCCCCTCTGGTTCTTTTGCCGATTACTAGAATCCAGCAATGGAAAAAATGGTGATGGCGCTGTTTATATTATTTAATATCTCAGTTGTCTTCTTAATATTATAAACATTGGTGACACCTTGGCTTCCTCCTCCTGCATTATTCCAGCTCCAATGTATCAAACTAGAATGTTTTACGGAGCTCTGATGAGAGTTCATCCACCAGAAACGCTGGCCGTGAATTTAATGGAGGAGGCGGGATGGGGGTGGGGGGGAGGATCAGCTGGTTTCCTGGTTCCGGTCCCGCCCCCCAGCTGCCTCCGCTCTGCAGACGTGATTTTCCCTCGATTAGCCTTGTTAAGCCCCGCCCAGCGGGCTTCCCGGCCAATTAACAGGAAGCGGGTCTGATGACGCCATTTGATGACGCGTCATCAGCCGGTTTACTTAAAGGGACCACGTCCACTTGGAGTTTGACAGTTGTTCTGTCAATGTTTGACTGCACAAAGGTGAACGCTTGCACCCGGGTTCTCCAATGATTCCCTCCATATGCTGATGGAGGGAGTCACAGTACGCGGGGAGGTTCTCTTCCCTTCCAAGGGCAGAAGAGACCTCCCCAAGACACCAACTTACCTTGAACCTCCACCTAACCCTCTCTATCTACTTTATCACTTCCCCATCTCACTAGCCACCCCTCACACTCACCCTCATCCTACTGCAAGCATACCAACTAACAACTCACAAGGGTGGGCACTTGAGAGGTTTAGCCAATGTCCATATGAAGTTTCTAGTAATGGGTTGTCATACAGTGTAATATCTTTTTCAAAAAGTGCCCCTTATTGGACAGATCTGAGCGCACATTGAGAAGTGTCTTACTGAGTTCCAGTGATTGTTCAGTCATAACTTCCCCCTCCACCACTGTCCCCCGCGCCCCCCCCACCCCGCTATAGTGATGCGTGTACATGGAATGGCTTGGACATTAAAGGGGTGCTTCATGGTGCTGGTGTAGGATGGTGTCAACCTGACGCATCATGTGGCAGCCCCCAGGGTTTACAGCATCAAGTGAAGTAAATCTGGCCATGGTGATGCCATCGCTGACCTCCCAGGCAGCAATGTTGTCAGGGGCTGATGCCCTGTGTACTGTGCAGCATCAGGTGATGGCGGAGAAGGTTGGCGATGTGAGTGTGCCTGGTGATGTTGGTGTTTGGGCTGATCGTGGAAGGGTTCGGAGGACCAAGGTCTGATTGTTTCATTGGCTCCGATGTTGCTGCAATAGATGGCAGCTGCAGGTGAGATGACAGAAGCGATCTGTGACTGGTGAGAGAGGTTCTCCCAATGAGGTGGCATACAGTTGGATCTAAAAACTTGTAAGCTAAAGAAATCTCTATATGTATTAAAAATGCAGTAACCAACATTTTCTTTGCTCTGAAACTGACCATCTGCAACATGGCATCCTTGACACCACTTCTGCAGCTATCAGCTTTTCACAAACATCCGAGCAGACGCAAAGCACGCCAGGTTGAGCTGACGTGTTCCCCGAACAGTGGGTAACCAGTGGGGGAGAAGGTAAAATTAGAAGTAACCTTAACAAGCCATTTAAGTAGCTGAATTGTCTCCCCCGCCGCTTGGTGTCGGGTCAGTTCTGCGCTGACAGACCCGACACCTGGGAGACTCGCGTGGAGGCGGGTTGTAGGGGGTGGCTGTGTGCGCCCAGTCAACTTCACCTCTGACTGTCTGAGCAGTTCAAATCGCTCCCACACCCCTGGGTTCTAGACACCAGACTTAGGTACAGGTGGCGATACAGAAAATCGAGTAGACAAGTGGTTTGGTGCAAGAAAACCAAAATTTTATTAAAAGGCTGAATAAAACACAATACTGAGAACCACTGGAGTAATTACAGGCATAAACAAACAATACACTTATATGGGAATGGGGAACACACGGCACATCGAGGGAAACAAATACATTAAAAATCCTCTTATCCTTATCCCACCCCCTATACCTAACTAGATTAAGCTATGAGGGGCCAGGAATTCATGCTCACCAATTCGAAACCTGTTGCTTTAACTGGTGGGGTTTTGAGGTTCGCTCTTGCTGTCCTTTGGAGTACCTCGTCGTCACGTGGTCACAGGGCGCGGCACTGAAGTTGTTTGTGCGAATCACCCTCCTTTTCCTCAGCTAATGTCGTCGTCGAGTCGCATCTTCATCTTCTTCTTCTTCCTCGGGTGGTTTAGTCGCTGACGGGTTTTTAAAACGGTTGGGGCTCGGTTGGCGGTTTACACTGTTAAACTGATTTTGCTACCCATTCTTCGAACGCCAGTTTATTCATCATGGATGCTGCTATCCATGCTTTGAACGCCAGTTTATTCGTCAAACGCCAGCTTATAACTAGGCATTTGGCCCCCAACGTGTCTTTCCGCTGCCCTTCTCTGCCCTTATCGGTTTACCGTATTCTTCGTCTCGTCTTGTCTCATCTGCCCGTTTGTGGCCTGTGTGTCCTGTGTGTTTTCGAATTCGGGTCTCGTTCTCCTCCCGCATTTAGCCCTCGGTGTAGTAATGGGCGTCCTTGGTGATGAGCGGTGCAGGGAGCGAGAAGAGAGCCCAACACGAGGCCAGGGCACGAGAACGAGAGGCAGCAGGCCAAAAGCCAAATGATAAGGGGCCAGAGCAAGAGAGCGCGATCACTACCAATGGGCCTACAATTATACCGGATTCTTCATTCCTTATCTGCGCGCCAAATCAGGTCAGTCCTTTGTCTAAATTTTGGCGGGCTCGTTTAAAATGATTACAGCCATTTACTTTAACGACTTCTGGAGTGGTTGTCTCCATGTTTAATGGCCTCGATGTCCTGGCTGTTTGTCATTTATGAAACTTAATCGGGTTTCCTGACTCGACAGCTACCTGTGAGCTGTTAATGATTAAATATGCAGAAAACTAATGGCCTCGATTTAGGCCCATTCTAACTTGATCTGTTTCAAGGTGAATGAATGCATATTCTGTGTTTGCTTTAGCTGTCTGGCTCCACAAAGTCTCTTCACAGATTCATGCATTTTAAGTTTCGTTTCAGGTTTGAAAAAGTGCCCGTCTTTTCTGTAGGGCCTTGCTTTTAAAATCCTGTACTTTTGGTCACGAGGTTATAGAAGCCATTTTGTCCATGCAGTGTCCCTTTATCCATAACTTTTGGGGAATGTGGGAATTTTGAGAACCCTACAGGGTTGACCTTGGGTTTCCTACCCGCTGTCAATCTTTGATATTTTGACAGCGGACCCACCTCCAAACCTGCCCCCTCAGCGCTATTAAATTTGCGGCCGTTAACTCTGTTTCTCTCTCCACAGGTGCGGCCTGACCTGCTGAGTGTTTCCAGCATTTTCTGTTTCTATAATGTTTTACATATCCTTGACTTTATGACACTTGAAAACATTAATTTTTAAAAACCATATCTTATTGTTACATCTTGCCATGAAACTTAGCAGGGTCTAGGGGTACCGTTTGTTGTAGTGATATTGCTCTCCAACAACAGTTTTGTTAGAATGTAAATTGCCTGTAGTAAGAACATAAGAACACAAGAAATAGGAGCAGGAGTCGGCCATTCGGCCCCTCGGGCCTGCTCCGCCATTTAATGAGATCATGGCTGATCCGATTTTGGCCTCAACTCCACTTTCCTGCTCGCTCCCCATAACCCTCGACTCCCCTGTTGCTCAAAAATCTGTCTCTCTCCGCCTTGAATATATTCACTGACTCAGCCTCCACAGCCCCCTGGGGCAGAGAATTCAAAAGATTCACAACCCTCTGAGAGAAGAAATTCCTCCTCATCTCCGTCTTAAATGGGCGACCCCTTATTCTGAAACTATGCCCCCTGGTTCTAGATACCCCCACGAGGGGAAACAGCCTCTCAGCATCCACCCTGTCAATGCCCCTCAGAATCTTACACGTTTCAATAAGATCACCTCTCATTCTTCTAAACTCCAATGAATCATGCGAAAGATGCCCATCTTTAAATGGTGTCATGTTGAAACCGACAATGAATGCACCTAGATATAATAAAGAACTTGCATTTCTATAGCGCCTTTCACGACCTCAGAACATCCCAAAGCGCTTTGCAGCCAATCACAGAATCATAGAATGGTTACAGCACAGAAGGCGGCCATTCGGCCCGTCGAGCCCGTGCCGGCTCTCTGCAAGAGCACTTCAGCTAGTCCCACTCCCCCGCCCTTTCCCCGTAGCCCTGCAATTTTTTTCTCCTTCAAGTATTTACCCAACTCCCTTTTGAAAGCCACGACTGAATCTGCCTCTACCACCCTTTCAGGCAATGCATTCCAGATCATAACCACTCGCTGCGTAAAACATTTTTTCTTCATGTCACCTTTGAACTTTTGACATGTTGTACTGTAGGAAACACGGCAGCCAATTTGCGCACAGCAAGCTCCCACAGAAAGCAATGATTTGGATGACAGGCCCAAGTGTAATATATCCAAGTTTGCTGATGATACAATAGCTGGGTGGGAATGTAAGTTGTGAGGAGGATGCCAGGAGGCTTCAAGTGAGTGGGCAAGAACATGGCAAATGGAATATAATGTGGAGAAATGTGAAGTTATCCCACTTTGGTAGGAAAAATAGAAAAGCAGAGTATTTTTTAAATCTTGAGGGATTGGGAAATGTTGGTGTTCAGAGGGACCTGGGTGTCCTTGTACTCGATTCACTGAAAGTTAACATGCAGGTACAGCAAGCAATTAGGAAAGCAAATGGTATGTTGGCCTTTATTATAAGAGGATTTGAGTATAAGAGTAAAGACATCTTACTGCAATTATACAGGGCCCTGGTGAGACCACACCTGGAGTATTGTGTACAGTTTTGGTCTCCTTACCTAAGGAAGGATATACTTGCCATAGAGGGAGTGCAACAAAGGTTCACCAGACTGGCTCCTGGGATGGGGGGATTGTCCTATGAGGAGAGATTGAGTAGACTAGGCCTATATTCACTAGAGTTTAGCAGAATGAGAGGTGATCTCATTGAAACATACAAAATTCTTACAGGGCTTGACAGGGTAGATGCAGGGAGGATGTTTCCCCTGGCTGGGGAGTCTAGAACCAGGGGTCACAGTCTCAGAATAAGGGATCGGCCATTTAGGACTGAGATGAGGAGAAATTTCTTCACTCAGAGAGTGGTGAATCTTTGGAATTCTCTACCCCAGAGGGCTGTGGAGGCTGTCGTTGAGTATATTCAAGAGTTCGATAGATTTTTGAATATTTAGGTAATCAAGGGATATGGGGATAGTGCAGGAAAGTGGAGTTGAGGTAGAAGATCAGCCATGATCTTACTGAATGGTGGAGCAGGCTCGAGGGGCCGAATGGCCGACTCCTGCTCCTATTTCTTATGTTCTTATGATAATGGCCAGATTATCTTTTCTAGTGTTGTCGGTTGAGCGATAAATATTGGCCAGGAACTCCGGGGAGAACTCCCCTGCTCTTCTTCGAATAGTGCCGTGGGATCTTTTATGAGGTCTAACCAGTGATTTATAAAGCTTTAGCATAACTTTGTTGCTTTTCTGCTGTATGCCTCTAGTTATAAATGTACATGTTGTTGGAGGAGGGGAAGTAGGAGTATAGCAGAGAATCTAGGAGGCAGGGGTCATAGGTCAGCACTCACAAGAGGTCCAAGGGAAGACTCTGAACTAACAGCCATTCTTACCTAACAAAAGGAAGACTGGCCAATTGAAAATCTAGTGTGGACCTTGTTCACCCAATTGGCCGCCAGAATCAACTTTCAAGGCAGGCCTTTCTATGTTCGGTCCTGGCGATTGCAGTCGATATCATGGCCTTTCAGGTTCCTGACCAGAAAACCTTCCTGCCCCCCAGAGCCTCTTTCAGAGGCCAAGCCACCAGGGTCTACAGGCCCAGAAGATCTTACATAAAATAACTCCCTGGAGTTCTGCATAAGGAGGCTGTTGTTCAGCCCCAAAGCTCTTGAAGAGTTCGGTACCATCCTACAGGGAGATCTGCAAACTGCCTCAGCAATCAGGACAGCAGTTTCTGTGGCTCAGGAAGTCAGTCCAGTACTTGGCCACTGGAAAACGCAGCAGCCAATTTGCGCACAGCAAGCTCCCACAAACAGCAATGTCATAATGACCAGATAATACATTTTTAGTGTCAGTGTCAGCTGTGGCTCAGTGGGCAGCACCCTCGCCTCTGAGTCAGAAGGTTGTGGGTTCAAGTCCCACTCCAGAGACTTGAGCACAAAAATCTAGGCTGACACTCCAGTGCAGTGCTGAGGGAGCACCACACTGTCGGAAGTGCCGTCTTTCGGATGAGACGTTAAACCGAGGCTCCGTCTGCCCTCTCAGGTGGATGTAAAAGATCTCATGATGCTATTTCGAAGAAGAGCAGGGGAGTTCTCCCCAGTGTCCTGGTCAATATCTATCCCCCAATGAACATCACTAAAGCAGATGATCTGGTCATTATCACATTGCTGTTTGTGGGAGCTTGCTGTGCGCAAACTGGCTGTTGTGTTTCCTACATTACAACAGTGACTGTACTTCATTGGTTGTGAAGCGCTTTGGGACGTCTGGTGCTTGTGAAAGGTGCTATATAAATGCAAGTCTTTCTTTCTTTTAATGATGTTGATTGAAGGATAAATATTGGCCAGGACACCGGGGAGAACTCCCCTGCTCTTCAAAATAGTGCTGTGGGAACTTTTATGTCCACCTGAGAGGGCAGGCAGTGGCCTTGGTTTAATGTTTCGTCTGAAAGACGGCACCTCTGACAGTGCAGCACTCCAGTGATGTGCCAGGCTAAATTTTTGTGCCCAAGTCCCTGGAGTGGGACTCTGAACCCACTGCCTTCTGACTCCGAGATGAGAGAGAGTGCGACCCACTGAGCCACTGGCTGACAGAACTAAAAGATGCTCGAAATAAACAGCTTTCAAGCAATTACACATCCACGAAGGTGAACAGGGTAAAAGAGACAAAACGGAAATCCTGTCGGAGAGAAGAAGAGCAGAACTTCTTCAAGGTGGGCATTCCTGGAAGAGAAGTGGCAGTGAATTCAACACTGATACAGAAGCAAAATACTGCGGTGGCTGGAAAGCTGAAAAAGGAACAGGAGACTCTGGCAACGCTCAGCGGGCTAAGCAGCCCAGTGTTGCTTCTTTCATGCTTCAATGCTGAGTGGGCTCGAGGTGTTAATAGGTAATTATAACTGGTTGGAAAAGTGGTGTTCTCTGAATGGCTGTTCAGCCTGAGAGGGAGTTTTGCCTTGAGGTGCTGTTGGACAGGAATTTAAAATTAATACTGGTGCGAAGTGAGCAAGAGAAGTTTGATTCTGGTGAGAGTTCGGTGGCAGTGGGAATTCAAGCTAACAATAGCACTGCTGTTTGAAGTTGGACACCAAGGGTTGACAGGGCAAGGGACTCTTGTGATAATGCGTGGAGGTGATATATGTGGGCCATCGTAGATCCTTAGGTCTATCCAAGGGCAGCTTGTTAGCATTAAGTGTTGTGAAATTGAATCTCTAGAGCCGAGGATCTCTGCCCGAGCAACAATAGGCGGCACGCCATCAAAGAGGAGGAGGAATTTCGGTATTGTGCTCTCTAGAATCTGGTTGCCCATGAAGCAGTGCTGGGCTGGATAATGATATACGGTCCCCACCACTTAAAAAGCCGTAGCAGATTTCTTTGTGGTTACCGTCGAACGAAGGGCTGTTAGTCCAGCGACAATAACCCCGCTCATGATTCACGCACAAGTCGCTCTTATAATAACAAGCTGACTGATTTGGTCTTCCATTTATATTAAATGACTTGCAAATAATGCAACCTGGTTCCCAGACTCCGACCATCACCGAGAGCGCTCTCCGACCCAAGAGAACAACACAAGTCCTGGAGTGACCAGCTCCCGCCCTCCAGGCCCTCCCGCGTGACTGTATGCCCCTTGTTGTTTCTTAGCTCCACCCAAACTGATTCTACTTTTTGTTTTTCCGAGCCAAGATCCTTACTGTCTTTATTCCCTCCTTTTATTATCAGGGCGACCCCTCCTCCTTGTCCATTCTGCCTGTCTTTTCTAAAAGTCAGATATCCTGGAATATTTAGTTCCCAACCTTGGTCACTCTGCAACCACATCTCTGTAATGGCTGTTAAATCAAACCCATTTATTTCTATCTGTGCTATTAATTCATCTATTTTGTTGCGAATGCTTCGTGCATTCAGATATCATAACATTTAGGTTGTCCTATGAGGAGAGATTGAGCCGATACTCTCTGGAGTTTAGAAGAATGAGAGGGGATCTCATTGAAACATACAAGATTCTGAGGGGGATTGACAGGGTAGATGCTGAGAGGTTGTTTCCCCCTGGCTGGAGAGTCTAGAACTCGGGGGCATAGTCTCAGGATAAGGAGTTGGCCATTTAAGGCTGAGATGAGGAGGAATTTCTTCACTCAGAGGGTGGTGAATCTTTGGAATTCTCTGCCCCAGAGGGCTGTGGATGCTCAGTCGTTGAGTATATTCAAGGCTGAGATCGATAGATTTTTGGACTCTAGGGGATTCAAGGGATATGGGGATCGGGCGGGAAAGTGGAGTTGAGGTTGAAGATCGGCCCTGATCTTATTGAATGGCGGAGCAGGCTCGAGGGGCTGTAGGGCCGACTCCTGCTCCTAATTCTTATGTTCTTATACTATAATACAACCTTGGCCTGTGCGTGCATAATATGTATAACTATATTATACAGGAGCTATAATGGAGATGTTGCTGTGATCAGGATTGCGCTGACTGAAAGGGCGGTGGAGGCTGATTCAATAGTAACTTTCAAAAGGGGAATTGGATAAATACTTGAAGGGGAATTTTTTTTTACAGATCTATGGGGAAAGAGCAGGGGGGAGTGGGACTAATGGGACAGCTCTATCAAAGAGCCGGCACAGGCACGATGGGCCGAATATCCTCCTTCTGTGCTGTGTGATTCTATGATTCTGTGTGGGGGATGATTTTGACCAGGGCAGAGGGCCAATCAAAATGGAATCGTTTACGTGTGGTGTTGCAAGCGTACGCTAGTTTCCCAGTTCTAACATTTAAATGCAGTCTTGATGAGGCTATCCAGATGTTCACACAATTTTCCAAAAGTTGTGCAGAAATAGCACTAAGTTATATCACGCCAAGATTGCTAGGTGATGTTCTGTGTGCAGAAATGTTTTTAAATAGACCTGTGAGAAGAACTGTTGCTATATTTTAACAGAGTGTCTATTGACACCACAGTGTCAGCCAATGAGCTGGAGGCAGGGCGGGACCCACAGCAAACAGTCTACTTGACGGCAAACAGCTTAAACAGCGCACTAAAGAAAACAGTCTACAGAGTCTATTTAAAAAGAGTCTCTGTGAACTACAGAAAACAGAGCTCATGAACGAAACTACAGCAACGTCTCCCGATAAAAGCAGGGTGATTTCTCCAGTGAAATGCAGTGAGATGAGAAAAAAAATTTCCTCATCCCCCCTCTGGTTCTTTTGCCTTAAATCTGTGTCCTCTGGTTTCTGACCCTCCTGCCAGTGGAAACATGTAGTGTATGTGCCTTTAAGAGCCCCCTGTGCACTGTAATGCCGGTAATGGCCACTTGGGCTATATAAGCCTGTATATTGTGTTGTATCAGTTAGTTCACCTCCAGACTTTGTTCAGTAAACACCTGTGAAACCAACTCCTGCCTTCAGTGTCTCTATTAACACACGGACACAACAGTGGTGACGAATTGGAAACAGACTTACCTGCAATTCGGCAGCACCTCAAGGACATCGATTCCTCAGATGTCCAAAGTCGAAGAAAAGCAAGAAAAAAAAAGGCTGTGGTTTCACCAGCTAGCCGAACTGGTGGCAGGTACTGCAATAATCCTTCCTGGGCGGCAGGCTGGGGCTCCATCGGCTGGCTCTGCAGCGAAGCCAAGCAGCGAAGGCGGAGGCAAGCAGAAACAGACGGGGGGGAGCACTCGGGAGACGGCCGTCGCTGCAAGCAGGTCGGCGTTCGGACCAAGCAGAGAGAGTCCAGCGGGAATGAGTCTCCACCTGTAAATAAAAAAAATTAAAAAACCGCGGAAAGCAGCGTTGTCATCGGCAGCAGCGGCGGGAAAGCGCGGGAAGTGCCATATCTTTTCAGCAGGAAAGGAAGAAAGGAGCGGGAAGCGCCATTTTTTTTCCAGGATGCCTAAGTCTGGCAATATTGATGCTTTTGATAACAATATAGAGGATTGGACCACATATGTGGAAAGAGTGGAGGTATATTGCACCGCAAATGGAATAGAAAATGATAAAAAGGCGTCAGTACTTCTAAATCTAATGGGCGCAAAGACATACGGGCTGTTACGAAACTTAATCACTCCAGCCAAACCAAAGGACAAGAATTTTAAGGAAATTGTTGATACCCTACAGGAGCACTTAAACCCAACACCGCTGCTGATAGGGGAACGATTCAAATTCTTCAAGAGGAATCAACACAAGAACGAAAGTAACGCTGATTATCTCACTGAATTAAGAAAGCTATCAAAGCACTGCCAATTCGGGGCAGGACTGGCAGATTATCTTCGAGACAAATTCGTCTGCGGTCTCCTAAGTGAAGGAACACAGAAAAGGCTGTTTTCTGAGAAAGATTTGACACTGGACAAGGCTTTCAGTATGGCTGTATCATATGAAGCAGCCGCAAGAGGAGCTGCAGAGATACAGCAAAAGACACAGGACTTCGGCACCCATGAAATGACACTGGGTTTCAAGAGACGTTATCGCTGCGGCAGATCCACCCATGACCAGAGGGACTGCTGGTTCAAGGACAAAGCATGCAGGCAATGCGGAAAGATGGGACACATTGCACGGGTATGCCGATCTGGACAAAAAAAATCCACGGACAGGAAAAAAAAAATCAATAAAGAAAAGTACAGAAAGGTACAAATGATGACAGACAGTAGCTCCGAAGACCAGAAGAGCGATAGCGACTCCGGAAACAAGAGACTAAGCTGTCTCAAATTACATAATGTAATTGCCAAAGAAGATTACCAGACCATTTGGGTTACCCTCACGATAGCAGGGTCCCCAGTTAAAATGGAGCTAGATACAGGATCAGCTCTGACCATCATAAATCGATGGGATTACGAGCGGCTATTTCCGCATATACCTTTAAAAGACACATCCATTATCTTGAAAACATATACGGGGCAGAAAGTATACCCCAAAGGAAAAATAAGGGTGCCTGTTGTATACAACGGCAAGGAAATACAGAAGTTGTATTTATACGTTCTACAAGATGGTGGTCCACCGCTGTTGGGACGTGAATGGATCAGGAAGATACGTTTAGACTGGCACTCCATTCAGGCACTGACGGTGACCAGTAAGGAAAAAAATGATGATGACGTCATACCTGAACGATTAAAAGACATCTTGGCCAACGCCAAGGAAGTGTTTCAAGAGAAACTAGGAACCTTGAAAGGCATCACCGCCTCAATAAAAGTGGAAGATGCGGCAATTCCCAAGTTTTTTAAGGCAAGGCCGGTGCCATACGCAATTCGTCCAGCAGTCGAGGCAGAGCTGGAGAATTTGGAAAAGGCAGGCGTATTATCCAAGATAGATTGGAGCGAGTGGGCAACACCCATCGTCCCGGTCATGAAGAAAACGTTGAATAATGATAAATCTGAAGAACAGAGAAAAATTCACATCTGTGGAGACTTCAAGGTGACTGTAAACCCGGTCCTTCACATGGTACAGTATCCTCTTCCGATGATGGAAGATATTTTCGCCTCACTATCCGGAGGGAAACGTTTTACCAAAATTGACTTGGCACAGGCATATCTACAGGTGGAGGTTGAAGAGGCCTCTAAAAAGTATCTCACGATAAATACACAGAAAGGCCTGTACCAGTACAATCGACTGGTTTTCGGAGTAGCATCAGCTCCAGCTATCTGGCAAAGAGCTATGGAGCAAGTCCTCCAAGGGATTCCGGGGACTCAATGGTACCCAGACGACATCCTTGTAACAGGAGAAAACGACAACGAGCACCTTGCCAATTTGGAGCAGGTGCTCACTAGGCTGAGAGAACGGGGCCTACGAGCAAATCGCCCCAAGTGCGAATTTTTCCAGAATCAAATATCATATTGTGGCCACATAATTAATAAGGAAGGGTTGCATAAGTCACCTGAAAAAATTGAAGCGGTCATGAAAGCCCCAGCATCTGAAAATGTTTCACAATTAAGGTCATTCCTGGGATTAATAAATTACTATCATAAATTTTTACCAATCTTATCAACTCTTCTGCACCCTCTTAATGAACTGCTACAAACAGGAGTAATTTGGAAATGGAGCGAAGACTGTAAACGTGCCTTCCATAAATGCAGACTTAATCACGTCCAAGGAAGTTTTGGCTCATTACAACCCATCACTGCCAATCAGACTGGCGTGCGATGCATCCCCTTACGGCGTAGGAGCGGTATTATCGCATAGATTCCCTGATGGCTTGGAACGGCCGATAGCTTTTGCGTCATGCTCATTGAACTCAGCTGAGCGTAATTATGCCCAAATCGACAGGGGAGCACTCAGCCTGGTATGGGGAGTGAAGAAATTCAACCATTACCTACACGGACAAAAATTTACCTTGTTGACTGACCATCAACCCCTCATCTCCATATTCAACCCTAAAAAGGGTGTTCCCATTATGACAGCGCAAAGGCTACAGAGGTGGTCCCTTTTTCTAGGGGCACACCAATATAACATAGAATACAAAGGATCAAAACAGCATGGGAATGCTGACGGTTTATCGCGCCTACCGTTGCCAACGGTAGAAGAGGCACCTACAGTAGACCCAGTGGAGATGTTCCACTCTAACATAGTCGAATGTCTACCAGTAACAAATTCTGCCATTGAAAGGGAAATGAGAAATGACCCGACTCTCTCACGAGTCTACGATTTAACAGTGAAGGGATGGCCAGCACATGGCGAACCACTGTTGCCAGCATTCTCGCAAAGAAGAGAACAGCTGTCAGTGTGCCGAGGAACCTTGATGTGTGGATCCAGAGTGGTGATTCCACCCAAACTCCAGGATAAAGTTCTAAAGGAGCTTCACGAGGGGCATCTGGGTGGAGTGAAAATGAAGAACCTAGCCAGGGCGTTTGTATGGTGGCCAGGTATCGATGGAGACATCGAAGAAATGACCAAGAGCTGCCTAGGATGCCAGAAGGTCCAAAACGCTCCACCACAAGCCCCTCTACATCCATGGGAGTGGCCCTCATCTCCATGGCAAAGGGTACACATCGACTTTGCTGATCCATTTATGGACTCAATGGCCTAGAAATTCAGTATAGCCAGTTTTGGGGCGCTAACGTTAGCGCCCGCCCGATGTTAGCGCCCGCCCGAAAGTTGCGCCCCCTTTGCGGAAATTCAGTCGCTTCGCCCTAAGAGGTTGCTGGAGCGCTAAAACAGGCGTTGCACGACTATCTTCAGGCGCTAAGCCGTCAGGCCGGAGCGCAACACCCGAGCTCGGGCGCAGCGCAGGTGCGGGGAGCTGGTGATTGACGGCAGACACTCTGGTGCCAGTGAGCTCTTAAAGGGGAAGGGTGCATGTGTTGTTTTCAAAGGCCGAGTCTGGGGGGGAAAGAGGGAGGAGGAGGAGGAGGGGAAAGAGGGAGGAGGTGGTGGTGGTGGTGGTGGTGGTGGTGGTGGCCGGAAACAGAAATACACCGTTCACAACAACACACTGGACCCTTCCACACAACACATGCAGAGTGCCTTTTATAGTGCAGGAGGAGTGCCCTTTAATTTGCGCTCCCCGGGGCCCGCGTCGGCTGTGTTGCGTTCCATTTTACAAACGCTCTGGACGCCAGCCGCACAATGGGGCGGTCCGACTGAAGTTTGGAATCGGGGCGCGCAAAGGGCGTTGCACGAGGATGTGACGTCATTTTCTGCGCGCGCAGCCGGGCGGGCGCTAAACTTTGCGCCGGCGCTAAGGGTCAACTTAATTTGGGGCGAGGCGCAAACTGCGCTGCGCCCGGGCGCTACATGCATAGCGCCCGAAATTCACTTCTCTTAAGGCGCTAACTGTTGGCGCAACCAACTGAATTTCTAGGCCAATGTTCTTAATCGCGGTGGATGCACACTCCAAGTGGCCGGAAGTAATAAAGATGTCCTCCACCACCACGGAAAAAACAATCGCAGTATTAAGGACCATATTTGCCAGGAATGGGCTGCCTGAACAGATCTGTTCTGATAATGGACCGCAATTTGTGTCCGAAGAATTCAGGAAGTTCTTAAAAAACAATGGGGTTAAGCACTACACATCCGCCCCATACCATCCCGCCACCAATGGATTAGCTGAAAGGTTTCTCCAGACCTTCAAGAAGGCCATAAAGGCCATGTATAATGAAGACATAAAACTTCAGCATAAGGTGGATAACTTCTTGTTACCAAACTCCCGCCATGATGTTCTTCAATAGAAGCCTAAGATGCCGGCTGGATTTGATCAAGCCAAACATCAGAAGGGACGTGGAGAACTGACAATTTCAAGGCATGAATGAAAGGCCAACTAGAACCTTCCAGGTAGGTCAACAAGTTTTGGCCCGGGACTACCGTACCGAGAAATGGCAGCCTGGAACTATCTGCACACGACTAGGACCGCTGATGTATACCGTGGACATTGGAGAAAGCATAATAAGGTGCCATGCTGACCAAATCATAGAGTCATCTGAAAAGGGACAACCTACACCACAACTCTATACGCCTAATGATGAAGTAGAGATACCCATAGTATCTACCTCCGATCCGGTGATACTGGAACCAGATGAACCCGACACTGGCATTCAAGCCGAATCAGCCTTGCCAAAAGAACCTACTACACCACCAGAAACGACTACACCACCGAGGCATTATCCGGACCGAGTCAGGAAGCCTCCAGAGAGACTGACTTATAATTGATTAACTGCAGCAATGTGTAGATTATTGTTCTTGTAACATGTAATTAATGATTACTTAAAATATTATGTACTGGTTGGCTAAAAGGGGAGGAATAGTAGTGTATGTGCCTTTAAGAGCCCCCTGTGTACTGTAATGCCGGTAATGGCCACTCGGGCTATATAAGCCTGTATATTGTGTTGTATCAGTTAGTTCACCTCCAGACTTAGTTCAGTAAACACCTGCCTTCAGTGTCTCTATTAACACACGGACACAACAAAACAGTGTCGCTTTATTTAGAGTCATAGGGCTAGATTTTCAGTATAGACAGTTTTGGGGCGCTAACCTTAGCGCCCGCCCGAAGTTCGCGCCCGCCCCAAAGTAGCGCCCCGTTGCCGGAAATTCAGTGGCTTCGCCCTAAGAGAGTGGTGGAGCGCTAAAAGAGGCGTTCCACTCCTACCTTTAGGCGCTAAGCCGGCGGTCCAGAGGGATAGCGCCCAGGCGGGGCGCAGCACGGGTGCGGTCATTTTTGCACTGACAGCAGACCCCGTGGTGCCGACCAGCTCTTAAAGGGGGAAGGGACGAATTGGTCTGCTGCCACGCCCTGCACACTGCAGCCTTGCAAAGAGGCCTCAACACTGCTGCTCAGCCCCAGGGAGTCATGGCAACGCCAGAGAAGGCCCGTCAGCGTGCCCTGCGCTTCTCAGAGGGTGATCTGGACATAATGGTCACAGCTCTGGAGGTGAGGCGCAAGATCTTGTTTCCAGAGAGTGGGAGGAATCCAACCCACCATGACTACACCAAAGCCTGGAAGCAGATCGCCCAGAGGGTGACGTTCACCGGCGAGGCCCCCAGGACCCACAAACAATGCCGTAAGAAATACAACGATCTGACCAGGATTGTGAAGGTGAGTAGCCTTTCCAGTCTCCTCCTCATTCTTGCATGTACACCTGACATGATGGGCAAAGGGACCTGAAAGTCCTATTGGCCAGCCCTCAGCCAGCAGCATTGGGACAGTCATGAGCATCAAATGGCCATTCGGCACTCTACACTTTGGCCAAGCTATTCCACCATGGGAGGCAGTGCACAGTACATCAGGGCTTCACTCTGTCCAAGCTATTCCACCATGGGAGGCAGTGCACACTACATCAGGGCTTCACTCTGTCCAAGCTATTCCACCATGGGAGGCAGTGCACAGTACATCAGGGCTTCACTCTGTCCAAGCTATTCCACCATGGGAAGCAGTGCACACTACATCAGGGCTTCACTCTGTCCAAGCTATTCCACCATGGGAGGCAGTGCACACTACATCAGGGCTACACTTTGGCCAAGCTATTCCACCATGGGAGGCAGTGCACACTACATCAGGGCTTCACTCTGTCCAAGCTATTCCACCATGGGAGGCAGTGCACACTACATCAGGGCTTCACTCTGTCCAAGCTATTCCACCATGGGAGGCAGTGCACACTACATCAGGGCTTCACTGCGCACTTACAGCCCGTCCTTTCTCTTGCAGGCTAAAGTAGCATTTAATCGCCAGGCCCGTGCCAGGGGTGGCCGCGCCAAGCTGCAGAAGCTCACTCGGCTGGAGGAGCGCGTGTGTGTGCTCATGGGAGCCCGTGTGATTGTCCCCACAGCGTGCGGTGTATCCGACCCTCCACTGCCCGGCAATGGTAAGGACCTCGCCTTTTGGCCCTCTCGCGTCGCACTGGCCCATCCGAGCTACCTCCTTTGCCACTGTCCCACCAATGCGCTGAATCCCACCAGTCCTAACTCCCTCGCTGACGCCGTCTCCTCACTCTGAAGCTACTCTTGTGCATTCCTGCTTTCAGCTGGTGACGACCAGGACCCTGAAGCTGCCAGTGACAGCACCTCCGACCAGGAGGAGGAGGAGGAGCAAGCCGGACCTTCGGGGGAACAGTCACGTCCCGCAGGAGAGGAGGAAATGCTTGGCACCTCCTCACTGGACGAGTGCCTGGAGGAACTGTCGCAGGGCAATGCAGCTTCTGGGACCAGTGGCGTCCAGCCACCCAGCAGCCGTGCGCGTGGCCCGCGGCCTTCCCCCCAAAGGGGGGAAGGATCAGAGGGGAGTGCTGCTGCTCGGCACACTCGCCGTCACCAACGCGGCAAGGGTCCCCTAGTTCGGCCCCCTCCTCCCCAGCGGGAGAGTCGCGACTCCAGTCCAGACACCTTCACTTCGGAGGAGGTGCGGAAGCTGGATAAGATGGCCGATGACTCGGACCGGCGCCACACGGAGCTCATGAGCGTGGTGGGGCGCATGCCTGAGGCCATCGAGTTGCTGGCGACCAGTGTGCGCGAGTTCGGGGCCGCGACTGGCCGCATGCTGACTGATGCCGTCAAGACCCTGGCGGATGTGATGCGCGCGCACACCAGGACCACAGGGCCACTCACTGCTGCCACACGCGCTGTCTCAGGCAGGCATCGCCAGGGCAGGCGCCGCGCTGGACCATCCCAGCAAGCCGCCCGTCGGCTGATTGCTGCGGATCCTGCAGTGCGGGCCCGGCCGAGTGCCACCGCGCCACAGCACCAGCCAGCGCATCCCAGACGCCAGCTGGCCCACATTGCGCCATCCATCGCCGCCATTCCCCTTCTGGGGCATCAACGGCAAGCGGCTGCAGCTGATGGTGGCCAGGCTCAGGTGCGCCACTCAGCAGACGGCCCCTCGAGGCCCAAACGCCGTGTAGGCCGCCCCCCAGCGGCATCTGGCGGAAGGGCATCTGAGCCTCAGGCGCCTTCCCCCAGCCTCGCAGCAGCCACTGGGCAGAGCTTGCGAAGGAGCAGCAGGCAGGGCAGGGGAGGCAAAATGCTGGCCAAGGTCTCGCCCTCGCGGGCCACTCAGTAGAGGGTGTGGGCAGCTTTCCTTTAATATGGCGGTGGCCATCTTTATTTTGCCCATGGTTGTGCTTTTGGAGGGCTTATTTTTTGCGTTAGGCCGACGTTGAGGCCCGGTTTGAATAAAGGTGGAGTGGCTCCTCCCCAGTTTGTGCGAGTGAGTCGTTTGTTGGGCTTTTTGTGGGGCCCATTTATTGTTTTTGGGGATTCATGTGGGAAGGGCTTTTCATTTTTGTGCAATAAAAAATTATCTTTATTCATGCAGTCTTCATGGTTGTTCTTCTTAGTGTTTGTTGGCTTCGCCGGCTGAGGGCTTGCGGAGCGGCTGCATTCATCTTCCCTCATGGCCCCTGGCCATTCCCTGACAGGGGGCTTAGAAGTACCGTGTAATAAGGTGGCGTCGTGCGGCCCTTGGCCCTGGTCGCTCCCTCCTGGGAACGTACTCCTGCTCCTCCTCCTCCTCCTCATGCTCCTCCTGCTTCTCCTCCTGAGGTGCTGGTCCAACGTCAGGTGGCAGTGCCTGAGTCCTGCGGATAGCCAGGTTGTGTAGCATGCAGCAAACCACCACAAATTGGGAGACCCGGTCCGGCGAATACTGGAGAGCTCCTCCGGAGCGATCAAGGCAGCGGAACCGCTGCTTGAGGACCCCAATAGTTAGCTCGATGATGTTGCGGGTGGTTTGATGGCTCTCGTTGTAGGCCTCTTCAGCAGCGGTCCTGGGCGCACGGAGCGGGGTCATGAGCCAGGTGCACAAAGGGTAGCCTTTGTCCCCGATGAGCCATCCTCTTGGGGAAGGCTGTGCCTGGAACATGTCATGCACAGTACTCTGCCGCAGGATAAAGGCATCGTGGCTGCTGCCTGGGAAGCTGGCATTGACTGCCATGATGCGCTGCTTGTGGTCACATACCAGCTGCACATTCAGAGAATGGTAGCCCTTCCTGTTGCGATACTGCTCGCCATGCTCCAGAGGGGCCCGCAAAGCCACATGCGTACAGTCAATGGCGCCCTGCACCAAGGGGAATTCCCCGAGTCTGGCAAATCCCAATGCGCGCTGATGCTGGCTCTCGAGGGCCATGGGGAAGGAGATGAATTGGCTTCTCCTTCTGAACAGTGCTTCGGTCACGTGGCGGATGCAGCGATGCGCGCCATACTGGGAGATGTTTGCTATGTCCCCAGCAGCGTATTGGAAGGAGCCGGTGGCATAGAAGTTCAATGCCACCGTCACCTTCACTTCCACTGACAGAGACGTCCTGCACCTGAGCTTTGGCCGCAGATCTCGGCGAAGCAGGTGGCAGATCTCTGCAATCACCTCCTTTCGGAATCGGAGCCTTCTAACACATCGCGCGGCACTCATGTTTAGGTAGGAGCGCTGCTGGCGGTATAGCCTGACTGGGTAAGGCCTACGTGGCCGACGCCTGTAGCCCCCTCTGCCTCTAGCCAGGGCTGCCCCTCTCACAATGCGTCTGCGAGCCCTACGGACATGGCGCTGCAGCTGCGCGTTGGCACCCCATGCAGCCCCCATCAAATCCTGGCAAACAGTCTAATTTCCAAATGGCCACTTGCAGCGCTATTGCCTGAGTCCAAAAATACCTGCCTCTTGCTGCTTGAAACCAGTTAGCTATCCTCCTTGTTGTGTCTCCAGAAATGCGTTGCACAAGACTGTTTTCTGAAAAAAGGATGGCCTTTATACTGGAGAGGATGTTCCCTTTAATTAGCGCCCCCCGGGGCCTGCGCTGGTTGTGTTGCGTTCCTTTTTCCAAACGCTCCGGCCGCCCGCCGCACAATGGGGCGGTCTGACTGAAGTTTGCAATCGGGGCGGCCAAAGGGCGTTGCACGAGGATGTGACGTCATTTTCTGCGCGCGCATCCGGGCGGGCACTAAACTTTGCGCCGGCGCTAACGGGCAACTTAATTTGGGGCGGGGCGCAAACTGCGCTGCGCCCGGGCGCTACACGCATAGCGCCCGGAAATCACTTCTCTTAAGGCGCTAACTGCTGGCGCAAGCTACTGAAAATCTAGCCCATAGAGTCATAGAGTTATACAGCACAGAAAGAGGCCCTTCGGCCCATCGCGCCCGCGCCGGCCATCAAGCCCTGTCTAATCTAATCCCATTTTCCAGCATTTGGGCCGTAGCCTTGTATGCTATGGCATTTCAAGTGCTCATCCAAATGCTTCTTGAATGTTGTGAGGGTTCCTGCCTCTACCACCCTTTCAGGCAGTGAGTTCCAGATTCCAACCACCCTCTGGGTGAAAAAGTTCTTCCTCAAATCCCCTCTAAACCTTCTGCCCCTTACCTTGAATCTACGCACCCTTGCTATTGACCCCTCTACTAAGGGAAAAAGTTCCTTTCTATCTACCCTATCTGTGCCCCTCATAATTTTGTACACCTCAATCAGGTCCCCCCTCAGCCTTCTCTGCTCCTAGGAAAACAACCCCAGCCTGTCCAGTCTTTCTTCATAGCTGAAGCGCTCCAGCCCAGGTAACATCCTGGTGAATCTCCTCTGCACCCTCTCCAAAGCAATCACATCCTTCCTAGTGTGGCGACCAGAACTGCACACAATATTCCAGCTGTGGCCTAACCAGCGTTTTGTACAGCTCCATTATAATCTCCCTGCTCTTATATTCTATGCCTCGGCTAATGAAGGCAAGTATCCCATATGCCTTTTTAACCACCTTATCCACCTGTTCTGCTGCCTTCAGGGATCTATGTACATGCACACCAAGGTCCCTCTGATCCTCTGTCTTTCCTAGGGTCTTACCATTCATTGTGTATTCCCTTGCCTTGTTAGTCCCTCCAAAATGCATCACCTCACACTTTTCAGGGTTAAATTCCATTTGCCACTGTTCCGCCCATCTGACCAACCCATCTATATCGTCCTGCAGACTGAGGCTACCCTCCTCGCTATTTACCACCCCACCAATTTTCGTGTCATCTGCGAACTTACTGATCATACCTTTTACATTCACATCCAAATCATTAATGTAGACCACAAACAGCAAGGGACCCAGCACCGATCCCTATGGTACCCAACTGGACACAGGCTTCCAGTCACAAAAACAACCTTCAACCATCATCCTCTGCCTTCTGCCACTAAGCCAGTTTTGGATCCAATGTGCCAAGGCACTCTGGATCCCATGGGCTCTTACCTTCTTGACCAGTCTCCTATGCGGGACTTTATCGAAAGCCTTACTGAAATCCATGTATACCACATCCACTGCACTACCCTCATCCACACACCTAGTCACCCCCTCGAAAAATTCAATCAAATTGGTCAGACATGATCTTCCCTTGACAAAGCCATGCTGACTATCTCTGATTAATCCTTGCCTCTCCAAGTGGAGACTAATTCTGTCCCTCAGAATTTTTTCCAATAATTTCCCTACCACTGATGTTAGGCTCACTGGCCTGTAATTCCCTGGTTTATCCCTACTACCCTTCTTGAATAATGGTACTATGTTAGCTGTTCTCCAGTCCTCTGGCACATCCCCTGTGGCCAGAGAAGTTCTGAAAATTTGTGTCAGAGCCCCTGCAATTTCCTCCTTTGCCTCACACAGCAGCCTGGGATACATCTCGTCCGGGCCTGGGGATTTATCCACTTTTAAGCCTGCTAAAACCGGTAGTACCTCCTCCCTCTCAATGCTAATATGTTCAAGTATATCACAGTCCCCCTGCCCGATTCTATGTCTACATCGTCCTTCTCCATAGTGAACACAGATGCAAAAAATTCATTTAAAACCCCACCTGCATCTTCTGGCTCCCCACACAGATTGCCACTTTGGTCCCTAATGGGCCCTACTCTTTCCCTAGTTATCCTCTTGCCCTTACTTATACTTATAAAACACCTTAGGATTTTCCTTTATTTTGCTCGCCAGTGTTATTTCATGGCCCCTCCTCGCTCTCCTAATTTCTTTAAGTATCCCCCTGCACTTTTTATACTCCTCTAGGGCTTCCTCTGTCTTTAGTCCTTTGTATCTGCCAAAAGCCCCCCTTTTTTTCCGAATCCATTCTCGTATATCCCTTGACATCCAAGGTTCCCTGGGCTTGTTGGTCCCACCCTTGACCTTTACGGGAACATGTTGCCATTGTACTCTCTCAATTTCCTTTCTGAAAGACTCCCATTGCTCCAATGTGGATTTTCCTACAAGTAGCTGATCCCAGTCCACTTTGGCCAGATCCTGCCTTATCATATTAAAATCGGCCTTCCCCCAATTTAGAACCTTTAGTTCCAGTCCATCTCTGTCCTTTTCCATGACTAACTTAAATCTCACCAAATTATGGTCACTGTCACCAAAGTGCTCACCTACTAACACTTCTACCACTTGCCCGGCCACATTCACTAGAATTAGGTCCAGTACCGTCTCCTCTCTTGTCGGACTTTCTACATGCTGGCTCAAAAAGCTCTCCTGGATGCACTTTTAAGAATTCTGCACCCTCTAAGCTTTTCACACTCTGACTATCCCAGTTAATATTGGGGAAGTTGAAATCCCCCACTATTATTACCCTATTATTTGCACATTTCTCTGAGATTTGCCTACATATCTGTTCCTCTATCTCCCCCTGACTGTTTGGGGGCCTATAGTACACTCCCAGCAAAGTGCTTGCCCCCTTTTTGTTTTTAAGTTCTACCCATATGGCCTCATTAGAGTAACCTGTTAATATATCATCCCTCCTTACAGCAGTAATTGACTCCTTAATTAATATTGCGGCACCCCCTCCTCTTTTACCCCCCCCGCCACCCCCCCCCCTGTCTCGCCTGAAGATTCTATACCCCGGAATATTGAGCTGCCAGTCTTGCCCCTCCCTCAACCATGTCTCCGTGATAGCAACAATATCATACTCCCATGTGTTCATCAACACCTTCAGTTCATCCACCTTATTCGCAAGACTCCTTGCATTAAAATAAATGCCATCCTGCCTTGCCCTACTCCCTTGTGCCGTTACATATTTGCTCTGCCTTCCAAGCTGACTTGTTTTTTCCTCTATATTTGGCTGTACATCACCCCCTATTATAGCTCCACTCTGTATCCCATCCCCCTGCCAAGTTAGTTTAAACCCCCCCCAACAGTGCTAGCAAACCTCCCCGCAAGGATATTTGTCCCGTTCTGGTTCAGGTGCAACCCGTCTGACTTGTACAAGTCCCACCTTCCCCAGAAGCA
This sequence comes from Somniosus microcephalus, assembly GCF_052327205.1. Taxonomy (NCBI): domain Eukaryota; kingdom Metazoa; phylum Chordata; class Chondrichthyes; order Squaliformes; family Somniosidae; genus Somniosus; species Somniosus microcephalus. The sequence continues at coordinate 15,341,288 of NC_140993.1, forward strand.
GACCCAGTGATCCAGGAAACTAAAGCCCTCCCTCCTGCACCAACTCTTTAGCCACGCATTCATCTGCTCTATCCTCCTATTCCTATACTCACTAGCATGTGGCACTGGGAGTAATCCAGAGATTACAACCTTTGAGGTCCTGCTCTTTAATCTGCTACCTAGCTCCCTAAATTCTTGCTGCAGGACCTCATTCCTCTTCCTACCCATGTCGTTGGTCCCAATGTGAACCACGACCTCTGACTGTTCACCCTCCCCCTTCAGAATGCCCTGCAGCCGTTCAGTGACATCCTTGACCCTGGCACCAGGGAGGCAACAAACCATCCTGGAGTCACGTCTACAGCCACAGAAACGCCTACCTGTTCCCCTTATGATAGAATCCCCTACCACTATTGCTCTCACACTCTTTTTCCTCCCTTCCTGAGCAGCAGAAGCACCCCCGGTGCCAGGAAGTTGGCTGCTGCTGCCTTCCCCTGGTAAGCCATCCCCCTCAACAGTATCCAAATCGGTATACCTGTTTGAGAGGGGGATGGCCACAGGGGTCCCCTGCACTACCTGCCTGCTTCTACTGCTCCGCCTGATGGTCACCCATTTCCCTTCTGCCTGTGCAGCCCTTACCTGCGGTGTGACCTACTCACTAAACGTGTTATCCATGACCCTCTCAGCATCGCTATCAGAACCCTTTCTTTTCTCTCTATTACTCTCGAACATACGAACAATGACAGAGAGGTAATGACCCTCTGGTCCATTGAGCCTGTTCCACACAATTACTATACCTTGTGTATCACATTATATACATTCTACTCCACCCAAAACCATGTGATCTCCTGGGAGAGGCAAAAAAAACAAAATAAAAACCCAGGCCAATTTGGGGGGAAAAAATCTGGGAAATTCCTCTCTGACCCACCTAGGCGATGGAAACTAGTCCAGGAGATTGCTCTGGCCCTGAATTTCCTGCAGTACCTACCTTCTGTAAGAGGTGATCTCCACCCCAGCCAGAAACAGGTCCAGCTCTCGCCTGAAGGAATTCTCCCTTTTCCTGTTTGTCGCTCTCCTTTCCTCTGATATAATGTTCACACTCCTCTGTTCCCTTCACATCACTAAGCAATCAAGGACTAGCACGGTATAATCTGCTTCTCTGCTCGCTGGATTTCTGAATGAAAATGTGCCTTCAGCAACTTGGCAAGACTGAAAAGATCAATCAATCCTGCATAGCATTTCTGGGTTAACACTCCAGGTGAAACAGCGACTTACTTGTACTTCTTGCAATTTAGTATACTGTATTCGCTGCTCACGACATATAAATTGGCCAGAAAAAGCAGAAAACCTGAGGATTGGGAGCAGTTTAGGATTCAGCAAAGGAGGACAAAGGGATTAATTAAGAGGGGGAAAATAGAATATGACAGTAAGCTTGCAGGAAACATAAAAACTGACTGTAAAAGCTTCTATAGATATGTGAAGAGAAAAAGATTGGTGAAGTCAAGCGTAGGTGCCTTGCAGTCAGAATCAGGGGAATTTATAATGGGGAACAAAGAAATGGCTGACCAATTAAATACAGACTTTGGTTCTGTCTTCACAAAGGAGGACACAAATAACCTCCCAGAGATGTCAGGGAATATAGGGTCTAATGAGAGGGAGGAATTGAATGAAATCAGTATTTGTAGAGAAATGGTGTTAGGGAAATTGATGGCATTGAAGGTCGATAAATCCCCAGGGCCTGATAATTTACATCCTAGGGTACTTAAGGAAGTGGCCCTAGAAATAGTAGATGCATTGCTGGTCATCTTCCAAAATTCGATAGACTCTGGAATAGTTCCCATGGATTGGAGGGTAGCTAATGTAACCCCACTATTTAAAAAAGGTGGTAGAGAGAAAACGGGGAATTATAGACCGGTAAGCCTGACATCGGTAGTGGGGAAAATGCTAGAGTCCATTATAAAAGATGTAATAGCAGAGCACTTGGAAAACAGTGACAGGATCAGACAAAGTCAACATGGATTTACAAAAGGTAAATCATGCTTAACTAATCTACAGTAATTTTTTGAGGATGTAACTGGTAGAATAGATAAGGGAGAACCAGTGTATGTGGTGTATTTGGACTTTCAGAAGGCTTTTGATAAGGTCCAGAAGGCTTTCGATAAGGTCCCGCATAAGAGATTGGCGTGCAAATGTAAAGCACATGGGATTGGGGGTATCATAGTGACTTGGATAGAGAACTGGTTGGCAGACAGGAAGCAAAGAGTTGGAATAAACGGGTCTTTTTCCGAGTGGCAGGCAGCGACTAGTGGGGTACCGCAGGGATCGGTGCTAGGACCCCAGCTATTCACAATATATATTAATGATCTAGACGAGGGAACTAGATGTAATGTCTCTAAGTCTGCAGATGACACAAAGCTGGCTGGGCATGTGTGCTGTGAGGAGGATGCAGAGAAACTCCAGTATGATTTGGACAGGTTGGGTGATTGGGCAGATGCATGGCAGATGCAGTATAATGTGGATAAATGCGAAGTTATCCACTTTGGTGGCAAAAACAGGAAGACAGATTATTATCTGAATGGCAATAGATTGGGAGAAGGGGAAGTGCAATGAGACCTGGGTGTCCTTGTGCACCAGTTGCTGAAGGTAAGCATGCAGGTGCAGCAGGCGGTTAAGAAGGCAAATGGTATGTTGGCCTTCATAGCAAGAGGGTTCGAGTACAGGAGCAAGGATGTCTTGCTGCAGTTGTACAGGGCCTTGGTGAGACCACACCTTGTGTATTGTGTGCAGTTTTGGTCGCCTTATCTGAGGAAGGATGTTTTTGCCATGGAGGGAGTGCAGCGAAGATTCACCAGACTGATACCTGGGATGGCAGGAATGACGTATGAAGAGAGATTGGGTCGATTGGGCTTATACTCGCTAGAGTTTAGAAGAATGAGAGGGGATCTCATTGAAACTTATAAAATTCTAATAGGACTAGACAGACTAGATGCAGGAAAGATGTTCCCGATGGCAGGGGAGTCTAGAACCAGGGGTCACAGTCTAAGGATAAGGGGTAAGCCATTTAGGACAGAGATGAGGAGGAATTTCTTCACCCAGAGAGTGGTGAACCTGTGGAATTCTCTACCACAGGATGGCAGTTGAGGCCAATTCATTAAATATATTCAAGAAGGAGTTAGATATATTTCTTAAGGCTAAAGGGATCAAGGGATATGGGGAGAAAGCAGGGACAGGGTACTGAGTTTGGATGATCCTCATACAACAGTCCTGCCATCCCAAAAATCAGCCTGGTGAACCTTTGCTGCACTCCCTCTATGGCAAGTATATCCTTTCTTAAGTAAGCAGACCAAAAAAGCACACAGTACCCCAGGTGTGGTCTCACCAAGGCCCTGTACAACTGTAGTAAGACATCCTTGCTCCTGTACTCAAATCCTCTTGCAAGGAAGGCCAACATACCATTTGCCTTCCTAACTTTTGCTGCACCTGCATGTTTGCTTTCAGTGACTGGTGTACAAGGACACCCAGGTCCCTTTGTACATCAGCATTTCCCAATCTATCACCATTTAAATAATACTCTGCCTTTCTGTTTTTCCTACTGAAGTGGATAATTTCACATTTATCCACGTTATACTGCATCTGCCATGTATTTGCCCACTCACTCAACTTTGTTCTTTCCTCCCCTCCCCCCTTTCCCTGCCTCTGCACTTGCTTAAAATCTGTTTCATCTCTAACTTTTTCCAGTTCTGACGAAAGGTCATTGCCCTGAAACTTTAACGCTGTTTCTCTCTCCACAGATGCTGCCTGACCTGTCGAGTGTCTCCAGCATTTTTTGCTTTTAGTTCAGATTTCCAGCATCCACAGTATTTTGCTTTTGTAACATTTCTGGGGCTTGACCTAGATGTTGACTATAATCAGGGGGCTCCCCTTTGGTGGCAGGATTTGCAGGTAACCATGGCCAGGTACCTGGACGCTAAAGCCAATTGTCGTTAGCAACCACTGCCACAGCTAGCCCAGGGGAGTGACTTGGTGACCAGTCAAGATGGGTTTGATCGATTGGTCTTCCAACTGGGAGTCCAATGCTCTACTTATAAAAAACAAAACAGCTTTTAATGATTAGTCTCAAGGCACAGATTCACCCGGTAGTGTATTACACCCTTAGTAAGGATTCTAGCTCATTAAGACCAATCGGAAGAGCCATTTCCCAGCTTCTTGTAATGTAGTGAAAGGCAGAGAGTGTAGGCTCTTAACTGACTGAGTGTTCAGTTTCCATGGTAACTGCTGTTAGATTCTAATGCTGACGAAAGTTTTTTTTTTACTCCGAATTAAACCAATTTGATTCCTCCTTTCTTTCCCCCAGTAATGTTGCTATTCTGAGCCCTGATGTTCAATCACTTTCCGCAAGGATGCATTTTTCTATCTGTGCCGCTTGCTATTCCTTTCGGACTTGTCGGCTTGCGGCCTGAAGCTCGAGCGATTGGGAGGAAGCCCTCCAAAGGGGCACGACCATAATTGCCTCCGCATGCCATCATCAAACTGCGCAGGATGGTGAAAGGGCAGCCACAGCAAGGATCATTTACAGGCCAGGTTCAACGATGTCAGTACCAAGCACTGCATCCCCCGTTCTATTTAGCTCTAAGGGTGAATGTGTAATTTTGTAATTTTTTTTTATACTGTTATCAGTATTTCAGCCTTGATTTCTTCCCCAACAACTTCGTGAAGGTACGAATATTGGCAGCGGTGGTGGAAGCAGGGGTTTCTGCAGGAAAACTTCACCCACACTTTAGAAAAAATAATACAGGCAAGATGTCAAGTTCACTGCTCTGCTAATTAACTTCCTATTAATAGACCTCATGATCTATGTCGTGTCAGGCATGCAGGGTGCAAGAAACATCAAAACAGGGATGATCAATGCACAGTCCTCAGTGCTTGACGCTGCATATTCATTTAATGAACCGTTAGTTTTCTGGCTAATTAAGGTCACAATCTCACATTCACACACACACACATACAAAACAATGCCCTAGGGTAATTAAATAAAAATGAATTTGTTTGGTACCAAGATCAAACTTTAATGAAGTAGAAACCTCAGTATTCAAATCAAACAAACTCTTAACGCAAGATAACATTGAAGAACCTTTCCCCTCAGATTAGTGGACATGTGGTGGGGACTCCCAGTAAAAGCAATTTATCAATTAACACCACCTTGTGTCAACTGTGGTTCAGTGGGTAGCACTACTCGCCTCTGAGTCAGAAGGTTGTGGGTTCAAGTCTCACTCCATGGGACTTGAGCACAATAAAGCTAGGCTGACACTCCCAGTGCAGTGCTGAGGGAGTGCCGCACTGTCGAGGGAGCGCCGCACCATCGGTAGGTGCTGTCTTTCAGCTGGCCCTGTCTCCTCTCTCAAGTAGACGTAAAAGATCCCATGGCCACTATTTCGAAGAAGAGCAGGGGAGTTCTATCCTGGGGCCAACATTACAAAAACAGATTATCTGGTCATTATCACATTGCTGTTTGTGGGAGCTTGCTGTGTGCAAATTAGCTGCTGCGTTTCCCACAGTGATGGGACTTGGAACCCGCGACCTTCTGACTCAGAGGTGAGAGAGCTACACACTGAGACCTATGTTGACACCTAATCTGTCCATTCCACCAGGAGCAGGTGAACGAACAGAACCCAGAGCAGGTGCAAGCAGTGAAGAGTGGATCCAGCGTGTAGGTCAGTGAGCTTGTTTCCGATAACTTTTCTTGTATAAGTTCTTATTTTTTTATGCCTCACTGTGAAGGATGGAGGAGCCACACTAACAGTATCAGCGCAGCCGGGAGGCAAATATAATCAGTATTCATGTACACATACAGTGAATATATTATTCATGTTTAAAGTGGAATTTGAATGCATGGCTCTGTATCTGTGCTAATTAATTGAATTGTGTATCAGGCTGCAATCAGACTACATTGGCACAACAAGGCAAACTTGCATCACGCTGTGATGTGTGAGACTTTGCTTTCTGTTGTTCATCAATGGCTGTCTTTGCAATAACATGCTATTAGCTCTTGATTTTGGTAGAATCGTAGAATTATACAAATTTACGGCACAGAAGGAGGCCATTCGGCCCATCGTGTCTGTGCCGGCCAACAAAGAGCTCTCCAGCCTAATCCCACTTTCCAGCTCTTGGTCCATAGCCCTGTAGGTTACGGCACTTCAAGTGCATATCCAAGTACTTTTTAAATGTGATGAGGGTTTCTGCTTCTACCACCCTTTCAGCCAGTGAGTTCCAGACCCCCACCACCCTCTGGGTGAAAAAAGTTCTCCTCAACTCCCCTCTAATCCTTCTAGCAATTACTTTGAATCTCTGCCCCCTGGTTATTGACCGCTCTGCTAAGGGAAATAGGTCCTTCCTATCCACTCTATCTAGGCCCCTCATAAATTTACACACTCTTCACTGCTTGCACCTGCTCTGGTTTCTGTCAGTGGTAGGTGGTAGAATTGACAATAGGGCTCAATATTCAGATGGTGGAGGTGAGGTACTGTAATTGTGGTGCATTATCCTTCCTCGTCCTTCTCCAATCATTCCTCAACATTCAATACATTTCACCATGCCATCCCTCCAACGCCTCTCCTCTGTTGCCCATCTCTGTCACGCTTGCCCTCACAGAGTTCCTACTTCTTCTGATCCGTGATTCTCTTCCTATCAACATTACAAAAAAAACAGACTGTCTGGCCATTATCACATTGCTGTTTGTGGGAGCTTGCTGTGCACAAACTGTCTGCCGCGAATTCTGCATTACAACAGTGACTGCAAGTACTGTCAAATAAAGTACTTCATTGGCTGTAAAGCACTTTGGGATGTCTTGAGGTCATGAAAGGCGCTGTAGAAATGCAAAGTCTTTCTTCCTTTTATGGCCACATCACCATCTCCGGAGTCTCCCAAAGACCTCTACTCAACCTCCTTCTCTTCTGAATGTATGTAGGACTGAGGGGAGGTTGGGGAAGGGATGAGAAAGGATAATGCACCATACTCACAGTCACCTCACCTCATCCATCTGATTATTGAAAGAAAGACAGACTTGCATTTCTATAGCAGCTTTCATGACCACCGGACGTCTCAAAGCGCTTTACAGCCAATGAAGTACTTTTGAAGTGGAGTCACTGTTGTAATGTGGGACATATTGAGCACTATTGTCCTTTCTAGCACCTACCAAAAAAGTTAGGAACAGTGGAGGTCCAAAGAGATGTAGGGGTTCACCAGCATCTGCAGTATTTTGCTATCGTACTAGTGTTTGGTTCACTGCCACACCTCTTCTAGGAATGCTTACCTTGAAGAAGTTCTGCTCTTCTCTTCGACGGGATCTCCGTTTGGCTCTTCAACCTTGTTCGATCGCAGCTTTGCCTTCGATCTTTTTATTTTCTTTCCAGTTTTGAAGAAGGGTTTCAACCCGAAACGTCAACTCAAATTTCTCTCCACGGATGTTGCCTGACCTGCTGAGTTTTTCCAGCATTCTCTGTTGTTATATTAAAATGTAGTAGTCAGGTACAAAAAAAATCAACAAAGGCTAATGGAATGTTGGCCTTTATAACTCGAGGGCTAGAACATAAAGGGGAGGAAGTTTTGCTACAGCTGTACAAAGCCCTGGTTAGACCACATCTGGAGTACTGTCTACAGTTCTGGGCACTGCACCTTAGAAAGGATATATTGGTCTTGGAAGGTGTAGTGTATGTAACTGTTCTACCTTTAAGAGAACTATTGTATGTAACCGTCCACCTTTAAGAGAACTATTTTAGGTGTGGCACTACTTTATCCTGGCTGCTGTATACTGTAATACCGACGGTGACCACACCGGTATATAAGTGCTGTGGCAGAATTTATTGGGCAGATTCGCCCTGACCTTCGAATAGTAAAGTCCTGTTTAAGTTACTCTTGTAGTCCGTGTATTACTTCGCTATACAACCCACAGACTTTACAGTGGCGACGAGTTCGATCTTACCCTGCGGCAACAATACTTCTGAAGATGTAAACGAGCGTCGAGAAGAGGCACCCGCCCTCGTCGTTTTGCTGAGAGAAAACTCGAGTCTGCAGACCAAGAAAGGAGGAAGATTTCAAACACGAAGTCTTCCATCAGCAACAGGCACGGATTGTCCCTTCTGCCACGGTGGTGAGTGAGCCGATCAACACGAGAAGCATGTTGGCCATGGTGACTGTGAGTAAAGGGAAAATAGAAACAAATAAACGGAGGATAAGGGCAGTGCACTCGACCACGGTCGAGGGGGAAAGGAGCCGGACAGAAGTCGGGCCCAGAGGCGCTGAGACTGGGGCAGCGTGGAGCAGAGGCCGCGGTACAAGCGGGCTGGGGGAGCGTCGTGAGACGACTAGACCGCGACGGCGAAAAAGGCCGGACAAATACCGCGACCACGAGGCGCTGCGACCGGGATCGTAAGGCGCGGGAAGATATAAACATAAATAAGCCACGGAGAACTCAGCCACAGCCGGGGAGGAAAGCACCGGACTGCGAGAAGCTGGGAGGTGCGATTGGGGTGAAAAGGCCAGACAGTGACTGAGGCCACGAAGCGCTGCGACCGGATCGTAAGGCGCGGGAAGAGATAAAAATAAATAAACCGCGGAGAACGCAGCCGCAGCCAGGGAGGAAGCACCGGACTGCGAGAGGCTGGGAGGAGCGATTGGGTGAAAAAGGTCGGACAGTGACCGAGGCCACGAAGCGCTGCGACCGGGATCGTAAGGCGCGGGAAGAGATAATATAAATAAATCGCGGAGAACTCAGCCGCAGCCGGGGAGGGAAGCACCGGACTGCGAGAGGGCTGGGAGGCGCGATTGAGAGCCACGCGAGCGGGAGAGACAGAGCCCGAGCGAGAGCCGCGCGAACGGGAGAGACAGAGCCCGAGAGAGAGCGAGCGAGAGCCGCGCGAGCGGGAGAGACAGAGCCCGAGGAAGACTGAGCGAGATCCAGCCCAGCGGCTGAAACTATTCGACATCAACGGGTTGTACCCAGAGCCGGTTGCCCGGCCGAGAGAAGGGAACGCGCTGAAGCCGAAGCGCAGGCTGCGAACCCCGAAAGCCAGCGGCCGTCGCCCGAGGGAAAAGCTTACCCCTCCTGCCAGGGGAAGAAAAGCGGGAACCGCCATCTTGAAAGTGGGCGGGGAAAGAAGATAAGCGCGGGAAACCGCCAGTAGGCGGAGAAAAAGACAGAAGCGGGAACTGCCATTTTGAAAGGGGCGGGGAAAGAAGATAAGCGTGGGGAAACCGCCATCTTGGGAAAAAAAAAAGAGTTAAAGAAATATTTCGTTGTTGTTTATCAGGGAGGTGAAGATGCCTAAGCGTGGTAACATCAACGATTTCGATTCCGAGGTAGAAGATTGGGCCACGTATGTAGAACGCATTGAGATATATTGTGAGGCCAATAAAATAGAGGATGATGATAAAGCTATAACCTTGCTAAGCTCGATGGGGGCGAAGACATACGGGCTATTGAAGCATCTTCTAGCACCAGTTAAACCGGCGGATCAAACCTTCGATAATATTGTTGCTGTTCTGAAGGATCACTTGAACCCCACACCGCTGATGTTGGTGGAACGATTCAAATTTTATGCGAGAACGCAACGGAAAGAGGAAAGCAACGCGGAATACTTGGTCGAACTGCGTAGGCTAGCGAAATACTGCCAGTTTGGAGGAAATCTGACAGAGGCATTGCGAGGCAAGTTCGTGTGCGGGTTGTTGAAGGAAGGAACGCAAAAGCGACTGCTCGAAGAGAACGACCTTACACTGGATAGGGCTGTCCTTATTGCAGCATCACACGAAGCCGCAGCGAAAGGAACTGCGGAAATGCAGCTGAAGGCAGCGGTCCTCAGTGTGGATCAAATTACTTCGGGTGCAACGAAATGTTATCGTTGTGGGAAGACAACACACGACCAGAACCAATGCTGGTTTAAAAACCAGGACTGTAGGAAATGTGGCAAACTGGGTCACATAGCCAAAGTATGCCGGTCAGGGAAGAAGACCAACAACCAAAAAAAAAAGCCATCACAGGAAAAGTACAACAAAGTACACAAGGTGGTTGAGAAGAGTTCAGATGAACAGAATTCGGATTCAGACCCAAGCGGCCAGGAACTGGGTAGTCTGAGAATTCATAATGTGAGTAAGGAAGCTGACCTACAAACTATCTGGGTCATGCTAAAAATAGCCGGAGTCCAAGTGAGAATGGAATTGGACACTGGATCAGCCCTATCAGTCATAAATCGAAGGGATTACAACCGGCTATTCTCACATATACCCTTGAGAGATACCAAGTTCGTATTGCAGACATACACAGGGCATAAAGTATACCCCATGGGAAAGATAAGAGTCAAGGTGAGAGACAGGGGCAAAGAACACCCCGGAATGGACTTATACGTACTACCTGAGGGAGGACCACCACTTCTAGGACGGGAGTGGATCAAGAAAATAGACATGGAATGGCACTACCTCAAAGCAATAACGAGTGAGGACTCGGGGCAGACAATCAGCTCAGACTCTGAAACGGATGACGATAAGACCAGCCCAAGCATGAAAGACAAGTCTAAAATGAACTTGCTGACTAAGGTTGGTAGAACGAATGTGGGCATAAAGGCTTATGCTCCAGAGGAGAACAAAGCTTCAGAACAGAATTCCTCTGAACAACAGCAACATAGCTTGACAGAAAATTCTGAGTCTGTTCAAGTTACAGACATATATATTACTGAGGAACATCGAGCTCGAACACAAACTTATTTCAGATTACGACAGCAATTAGAACAATTGAATTGCCGTCTCGAGCAAGAGATGAAAGCAATGAAAAAGTTCTATGATACCGAATGGGAGAATCTGGAAAGACAACAGAAGCAACTGGGGAAGAAAAGGGAGCAGGAGCACACAAACCGTCTGCACGAGGAGGCCAAACGAATCAAAGCTGATTCGGCTTCTGAAGGGGCGTGCTCCAATCCGGTGGAACAAGATGTGCCGCAACTGAAGGCGCTGGTTAGCAGGTTGCAGGCAGAAAAAGCTGAGTTGGTCGACATGACTTCCGAGCTCCTACTGAAGTTGGGTGCAGCATCACCGGACGATTCATTTGTGGAAATTCGAATGATGGGGGCTGCGGATGATGGCGAAGTAGAAGCAGCAAAGGAGCCCCAGGACAAGGTTCTAAACAGCCCTGCAGCTAATGGAAAAGGGATGAGGACAGAAGAGTTAACAGTCAGCCAACTCCTCCAGGGCAAGGTTATAAACAGCCCTGTAGTTAATGGAAAAGGGATGATGGCAGAAGAGTTAACAGTCAGCCAACTCATTCATATGCTGAGGGATAAAACTCTAAAACGGGAAAAACTTAAATACGAGCCTCAATCTTCAAAGGGAAGGGAGCTCTCAAAAGTCATTGGAAGAGCTGAGGTGGCAACCCAGGCTGAGAAGTCTGCAGCAGAACAGCCCTTGGATGCCAAAAGTACGCTGACGCACGGCAATGTAGAACAACAGAATACTGAAACAGCTACTTCAGTAGAGGGATTGAATAGTCCGATCAATCAATCTCCGAATGAAGTTGAAGTATTGAAATCACAAATGAGGTCATTAGTAAAAGACTTGCAGGAAGCCCAGAAAAAGCGGGATGAATCTGAACGCATGATGAAGTCTCTTCAGGACAGATGTCGGGATTTGGAACAAAAGTCGGCTAACGTCCAGCTGGGTAAGGAGGAAATAGAAGACCCTCTCGCTGGCCTAGCTCAGGATGACACCGAATATTATCATGATCTGTTGAGTGACACTGAATATTACGAGGACCTGGTCTGCCCAGCTTGTGCCGAGAACTCCCAAAGTGCCGAAATCAGGATGAATCACTTAAAGTCTAAGGAACATAGGGAGATGGTGGCGTTACAGCTGGCAGCTGACAATGGCACCCCGAGAATCTCCAAGAAGCAAAAAAGGAAAAGAAGAAGCAGAAGATGATAACCATCTGAACCATTATTACCTCTACCCGATCACACACGTGGTCCCCCGAACGGAGCCAAATCAGTTGGAAAGTAGGAAAATTTCCCAAGGCAATCCAACTGTTTTTTTTTGTTTGTTTTAAAAAAAGTCAGCAATGCTGGTTCAGAAGTGATGGAAGTAAAGCTGTTAAGTCTAGGGAAGGACTATGGGATGAGTCCCTCTAGCAAGGTGACACGACTACACCACGGAGGCGTGGTCCGGACCGAGTCAAGAAGATCAGAGACTGAATCTGTGAACTGTTTCCCGCGGAGACTGAATCTGTGAACTGTTTCCGCAGAGACTACCTCTGTGAACTGCTGTAACATGAAGTTGGATATGTTATGATGTTATGTTAATGGGGAATAAGTATGTTGTAAGCTAAAAAGGGAGGATTGTAGTGTATGTAACTGTTCTACCTTTAAGAGAACTATTGTATGTAACCGTCCACCTTTAAGAGAACTATTTTAGGTGTGGCACTACTTTATCCTGGCTGCTGTATACTGTAATACCGACGGTGACCACACCGGTATATAAGTGCTGTGGCAGAATTTATTGGGCAGATTCGCCCTGACCTTCGAATAGTAAAGTCCTGTTTAAGTTACTCTTGTAGTCTGTGTATTACTTCGCTATACAACCCACAGACTTTACAGAAGGAGTGCAGCGCAGATTCACCAGAATGATACCGGGGCTCCAAGGGTTAGATTATGAGGTGAGATTACACAAACTAGGCTTGTATTCCCTGGAGTATAGAAGGTTAACAACAACAACAACAAGGGGTGATTTGTTTGAGGGTTTTAGGATTTTGAAAGGAATTTGTTAAGTCTGTGTGTTATAGTGATAATTACTACACAGACTACAAGAGTAAATTCAACAGGTCTTTACTGGTTGGAGGTAAGGACTATACTGAATACAATATTACTACACAGTGCTTATATACCGGTGTGGTCACCACCGGTATTACGTATACAGCAGCCAGAGAAAGTAGTACATCTCTTAAGGTGGAACAGGCTTAAGTTCTCTTAAGGTGGAACAGGTTACATACACCACAATCCTCCCTTTTTAGCTTAACAGTCATATCCCCATTTAACATAACATAATAACATATATACATATATAACTTCAGGTATAACAGTTCAAAGGTTCAGTCTCTCAGGAGGCTTTCTGATGCGGCTTGGATAACGCCTCTCAGTAGTCTCTGATTCTTGTTGTTGAGGTGCCTCCTCTATTTGGTTTCCAATGTATTAAGTGTCATCATCATCAAGTACATTCCCTGCCGAGGTAGATGCTTCAGGTTCATTAACGTCTTCCACAGTTGTCTCTGTCACAACCATGGGTTCAACCCTTGCTCTCGACTCTACCAGTTGATCCGCATGACGCCTTATCACATTATGACCAATATCTACTGTGTACATCAGAGGTCCTTGTCTGGCCCGAATTGTTCCGGACTGCCATTTTTCATTTCCATAGCCCCTTGCCAACACTGGTTGTCCTACGTCGAAAGTTCGAGTGGTCTTGTTGTTAATATGCCGAAACTGTTTGTTTTCCACTTCCCTCCGCACATTTTGTTTTAACAAGTCCAACTTGGACCGTGTTGTGTATGTAATATGTGTGCTACTTTGAACCTATGGACAGGACTGCACTACTTGTAGGGCGTAGTGATACGCAGTACCACTCCTGGCCATAGGGGTATAAATAGTACTGTGGGTACTGATCTCCCCTCAGTTCCCGCCTGTGGGCATGAAGTAAAGACCTACGTATAGTCCCTACCTCCAACCAGTAAAGACCTGTTTGAGTTATATGTTTAAGTCTTTGTGTTAATTGTTCAATACAATACACATACTTAACACTGGCGACGAGTCAGGTTCTTACCCTGCGGCAGTTGAAGAGAGGTTTCAAACATCACCACCCCACTAGAAGCGACAGGCTTTAGGACTCTGAAGCCTCCATCACCGACTGAGCACTGGAGTGCAGCAGCCATCCTGACAGCTTCCAGCGACTGACAGAAGTCTTTCTGCAGTTCCTTGTTCAACCTAGGTGGTGGGGTAAGCCGTGCAGCGTTGGCTGCAAAGACAGGGCTGGGGAAGTTGGAGAAGATAAGGGCGATCGCAATCCCTGATAAGAGCCGCGGTGAAACGCGCGAGCGGGTAAGCCAGAGCCCGGGAGGGAGCGAGCAAGAGCCGCTTCGGTCGGGAGCCACTTCGCGATCCAGCGATCGCATCCGCTGATAAGGGCCGCACTCGGGCGATCGCGGCAAAGATAAGGGCCGCACTCGGGGGCTGAAGGGAGACGGCGTCGGGGGACGGGTGAAGACCGCCAAGCGTGGGAAAACCGCCATTTTGTGGGCGGAGGACGACGGCAAGAGCGGGAAGCCGCCATCTTTGATAACAAGTAAACAAAATAAAATCTGAGAAATTGCAAATCTGATAAAGTACTACAATGCCTAAACACGGGAATATTAGCAACTTTGATAGTGACATCGAAGATTGGGCCATATATGTTGAACGAGTTAAAAATTATTGTAAGGCCAATAAAATTCGTGAGGCTGATAAAGCACTAACATTATTAAATTTAATGGGTGCGAAGACATACGGGCAATTGAAACACCTGTTATCACCAGATGAACCGGCGGATAAGACGTTCGATGAGATTGTTACTGTCCTGAAAGATCATCTAAACCCCACGCCGCTGATGCTAGCGGAACGATTTAAATTTTACGACAGAAGGCAGCTACAGCATGAAAGCAATGCTGAAAATTTGCTGGAATTGCGTAAATTAGCGAAATATTGCCAGTTTGGAACGGGACTGACAGATGCACTACGAGACAAATTTGTGTGTGGTTTATTTAAACAAGATACACAAAAGCGACTGCTCGAGGAGAATGAGCTGACGCTTGAGAAGGCGGTCACTATGGCAGCAGCACACGAAGCCGCAGCGAGAGGCACGGCAGTAATGCAGCTACGGTCACCGGAGCTCAGTGCACACAAATTGGGTGTGAGTTCTGGCAAATGTTATCGTTGTGGAAAGACAACGCATGATCAGAACCAGTGTTGGTTTAAAAACCAAGAATGTAGAACTTGTGGTAGGCTTGGACATATAGCTAGAGTATGCAGGTCAGGGAAGAAGACCAGCAACAAGAAGTCACCGCAAGGAAAATACGCAAAAGTACACAAGGTGGCCGAACAGGAGTCCGATTCAGACGCTAGCAGTAATGAACTGGCTGGCTTAAGCAGTATTGAACTGGCTAGCTTAAGGGTACTCAACGTTGGTAAGGGTGCAGACCTCCAGACAATTTGGGTTACTCTTCAGATAGAAGGAGTCCAAGTAAAAATGGAATTGGACACTGGATCGGCATTGTCGGTCATGAATAAGAAAGATTACAGAAGGTTATTCCAACATATTCCCCTACAGGATACGGAGATTATATTGACAACCTACACGGGGCAGAGAGTGTACCCCATCGGGACAATAAAGGTTGCAGTGGCCAACAAGGGCGAAGAAAGTCAAATAATGGACTTATATGTGCTACCGGAGGGAGGTCCACCACTACTAGGCCGGGAGTGGTTTAGAAACATAAATATGGACTGGCATTCGCTAAAAGCCATAAAGAGTGAGAACTCGGTGCAGATAATCAGCCCAGACTCTAGAACTGATGATGGTAAGACCAACACATGTGCAAAAGACAAAGTTTCAGCACAGAATTCCACTGAGCAACAACAACATAGTTTAACAGAGAATTCTGAGTCTGTCAAGTCTACTGATATGCACATTTTTGAGGGACACTGGGCTCGAACTCAACTCCATTTCAAACTACAACAGCAATTAGAACAAATGCTTCGCCGTTTTGAGCAAGAGTTGAATGCAACGAAAGAGTTCTTTGATATAGAGTTGGAGAATCTGGAAAGACAACAGAAGCAGCTGATGGAGAAAATGGAGCAGGAGCACACAAAACGTCTGATGTCAGAGGAGTTAACGGTCAGCCAACTCCTGCATATGCTGAAGGACAGGACTCTGAAATGGGAAAAACTTGAACACGAACTTCAATATTCAAACAAAAGGGGTTCGGAGCTCTCAAAGGTTATTGGAAGAGCTGAGGTGGCAACACAGACTGAGATGACTGCAACAGAGCAGCCCTTGGATGCCAAAAGTACGCTGACTCACGTCAACGTAGAACAACAGACCACTGAAACAGCTGCTCCGGTAGAGGGATTGAATAGTCCGATCAATCAATCTCCAAAAGAAGTTGAAGTAGTAAAATCTCAAATGAGGTCATTAGTAAACGACTTGCTGAAAGCCCAGAAAAAGCTGGATGAAGAGGTACGCATGAAGAAGTCTCTTCAGGAAAGATGTCTGGACTTGGAACAAAAGCTGGCTAACGCCCAGCTGGGTATGGAGGAAATAGAAGACCCTCTCGCTGGCCTAGATCAGG
Organism: Somniosus microcephalus; assembly: GCF_052327205.1. Classification (NCBI taxonomy): domain Eukaryota; kingdom Metazoa; phylum Chordata; class Chondrichthyes; order Squaliformes; family Somniosidae; genus Somniosus; species Somniosus microcephalus. The sequence goes on from NC_140993.1 coordinate 15,357,669, forward strand.
ACGACACCGAATATTACTATGTCCTGTCCTGCCCAACTTGTAACTTCGATTCCCACCATACAGAAATCATGGAGGAGCACCGAAAGTCTACGGAACATCGGGAGAAGGTGGCTCTACTACGGAAAAAGGAGGAAGAGAAGGAGGAACTGCGCATGCAGCTGGCAGCTGACAGTGGAGCCCAGAGAGTCTCCAAGAAGCAGAAAAGGAAAAGTCGAAACAGAAGATGACCCATCTGAACCATTATCACCTCTACCAGATCACACACGTGGTCCCTCCGAACGGAGCCAATTCAGTTCGGAAGTTCAAACTGTTAAATCCATGGAAGGACTATTGAATGAGTCACTCCAGCAACGTGAACCGACTACACCACAGAGATTGAATCTGTGAACTGTTTTCCGCAGAGACTGAATCTGTGATCTGTTTTGACATGAAGTTATCTATGTATCTATGTTATTCTGTTATGTAAACCTGAAGTTATATATGTATATATGTTATTACGTTATGTTAAATGGGGAGATGACTGTAAAGCTAGGAAGGGAGGAATGTTGTGTATGTAATATGTGTGCTACTTTGAACCTATGGACAGGACTGCACTACTTGTAGGGCGTAGTGATACGCAGTACCACTCCTGGCCATAGGGGTATAAATAGTACTGTGGGTACTGATCTCCCCTCAGTTCCCGCCTGTGGGCATGAAGTAAAGACCTACATATAGTCCCTACCTCCAACCAGTAAAGACCTGTTTGAGTTATACGTTTAAGTCTTTGTGTTAATTGTTCAATACAATACACATACTTAACAGACCGCAACCTCCTGTTATAAAACATCATGGCAGGACTTTGGTTAGTCACTGCATGATCGGCGTTTCGATATGACATCAGGAACTTGTCGACCTTGTGTTGCAGCGGAATCTGATCATCGTTCATGGCCTTAATTGCCTTTTTGAATGTCTGGACAAATCTTTCAGCCAACCCGTTTGTCGCCGGATGATATGGGGCAGAGGTATAATGTTTTACTCCATTCTTCTTTAAGAATTGTCGGAATTCTTCCGATACAAACTGTGGTCCGTTGTCCGAACAGATCTGTTCTGGCAATCCGTTCCTTGCGAATATTGTTCTTAACACCGCAATTGTCTTTTCTGAAGTAGTGGTATTCATCTTGATGACTTCTGGCCATTTGGAATGTGTGTCCACCGCGATTAGGAACATGGAGTCCATGAATGGACCAGCAAAGTCAATGTGTACGCGTTGCCATGGGGCTGAAGGCCATTCCCATGGGTGTAGCGGTGCTATCGGAGGTGCATTTTGCACTTTTTGGCACCCAGCGCAGCTTTTCGTTAACTCCTCAATCTGTTGGTCAATACCCGGCCACCATACATAAGCCCTAGCAAGACTTTTCATTTTAACTCCCCCCAGATGACCTTCATGCAGTTCGTTTAAAACTCTTTCCCTTAACTTGGGAGGAATAATCACTCTTGTCCCGTACATCAAGGTACCATGGCAGACGGACAGCTGGTCTCGCCTTGCCGAAAATGCCGGTAACAGAGGATCACCCCGTGTTGGCCATCCTTTCACTGTCACCTCGTAGACTCTGGACAGTGTCGGGTCGTTCCTGGTTTCTCTTTCAATACTTGCATTGGTGACTGGTAAACACTCGATGATGGTCGAATGAAATAACTCAACAGGGTCAACTTTCGTCGTGTCTTCTTCTTCAGGTAGTGGCAGGCGCGACAGCCCATCAGCATTGCCATGCTGTTTTGTACCTTTGAATTCTATTTGATATTGATGTGCCCCTAGGAAAAGAGACCATCTCTGGAGACGCTGCGCTGTCATCACCGAAACACCCTTCTTAGGGTTAAAAATGGATACCAACGGTTGATGGTCTGTCAGAAGTGTGAATTTGTGGCCCTGCAGGTAATGATTAAACTTCTTCACTCCCCATACAAGGCTAAGAGCCTCCCTATCGATCTGCGCATAGTTGCGCTCAGCGGAGGTCAATGATCTGGATGCAAACGCGACTGGCCTTTCCGTGCCATTTGGCAACTTGTGTGAGAGTACTGCCCCAATACCATATGGAGAAGCATCACAAGCCAACCGAATAGGCAGTGTCGGGTTGAAGTGAGCCAACACTTCCTCTGAGGTGATCAATTCTTTGCTTTTGCGAAATGCCTTCTTACAGTTTTCGCCCCATTCCCATGGTACCCCTTTCTGTAAAAGAGCGTTTAACGGGTGCAGTACCGTGGATAGATTTGGCAGAAATTTATGGTAATAGTTAATTAATCCTAGAAACGACCTCAACTGAGAGACACTCTCTGGAGCGGGAGCCTTTACAACTGCCTCAATCTTGTCAGGAGACTTATGAAGCCCCTCCCGGTCAATGACATGGCCACAGTACGAGATCCGCTTCTGGAAGAACTCACATTTCTGCCGATTTACTCTAAGTCCATACTCTTTCAGTCTGTTGAGCACCAGTTCCAAGTTTGCGAGCTGTTGTTCGTCACCATCACCTGTGATCAGAATATCGTCCAGGTAACATTGTGTGCCTGGAATTCCCTGTAATACCTGCTCCATGGCCCTCTGCCAAATTGCTGGAGCCGATGCCACTCCAAAAACCGGCCTATTGTACCGGTACAACCCTCGATGCGTGTTGATCGTGAGGTATTGGCGTGACTCTTCCTCAACCTCCATCTGCAAGTACGCCTGCGCCAGGTCTATCTTGGTGAAGTATTTCCCGCCAGACAACGAAGCGAAAATATCCTCAATCCGTGGAAGCGGATACTGCACCATGTGAAGCACCGGATTAACGGTGATTTTGAAATCTCCACAGATGCGAACCTTCCCTGGATCTCCTGGCTTGTTGCTCGCAGGACGTTTCATAACGGGAACAATGGGCATAGCCCACTCACTCCAATCTACCTTAGACAGTACACCTGAACGTTCTAGTGCTTCCAGTTCCGCTTCAACAGTAGGTCGTATTGCATAGGGTACCGGTCTGGCTTTAAAAAATTTTGGTTGTGCATGTTCATCAATCTTGATGTTTGCCGCAATTCCTCTCAGTGTTACCAGACCCTGCTGGAACACCTCTTTAGCATCATCCAATATTCTGGACAATCGTTTAGGTTTGACATCTGTTTCTCCGGAATCTACGGTTAGTGCCTTCAAGGAGTGCCAGTCCATATTCATTTTCCTAATCCACTCCCGTCCTAGTAGTGGTGGACCTCCTTCAGGTAGCACATATAAGTCCATTACTTGGCTTTCTTCGCCCTTGTGGACCACTTCTACCTCTATTTTTCCGATGGGGTACACTCTTTGCCCCGTGTATGTTTTCAATATAATCTCTGTATCCTGTAGGGGAATATGTTGGAATAACCTTCTGTAATCTTTCTTATTCATGACCGTCAATGCCGATCCAGTGTCCAATTCCATTTTTACTTGGACTCCTGCTATCTGAAGAGTGACCCAAATTGTCTGGCGATCTGCATCCTTGCCAACGTTGTGTACTCTTAAGCTATCCAGTTCATTACTGCTAGCGTCTGAATCTGACTTCTGTTCGGTCAAACTGTTCTTTGTCACCTTGTGTACCTTTGCGTATTTTCCTTGCGGTGACTTTTTGTTGCTGGTCTTCTTTCCTGACCGGCATACTTTAGCTATGTGGCCAAGCCTGCCACACGTTCTGCATTCTTGGTTTTTAAACCAACACTGGTTCTGATCGTGCGTTGTCTTTCCACAACGATAACATTTGACAGAACTCAAACCCAATTTGTTTGTACCGAGTTCCGGTGACCGTAGCTGCATTACTGCCGTGCCTCTCGCTGCGGCTTCGTGTGCTGCTGCCATAGTGACCGCCTTCTCAAGCGTCAGCTCATTCTCCTCGAGCATTTGCTTTTGTGTATCCTGTTTAAATAAACCACACACAAATTTATCTCGTAGTGCCTCTGTCAGTCCCGTTCCAAACTGACAATATTTTGCTAGCTTACGTAATTCCATCAAATATTCAGCATTGCTTTCATTCTGCAGCTGCCTTCTGTCGTAAAATTTAAATCGTTCCGCTAGCATCAGCGGCGTGGGGTTTAGATGATTTTTCAGGACAGTAACAATCTCCTCGAACGTCTTATCCGCCGGTTCATCTGGTGATACAAGGTGTTTCAATTGCCCGTATGTCTTCGCACCCATTAAATGTAATAATGTTAGTGCTTTATCTGCATCAGGAATTTTATTTGCCTTACAATAATTTTGTATGCATTCTACATACATGGCCCAATCTTCGATGTCACTATCAAAGGTATTAATGTTCCCATGTTTAGGCATCGTTGCAATTTATTGTATTTTTATGTTATCCAAGATGGCGGCTTCCCGCTCTTGTCGTCGTCCTCCGCCCACAAAATGGCGGTTTTCCTGCGCTTGGCGGTCTTCAACCGTCCCCCGACGCTGTCTCCACTTCACCGCGGCTCTCGCGCCTTCAGTTTCCCCAGACGCTGCGCCTTTCAGCCTGAATGCGGCCCTTATCTCCGGTCGCGATGGATGTCCCCGCGCTGCGCCTCTCGCTCGAAAGCGGCCCGGCCCTTATCTCCGGTCGCGATCGATCTCACCGCCCTTATTCCTCCGTCTTCCCAGCCCCGTCTGTACAGCCAACGCGGTTGACTTTCTGTCACGTCGCTGCCCGGCTTACCCACCACCGAGGTAGAAAGAAGAAGCTGACAGTCGCTGATGGAGGCTTCAAGGTCAGGATGTCTTCTGCACTCCGGTTTCTCGATGCCTGCCGCTCGACGTGTCTTCCAGTAAGGTGATGAGGGTGGAAACCTCTCTTCGACGTCCTGTCTGTGGACAAAGCCGTCGTGGAAATAACTGCCGCAGGGTAAGAATCGGACTCGTCACCACTGTTAAGTCTGTGTGTTATAGTGATAATTACTACACAGACTACAAGAGTAAATTCAACAGGTCTTTACTGGTTGGAGGTAGGGACTATACTGAATACAATATTACTACACAGTGCTTATATACCGGTGTGGTCACCACCGGTATTACGTATACAGCAGCCAGAGAAAGTAGTACATCTCTTAAGGTGGAACAGGCTTAAGTTCTCTTAAGGTGGAACAGGTTACATACACCACAGAATTGATAGGTTAGATAGAGAGAAACTTTTTCCACTGATGGGGGCATCTAGGAAAAGGGGACATGGCCTTAAAATCAGAGCCAGGCCATTCAGGAAAGAAGTTAGGAAACATTTCTTCACACAAAGTGACATAAGAAAACTACTAGGCACTTGGTCTAAGCGTTAAACAAAGCTTCAATCAACTGTTTTACAACATGGAGGTCCAGTTGTGTCCTTCACTAGTTCCTGTTAAGAATGTCCTGCGCAAGCTGGGCCCGTGCCCGAGTATTTATACTCTCCCTGGACAGCGCCACCCGTAGGCTGCTCAGTATTATTTTATAAGTCTTTCTTTCATGAATGATTGATTCATGTCACAAAGGGTGTTAGAAATGTGGAACTCTCTCCTACAAAAAGCAGCAGATGCGAGCTCAATTAATAATTTTAAACCTGAGATCGATAGATTTTCGCGAACCAAGGGTATAAAAGGATACGGAGCCAAGGCTGGTGGATGGGGTTATGATACAGATCAGCCATGATCTGACGGAATAGTGAAACAGGCTCTCGGGGTTGAATGGCCTACTCCTGTTCCTATGTTCCTATATGGGTGAGACTAGAACTAGGGGGCATAATCTAAGAATAAGGGGCTGCCCTTTCAAAACTGAGATGAGGAGAAACTTCTTCACTCAGAGGGTAGTAAATCTATGGAATTTGCTACCCCAGAGAGCTGTGGAAGCTGCAACATTAAATAAATTTAAAATGGAGATAGACAGTTTCCTAGCAGATAAGGGAATTAGGGGTTACGGGGAGAAGGCAGGGAAGTGGACGTGAGTCTAGATTCGGATCAGCCATGATCCTATTGAATGGCGGAGCAGGCCCGAGGGGCCGTATGGCCTACTCCTGCTCCTACTTCTTATGTTCTTATGTTTTATATGCCCATGGTGATAGAGCCATAGGAGCAAGAACCATTCAGCCCCTGAAGCCTGTTGTCTCTCCACTCCTGCCTTTTCTCCATATCCCTCGATACCCTTACAAAAATCTATTGATCTCAGTCTTGTCAATTGTTCCCCAGCATCCACAGCCTTTTGTGGAAGAGAGTTCAAGATTCCACTACCCTTTGTGTGGAAAAATTGCTTCCCGACTTCACTCCTAAGCTCGAGGAACAGCACCTCATCTTTCGATTAGGCACTTTACAGCCTTCTGGACTCAACATTGAGTTCAACAATTTCAGATCACAACCTCTGCCCCTATCATTTTCTCTCTCTCTCTCTCTCACATGGCAGCTGTCAATCAATCTGTCATTCCCGTTGACACCTCCTCTAGAGCCATCTTTTGTTTCTTAACTTGTCCCATTACCATCTCCTTTTGCCTCGCACCATCATCCCTTTTGTCATTTAATCTCTCCCGCCTTCCATCCTATCACAGACCTTCCCTATTGTTCTTTCCTCCCCTCCCCCCTCTCCCTGCCCCTACACTTGCTTAAAAACCTGTTCCATCTCCAACTTTTTCCAGTTCTGACGAAAGGTCATCGACCTGAAACGTTAACTCTGTTTCTCTCTCCACAGATGCTGCCTGACCTGCTGAGCATTTCCAGCATTTTCTGTTTGTATTTCACTCCTAACTGGCTTGGCTCTAATTTTAAGATTATGCTGTGGCGGTACCACTGGTTGTCCCTTACATTGAGACACATAATTCCCTTTAACTTACCTGTTGGGGCCATTGCCCCTTTAACTTACCTGTTCGGCCGTTGCCCCTTTAAGAGGCGACCTAACGCGCTGACGTCACGCATCATGTGACGCACGCGCGCTGGCCGCCGGCCCAACTCGGTCTTCCAAGACGGCCACCGGCACTCACCCCCGCAAAACACGAGGACGCACTCCTCGCGCACAAGGACCCATCCCTCGCGAACCACAAGAACCCATCCCTCGTGAACACCGACGACTCCTTCTCCGCCGACGACGCACCAGCCCTTCAGCCTGTTGGTTGTGTTACCTACTACACGATTCGGCGTGAACAAAAGCGTGCCGCCCTCCCGGCTGTTTTCTCCTAAATCTACAACTGTTACAAGTGTTGCCGCCCTCCAGGCAGAGTTAACCCCTCCTGAAAGCAACAACAACCTGGACCGTTGCCGCCCTTTCTCCAGTTTTCCCTTTAACAAACGCAAACGTCGACTAAAGCTGCACACATCGAGGACAGGTCCAACGGGCATCCTGCGGCCGCGATCAGCCACGTGGAAGTTGCTAGCCTCACCGATCACTGATCAACGCAGCAACTCTTCACACTCCGTTGTGTTCACGTCGTAGCACTATGGCACGCACCGTTCCGTGCGTTCCAGCCCCACGAAGGTTTCGCTCACCAGCCAACGGAGACATCGCCCGCGTCCGCCCAACCTGCCCGTCACTCTGACAAGGCCTGCTGTTTCGCACGTCTCCACGGTCCTTCGCCTGACGGATACGTTTTATTCGCCACAACGCGCGTAAGGATCCGCTCACGAGCAGCATCTTCATACCTCGCCTACCAAGCCGAGACAGCACGACCGCCGAGACCACCAGCTCGTCAGACCATCTCATCCTTGGACTTTCGTTAAAGCAAATTCTGGGGGGGCCTGTGTGGCGGTACCACTGGTTGTCCCTTACATTGAGACACATAATTCCCTTTAACTTACCTGTTGGGGCCGTTGCCCCTTTAACTTACCTGTTCGGCCGTTGCCCCTTTAAGAGGCGACCTAACGCGCTGACGTCACGCATCATGTGACGCATGCGCGCCGGCCGCCGGCCCGACTTGGTCTTCCAAGACGGCCGCCGGCACAGCCCGGCCTACCGCGACTTCGGCCGCATCGGCCAGCCGACGGGAGCGACGCAATCTTCCGCCCCCGCGGCAAGCACCAGCACAGCCCGGCCTCGCAACCTCGGCCTCAATGGCCAGCCTCCGTACCGGGAGACGCACTGACGCAACGACGCGGTCACGTGATGCCCAAAGCGCGGGAACACACAGCAGAGCGTGATGACATCATCACGCTCCCCACAGGACTGCGAACTCAGTCCTCGTGGAGTCCCCGCTGGGACAAGACCTGCACCACGGTGCTCCTACAGTCAGCCATCTTACCTGCTATCTTACCTGCTGTAATTATCCTGTTCCTGTAAATAAACAACTTATTTATAGTTCATCGAAGTCAAACCCTCTTATTTAGTGGCGATCTACACGAACCGCTACAATGCCCTCTGGTTTTAGATGCCCCCACCAGGGGAAATAATTGCTCTGTGTTGACCCAATCCCTTTGTCATTTTAAAGGAACACCTCGCAACCTTCTAAACTCAAAGGAATACAACAAAGTCAATGCAACCTGTCCTCATAATGTAATCCTTTTAGCCCTGGTATCATTCTGGTGAATCAATCGGGGATAGACTGGGGTTTGTTTTCTTTGGAACAGAGACTTAATTGGGGTGTATAAAATTATGAGGGGCCTGGATAGAGTGGATAGGAAGGACCTATTTCCCTTAGCAGAGAGGCCAATAACCAGGGGGCAGAGATTTAAAGTAATTGGTAGAAGGATTAGAGGGGAGTTGAGGAGAACTTTTTTCACCCAGAGGGTTGTGGAGGTCTGGAACTCACTGCCTGAAAGGGTGGGAGAGGCAGAAACCCTCATCGCATTTACAAAGTACTTGGATATGCACTTGAAGTGCTGTAACCTACAGGGCTATGGACCGAGAGCTGGAAAGTGGGATTAGGCTGGATAGCTCTTTGCTGGCCAGCACGGACATGATGGGCCGAATGGCCTCCTTTTGTGCCACAATTATTATTTTTTTTAAAAAGCACCTGCGCTACACCCCCTTCCCAGGCCAATATACCCTTCCTGAGGTGTGGAGCCCGGAACTGAATGCAGTTACTCTGGATGGATAAGCCAACTGAAGCATCACCTCCTCACATCAGAACAACAGCACTATTTGTCCAACTTAGGGAATATTAAAATGTGAGACACGCTGACGCCCCTGGCTTCTCTCCCCTCTGCAGAGGAAGTGCCTTTGCTACTGTTTATTACTTCCTCATTCATTCGTTCCTAAGACAGCAAGCTCATCAAATGGGCAATCTCAGACCCAGATCTGAGCCTTACCTTGTTATAATAAAGCATATCACTGTATTAACGGGCTCGACTTCGAACTTATAAAATTATAAAATTCCAACAGGACTAGATACAGGAAGGATGTTCCCGATGGCGGGGGAGTCCAGAACCAGGGGTCACAGTCTAAAGATAAGGGGTAAGCCATTTAGGTCAGGGATGAGGAGGAATCTCTTCACCCAGAGAGTGGTGAACCTGTGGAATTCTCTACCACAGATGGCAGTTGAAGCCAATTCATTAAATATATTCAAGAAAGAGTTGGATATATTTCTTAAGGCTAAAGGGATCAAGGGATATGGGGAGAAAGCAGGGACAGGGTACTGAATTTGGATGATCAGCCATGATCTCATTGAATGGCAGCGCAGGCTCGAGGGGCCGAATGGCCTACTCCTGCTCCTATCTTCCATGTTTCTATGTTTCTATGAAGCAATCATCGCAGTTAATTATTTAATGGCGAAGGTTTGAGATCAATAATTGTGGTAAGAAATATTTATTTTCATTCATTCATAGGATGTGGGCATCGCTGGCAAGGCCAGCATTTATTGCCCATCCCTAATTGCCCTTGAGAAGGTGGTGGTGAGCCGCTTTCTTGAACCGCTGCAGTCCGTGTGGTGAAGGTGCTCCCACAGTGCTGTTAGGGAGGGAGTTCCAGGATTTTGACCCAGCGATGATGAAGGATCGGCCGATATATTTCCAAGTCAGGATGGTGTGTGACTTGGAGGGGAACTTGGAGGTGGTTCTGCCCTTGTCCTTCTAGATGGTAGAGGTCGCGGGTTTGGGAGGTGCTGCCGAAGAAGCCTTGGCGAGTTACTGCAGTGCATCTTGTAGATGGTACACACTGCAGCCACGGTGTGCCAGTGGTGGAGGGAGTGAATGTTTAAGGTGGTGGATGGGGTGCCAATCAAGCGGGCTGCTTTGCCCTGGATAGTGCAGAGTTTCTTGAGTGTTGTTGGTGTTGCACTCATCCAGGCAAGTGGAGATTATTATATCATCCTAATAAGATTGGGAGATAACTCTGTGTTTACATCCAATGTTATTGTTGTCCATTACTGTATTTAGTTTTTAACTTATTGGTTGTAGTTCAATTTTTCTCTCTGCTCTCCAACTTCCAAGAGATAATGGCCCAGAAATTCGGGTCTCCACAGGTGAGTACACGTTGGGTACTCACGCGTGGGCCCCATGGAAGTGCCGGTTTTCTGCATGCACTGCGCATGCGCGGGAAACCGGCACTTCCGTTCCCCTGAACGAAGGGATTCAGAGGTCGAATGCGTGCGCGGGGGAGGCTGCAAGTGCGCATCGAACTTATGTTTTTTTACAGGTTTTCCTGGGATCGTAAGCCTGCAGGATTTAGAAATGTAAAAAGCAGGCGTAAGGCCTGCTTTTTACAAGGTAGGTGGTCAATTAATTAAAATTAAAACATTTTTTCCACAGGTTTATTATTTTTAAAGCAAGGTAAGTTTATTTTTAGCCCCATTAGAATGTAAAATTATTTTTTTCAAAAATTTAAATTATTGTTTAAAATAGTTATTTCATGTAATTTATAGTTTATTTAAAAAGTGTGATTTAAAAAAAAAGTTATTTGAAGGTTTACTGCTGTTTTGGGGCTGTAGTATTTATAAGTCTTGACAGCACTTCCTGTCAAGACATATGAATGGGCTTTTCCCTCCTCCAATTGGCTGCCCATGGCCCACGTGATCCCAGGGGACGCTTCGAACTAACTGCGCCCCTGGGATACGCAAGCACTGCGCGCCGGCAGCTGGAGCAGGCCCAGGATCGGAATCCCACAGGGCCCTACAGCTCAACTGCCGGGGCGCAAGGTAAGTGCAGGTCGGGGGCTTACACCTGCGGGAAGCCCCCGACCCGAATTTCTGGGCCAATGATAAGCTTATATAAAACCTTAGTAAAGAAAGACTTGCATTTATATAGCGCCTTTCACTACCATCAGACATCTCAAAGCACTTTACAGCTAATGAAGTACTTTTGATGTGCAGTCACTGTTGTACTCCCACAAACAGCAATGTGATCATGACCAGATAATCTGTTTTAGTGAAGTTGATTGAGGGATAAATATTGGCCCCAGGACACTGGGGAGAACTCCCCTGCTCTTTGAAATAGTGCCGTGGTGTGGGAGACTACAGTCTCCCGCGTAAAGAAATAGGCAACACAGCGAGCTACAAGAAATAGGTCTTTACTCCAACTCTCACAATACAGTACTGAATTCGTACAGCCCGCGAACCTGTGATGACTCACGGATTGGTCACCTGCTGGGACCTGATTGGTTTTCCTTCTCTCAGCAGCAGGCAAGTCTGAACATGCCTTATTCCTCTCAGCTTGCAACTGTCTTGCGGGGGGAGGGGGATACAGCAGTTAAAAGGGGATTATACAGGTTTATCGACATACACACAGTGTTTCCCCAATGTGGCAACGCCACAGTGGGATCTTTTACATCTGTAGTGCCCGAGTATAAATAATACACGGACTGCAGGAGAACAATAATAACAACAGGTATTTACTGAACAGAGGGTACTCTTTTATTTGGACCCAAAAAAAACCCAATTGGACTGTAAATAAACAAAAGTTCAACTAAAACTTAACAAATCAAGTTAAAATTTGGTTTTCCGGGTTGATAATGCACTCCAGTCCCCGCGGCGCCCACCGGTCGTGGAAATACTCAAGCGCGCCGGCGGACACCGCGTGCTCCATCTCCAGGGCCACCCAGGCGCGAATATGGCCGCGGAAGAGAGGCAGGCAATCCGGCTGGACGACCCCCTCGACCGCCCGCTGCCTGGACCAATTGATGGCTCTTTTAGCCAGGCCCAGGAGCAGGCCCACAAGGAGGTCCTCCAACCTGTCCGCTCCCCTCTGCACCGGGTGACCGTAGATCAAGAACGTGGGACTGAAGTGCAACCAAAAATCGAGGAGCAGCCCCTTCAAGTAGTGAAAGAGGGGCTGCAACCTCTCACACTCCATATAAACGTGAAACACGGATTCCTCCAGGCCGCAAAAATGCAGGCGGCCTGGGAGTCCGTGAACCTACTTAAAACCTTATTGCACAGGACCGCTCCGTGCAACACCCTCCAGGCCAAGTCCCTGATGGAACAAGGGAGGACTCCCGCGTAGAGAGATCTCCATTGGGGACCTCCGCCACCGCCAGTCGGCAAGACGCCACGCCAAGGCGTGTCCGGACGGTAGACGAAGATGGCAAAGTGGAGAGTGTGCAGGAGCAGCCCGTACAGGAAATCCCTCTGCGCGGAATGAAAAGGCACGGAGGGTATTTCCTTGAGACGGCTCAAGTTGTGAGGCGCCGGCTCCCGAGGGGAGTTTCGGGGCCAGGCGCCGATGAGGAATTCCGTCCGAACGGGGGTAAGCTCAGACGGGATCGCCCCACTTGCTTGAGCTGCCTCGATACACCTAGTGGAGTTGGGGCCCAGTGCCGCTTTCACCGATTCGATGGCTTCGACCGCGAGCCGGACGTTGGCCCAGGACAGGCGCCGCGCCAGCTCCTCCGGCGCCATCCAGCCCGTTCCTCCGCCATCGAGCAGGTCCCCGACTCTGGTTACCTTGCCAGGCACAGCCATGCCCTCCGCCAGCCACCCGAACGCGCGTTCGTGGAGTTGCGGATTCCTGAGCAGCGGCTCCCGAAGGAGAGCCGCTGCTCCTGACGGGGGAGAGCTCCGCCTGGAAGCGACGTATTTCCAAACCCATAGCAGTTCCTGGTAGAAGACAGGGAGCTCCCGCAGGCCGGCACGCCTGCCGCCCACTTTCGCGAACAGGAGCTGCGTGTCGTAATTGAGGTCGAGCAGCTGGCGGAAGAAAAACGTCGCCAGCGCACACCATCTCGGAGGATTCTCGACGTACAGGTATCTCTGCAGCGTCTCAAGACGGAAAGTCGCAGCCTGGGTGCGAAGGCACACCAGCGCCTGACCAGCGGGAGACACAGAACCGCGGCAGAGACCCAGTGCTTCCTTTTGTCCCAGAAGAAGTCGATGAGCTTCTTCTGCATCTTGGCGACAAACGCAGGGGGAGGGATCAAAGTGACCAACCGGTACCACAACATGGCGGCCACCAGCTGGTTTATGACCAGCGCTCGACCCCTGTAGGACAACACTCAGAGCAGTCCTGTCCAGCGTCCTAGGCGAGCGGTGACTTTGGCTTCCAGCTCTTGCCAGTTCGCCGGCCAGGCGTCCTCGGCAGGGCTAAGGTAGACTCCCAAATAGAGGAGGTGCGTGGTTCTCCAGGCGAAAGGCCTGAACTCCTCCGGCAGGGAGTCCACCCGCCACTGACCCACCAGGAGTCCGGAACATTTCTCCCAGTTGATCTTGGCGGAGGATGCGTCCGAGTAAATCTGCTGGCATTCCCGCATCCTCCGCAAGTCAGCGGGATCCGGGACCGTGAGGAGCACGTCATCGGCGTAAGCCGAGAGGACCACCTCCACGCCTGGCCCTTGCAGAGCCAGTCCCGTCAACCTCTTCCACAAGAGGCGCAGGAAAGGCTCCACGCAAACGGCGTATAACTGACCGGACATGGGGCATCCCTGACGCACCACCCTCCCGACAGATCCGGAGAGAACAGAGCCCCATAATAGGCGCGGGTCTCCGCGCTGATTCCCTCCGGATCCGAGACCAGTGATCCGTCGTTGGCCAGCAGCCCCAAGAGCTGCTTACGGACCCCCCGTCTTTTTTCCAGCAAGTAGAAGAAGCGGGAGCCGCGGTCCAGGTCCCGCAGGAGCTGGATCCGCGACCTCACGACGCGCCTCGGGACCCGACGAGCTGCAGGTCCTTCAGCGCGCCCTTCTTCTCTTCGTACACCTTCCGCAGGGCCGGGTCCTCGACGACATGACCGAGACGGGACTCCAGGTCGAGCACCTCCTTCTCCAACCGCCCAACCCGAGCCTCCCGCCTCTTGGTCGACCCCTTCGCGTACTCCTGACAGAAGAGATGAATGTGAGCTTGCCCACATCCCACCATAGCCTCAAGGAGGGGAAGCCCCCCCGCTTCCTACTCCAGTCGGCCCAGAACCGATGAAACGAATCCCGGAACCGCGCGTCCTCCAGCAGCAGGTTGTTAAAATGCCAGTACGCGGACCCCCCCGGCGCGCGCAGCGGAGTGAGCTCCGCCCACACCAGGTGGTGGTCCGTGCGCGTCACCGGCCGCATGGAAGACGCCGGAACGCAGGAGACGTATGCCCGGGAAATGTAGAGGCGGTCGATTTTGGACCTTCCTCCCCCAGACCTCACGCTAGTGAAGGCGCTGGAGTCGGGGTGGAGATTTTGCCAGACGTCCACCAAGTCGAAGGACCCGACCAGGTCCCTCAACTTCTCCATCGCCGCCGGGCTTCGCGGGGGACCCGAACGGTCCCTCGCCTCGAGGGTGCAGTTAAAATCCCCCCCCGAGGATGACGCACTCGCCCGCGTCGACGGAGCCCAAAAGAGTGGACACTCCTTCGAAGAAGCGCACTTGCTGCGCACCGGTCTGAGGGGCGTACACGTTCACTAGATGGAGCGGCATGCCCCCCAGGCGAACAGTGACCTGGAGCAAGTGGCCCGGCATGTGCTCCTTGACCCCCAAGATCTCTGGCTGAAAATGCGGGGCCAGCAAGATAGCCACCCCACTGGAATTGTTGGAGAGGTGACTCATGCTGACCCCTCCTTGCCAGTCCAGGAGCCATGTGGCTTCGTCTCCCAGAACGGTGTGGGTTTCTTGCAGGAAACACACCGCATACTTCCCGTCCCGAAGGACCGAGAAGTTGTTGAATCTGCGGCGCGCCTCCCTGCTGCCGTTGATGTTGAGGCTGGCTATGGTTATCTTCATGTCAGAAGCATAGTGCAACCTCTACCTACACCTAACGGGGGGAGGGAGCGCAGCCGCTGGTCAGCCGCCACTTCCTCAACAGCCCAGTGAGAAACGTTCTGAGCTGACGCAGCTCGAGCGGGTCCACGCCATCGTCCGCGCCCATGATTTTAACGGCGGAGCGGACGGAAACAATGAGCAGCGCCAGCTCCGACCACCTGTTGAGGGCCAGCCGGATCTTATTTTGCCGACCCTGGCACGTGGTCATAAAGTCCCGGAGTTCCCTTACGGGAATGAGGAGAGACTCGGCGAGGGGCACGAGGTCATCCAGCGCCTCGTTCACGGTGGAGTCCAAATCCGTGCCCATCACCGAGTCCCCATCCTCCTCCAGGGGGTCGTCACCAGCGGCCGACCCGTCCGTCGCGCATTGCGCAGCGAACGGCTCGGCCGCACCAACCGGCCCTGCCTCCACCCGGATCCCACCCCCAGGATCGGTGGCAGAGGATTCCTCCCTGGGCTCCTCTAGGGGCGCCAGGCCAGAAGATGGCGGCGGTTCGGAGTCCACCCCCACCTCAGACGCCAGAACGACCGGAGAAACCGGGGAGAGAACAATTCCCAGCTCCTCCAGTACGTCCGGCACCAGAGACGCAGCCAGGGGGCCATCCTCCTCCCCGCCACCAGCCTCCGACCCAGCGGATGGGGCGTTTTCAATTAAAACCTCCACTGGGACGAGCAGCCCCTGGGAGATGTCCGGGTCGCATTGGGTGAGTTCATTTTCCTCGAGCTCGCCTGACCCAGACCCCAGGCTGCCCGAACCGACGAGGGGTAACAGCACCGATAAAATGTCAATAGCCGCGGGTTGTTCTGCGACCCCCCCCACGGGCAGGGTCTCGTCCCCATCCCCGGGAGTCACGTGCCGGACAGACACATCTGCCTCAGCCTCCCGAGGGACAGGCGACCCCTGCCGATTGCTGGTGATGATGACAGCGGGGGTGGGGGGCGCAGTACCCGCGGCGGGCGACGACTCCCCCTGCTCGGAGGGACCTTCCTTCTCCCAGTCCTCCTCCTCTTCCAGGGGGTCGCGCCGTCTTTTTAGCACGGAGGGAGCGAGGGAGACCTCCATGTCTGCAGAGGCCTCCTCCTCTGCTCCCTCTGGCGGAGCAGGTTTGTCGGGTTCCTCGGGCCCGAGCCCGGCCGCAGGTATTGGCGTTACCGCTGCGGCGGTTGCGGCCACAGGCTCGGGCACGAGGCCCCTCCCACTCGTGTCTGCCCCGATTAACTCCGCGAGGAGCGCGGGTGTGAGGGGCGCAAGGGGCAAGGGCTGGCCATCCACGGGGGGACCCGCCCTAAGGTGTTTATTTTTCTGCCGCGCCTTCTTTCCGGCTGGACGCGCTCCCTCCCCCCCGCCGGAGGCCTTGGTGGCATCGGCCCCCAACGTCGACCGTGCATCAGACGTTCCCAACGCGCTGGCAGATCCGGGGGGAGAAGCGGCGGCGGCGCCAGCCTCGGCCGCACGAGATGATCCGGCGGCCTTGGAGTCGGGGCAGTTATTCCGGATGTGCCCCACCTCCTTGCAGGCGTGGCACCGCACACCGTCTGACGTCCAGAAGACGCGATAGGCGGTCCCCTCGTGGTGGACAACAAACGCCCCGTCGGTGTCCTCCTCCCGCGCCAGCTGGATAAACAGCTGGCGCCGGAAGGAGAAGACATGGCGAAGGGTGGCTTCCCGGAAGCTGAGCGAGATGGGCGTAATCCCCAACCTCACCTCCCCAAGTTGGCATAAATGGGGGAGGAGGAGCTCACCAGGAACATAGGGCGGGATGTTCGAGATGACGATCCTCTGCGCGGTGGCCTCGAGAGGATCCACCGGCAGGAAGGTCCTGCCCACGGTGAGCCCCTTGGCGACGGACAGGGACACCGCCCGTTCCGACCCCAGGAAGAACACAGCCTTCCCGTACATTTTTGAGGCCGCGACGATGGCTGAGGGGCCGACAACCCCAGCCATGGCTTTAACGCAGGCCTCAATGGTCATAGCGGGGTGAGTGTAGCTCTTCACCCCAAGCTTTTTTGACATAAGTTTAAAAGGTGACGGGGCAGCAGAAGCAGCGGGAGCAGCTGTGGCTGTGGCTGCCACTCTCGCATAAGTCCTGGCTGGCCCCGCCACTGGCGAAGATGCAGTCGCCATTATGGGGTGTTTTTATAAGGGCTACACTCACCCCAAGTCACAGGCCTGAAGGTGTTAATGGCCTCAGGTATTTTTTTGGTCCTCTATTGAGCAGAGGGAGCTGTTTAAAATGAAGACACACCTCTCCCCTTATTGATTGAAATTGGGAGAGGGGCCTTCTCCCCTCTGCTCAATAGGCAATTAATAGAAAGGGATGAAATTGAGGTGCCTCAGAGAAATAGGCAGAGAGAGACAAAGAGAGAGAGAGAGGGGGGGTGGGAAGGAGGGAGGCCGCAAAGGCAGAGTTGCCACTCAGGATGGTGGATGGGTGGGTGTTGGCAGGGGTGCACTCTCCGATGGGAATTTAAAGTCTTTGAAGGAGGTCTTCTGGCAGGGGGAGAAGATGTCTTCACCTGGGAAAGCTGGAGATGCCCCAGGTTCAGTCCCACACCAGGTCTTAACGATGTAATTGGACTTCACCTAGGCAGCTCCAGCTGTCCCAGGTCAGGCAATTGAAGGGGTGCTTATTAGTGGTGTGTGTGGCCTAGTTTTTAACAAGAGCCACACACACACACAGACACCCCTTGATGATCCGGCCTTGTTTCTTCTTTTCTCCCTCCACCTAAAATACAAAGTCTTTGGGAGAGTGCACCAAATAACACCCACCTGAAAGATGATGTTCTTCCCTCCTTCCAAACAGTTGGTGGTTGTTGGTTGTTTCTCTCCCCTCTCTCCCTCTCCTGAAGTGGAAGCCAATTTGGGGAGGCAGTAATGGAAAGGCCTCTCCCCTGGTTGGTGTTGTTGCTGGCCTCCCTTCTCCTTCTCCTCCTCTGTCCTCTCTCTCCAGGCACCTCAGTTGCTGTGATGATGGTGGAGGTGGAGGTGGTGGTGGTCTAACGATATCCTCCTCTTCCTGGTCAGGGGACCACCACTTTAGTCCACTCTCCACTCTCCTAGTCTGGCTGCTCCTTCTGCTTGCTGCTGCACAGCCAGCAATGCTGTGAATGAGGTACTGAACAGAGGGTAACTTAAGACTGACGTACAGAAGCCTGCTATGGCTTTATATACAGGGGTGGTCACTGCCGGTACTGCAGTATAGAATCAGTTCTTCTCTTAAAGGCACATACACAACAATTCCTCCCCTTTTAGATAAACAGTACATAACATTCATTTAACAACTAAATAATAACTAATTACAATTACAATTTTCTCTGTAGTATACACATCAACTGAAATAATCATTTATAAGTTCAGTCTTTGAGGAGGCTTCCTGATCCTGACTGGATAGCGCCTTTCTCGAGTATCCTGTTCTTGCGGCGGAGTTGATTCTGGCTCATTGTCATTGGTTGGTTCGTCAGCTTCCAATACCACTGCTTCTGAGGTAGACGCAATCTGTACTTCGGGTTGATTACCAGGTGCACCTGCTCGTGGTATGGGTTTGGCTTGTTCCTGTGACTCTAGAATCTGGTCAGCATGGCATCTCACGATGCTCTCTCCAACGTCCACTGTGTACATTAGTGGTCCCTGCTGTGTGCATATCGTTCCTGGCTGCCATTTTTCTGTTCGGTCGTCGCGGGCCAAGACTGGTTGCTCTATCTTGAAGCTCCTGGTTGGCTTCTCATTTATGTGCTGGAATTGCTTATCCTCAACATCTCGTCTTATGTTTGGTTTGAGCAAATCCAGGCGACATCTTAGCCTTTGGTTGAAGAACATTATGGCTGGAGCTTGGTTGGTGACTGCATGTGTCGCATTCCGGTAAGCAAACAAGAAATTATCCACCTTGTGTTCTAGTGGTATGTCGTCATTATGCATTGCCTTTATTGCCTTTTTAAAGGTCTGAACAAACCTCTCAGCCAATCCATTTGTGGCTGGATGATATGGGGTAGATGTGTAATGCTTCACCCCATTATTCCTCAGAAACCTCCGGAAATCCTCTGACACAAACTGTGGCCCATTGTCGGAGCAAATCTGTTCTGGCAAGCCATTCCTGGCGAAGGTGGTCCGTAGGACTGCAATAGTTTTCTCCGTGGTGGTGGAGGACATTTTGATGACCTCTGGCCATTTCGAATGGGCGTCCACAGCGATTAGGAACATTGAGTCCATAAATGGACCAGCAAAATCAATGTGTACCCGTTGCCATGGAGATGAGGGCCACTCCCATGGATGTAGCGGGGCCTGTGGTGGAGCGTTTTGGACCTTCTGGCATCCTATGCATCTCTTGGTCATATCCTCATTTTCTTTATCGATTCCCGGCCACCACACAAACGCCCTGGCTAGGCTCTTCATTTTTACCCCTCCCAGATGACCCTCATGAAGCTCATTGAGCACTCTATCGCACAACTTGGGTGGAATTACCACTCGGGATCCACACATCAAGGTCCCCCGGCACACTGACAGCTGTTCTCTCCTTGGCGAGAATGCTGGCAACAGTGAGTCGCCATGTGCTGGCCATCCCTTCACCGTCAAATCATTGACCCGAGAGAGTGTCGGGTCATTTCAGGTTTCCTTCTCTATACTTGAGTTTGTAACAGGTAGACATTCGACTATGGTCGCATGGAATATCTCAACAGGGTCCACTGCAGGTGCTTCCTCTACCATAGGCAACGGTAGGCGCGACAGCCCATCAGCATTTCCATGCTGTTTCGTACCCTTCTACTCTATGTCGTACTGATGTGCCCCTAGAAAAAGTGACCATCTTTGCAGCCGTTGCACCGTCATCACCGGAACGCCCTTCTTTGGATTAAAAATGGAGACCAGGGGCTGATGATCAGTCAGTAGGGTGAATTTCTGCCCGTGCAGATAGTGATTGAACTTCTTCACCCCCCACACCAGGCTGAGGGCCTCCCTGTCAATCTGCTCGGCTGAGGTTAACGAGCGCGACGCAAAGGCTATTGGCCTCTCTGAACCGTCAAGGAATTTGTGTGACAGCACCGCTCCGATGCCATAGGGAGATGCATCACATGCTAACCGAATTGGTAGTGTTGGATTGTAGTGGGCCAATACTTCTTTTGAAGTGATTAGGCATTTACATTTCTGAAAGGCACGCTTACACTCATCACTCCATTTCCATGTTACTCCAGTTTGCAGCAGGGCTTTCAGTGGGTGCAGAATTGTAGATAAATTCGGCAAGAACTTATGGTAGTAGTTCACCAACCCGAGGAATGACCTCAGTTGCAACACATTTTCCGGTGCTAGAGCCTTGACTACAGCCTCAATCTTGTCCGGCGACTTATGCAACCCTTCCTCATCAATCATGTGGCCACAATACGAGATTTGTCTCCTGAAGAACTCGCATTTGGGGCGGTTGGCTTGTAGCCCATATTCCTGTAAGATATTAACAATCTCCTCAAAACTTTTCTCCATTGGTTTAGCTGGGGTAATTAAATTCCGCAATAGGCCGTACGTTCTCACGCCCATCAAATTTAATAATACCAATGCCTTCTTTCCATCGGCCACCTCATTTGCCTTGCAGTACACTTCAATTCTTTCCACATATGTGGTCCAGTCTTCTACCTCGTTGTCGAAAGCAGTGATACTGCCACTTTTTGGCATCTTGGGTGATTTAAAATGGCGCCTCCCACGCTTTTTCTTCTTCCCCTTGCTGCCACGCTGCTCTTAGCGTTCTGCAGGGTAATGGCGGCGACCCGCGGCTTCGGCGCGTCTCACTTGTCCTTCCCCTTGTTTTATTTTCGCTACGCTGCCCGGTTCTTGAGCACCGACCGTGCCCTGTGCGCTCCACCCTCTCTCTCTCTCTTTTCCTCCCGACGACGCTGCATGGCCCATTTGCAGAGCCGCTCGATCGAGCTTGAGCCCGCCGCAGTCCGGAAGGGTCAGCGCACTACCTGCTACCAGCACGATTTGCTGGAACACCTTGACTGGGGAGCCAAGCCCAGCTCTCCACAGCCTCTCCTGCAACCCTCCGAACTCCGATGGATCCTTGGGCGGTTGCCCACGGTCGACGCCTGTTGTTCTGACTTCGACCTCCAAAAGCTTCTTCTCAGGGAAAGATCCCCGTGAGGTGATGCAGTACTGCAGGTGAGTTCGAACCTGCTCGTCGCCAGTGTAGTGCCCGAGTATAAATAATACACGGACTGCAGGAGAACAATAATAACAGGTATTTACTGAACAGAGACTGAACTTAAGACTGACATACAGAAGCCTGCTATGGCTTTATATACAGGGGTGGTCACTGCCGGTACTGCAGTATAGAATCAGTTCTTTTCTTAAAGGTACATACACAACAACGTCCACCTGAGAGCAGATGGGGCCTCGGTTTAACATCCCACCCGAAAAACGGCGCCTCTGACAGTGCGGCGGGAGTGCTGCATTGTCGGAGGTGCCATTTTTCGGGTGAGATGTTAAACCGAGGCTCCGTCAGCCTAGATTTAATATGCAAGTCCCTGGAGTGGGACTGTGAACCCAATACCTCCTGACTCAGAGGCGAGAGAGAGAGTGCTGCCCACTGAGCCACGGCTAACACTGTAAGACCCTAGCTAGAGTACTGTGTGTAGCACTGAACTCCGCGCTATAGCAAGGATATTGAAGCTTTGGAGCGGGTGCAATGCAGATCCACTGGAATGAGGCTTGCTTTGAAGAAATGCAACGATGATGAAAAACTTGAAAAATTGGGTCCTATTTATCATTAGAACAACACAGACTACAGGGCGATATGGTAGAAGCAGATTGGTTCCAATGCTTGAGGGTTCATAGATACAACATTAAATGTGAGAGATTTAAAACAGAATGCAAGAGAAAGTTCTTCACATGGGGAGGTGTGAATCACTTCCAGGGTTAGTGGCTGAGGCAGAAACTATGCCAACATTCAAGATTAGATTGGAGAGGTGGAGGAATGAAAAGAGGCTCGGGGGATACAGGAACTGGGTGGATAAATGTGATTAAAACTATTTGCATGTGTGGAGGAGAAATGCCAACATTGACAGATGTCAGCCGAGGCTCCGCTGACACTCCCAGTGCAGGGCTGAGAGAGCGCTGCACTGTCGGAGGTGCCGTCTTTCGGATGAGACGTTAAACTGAGGCCCCGCCTGCTCTCTCGGGTGGACGTGAAAGGTCCCACAGCCACTATTTCGTAGAAGAGCAGGGGGAGTTCTCCCTGGTGTCGAAATTCGTGTCTCCACGGGTGAGTACGCGCTGGGTACTCACCCGTAAGCCCAATGGAAGTGCCAGTTTCCTGCATGCACTGCGCATGCGCGGGAAACCGGCACTTCCATCCCCCTGAAAGAAGGGGTTCACAGGTCGAACGCGTGCGCGGGAGAGGCTGCGCGTGCGCATCGAACTTACGGTTTTTTCCAGGTTTTTCCAGGAGGGTAAGGCTCCAGCAGTTACTCTTTTAAAAACCAGTTGCAAGGACTGCTTTTAACAAGGTAAGTGGTGAATTAATTAAAATTAAAACATTTTTTCCATAGGTTTATTATTTTTAAATACTTTAAAGAAAGGTAAGTTTATTTTTAGCCCCGTTAGAAAATGTAATTAATTTTTTCAAAAATTTAAATTATTATTTAAAATAGTTATTTCATGTAATTTATAGTTTATTTTAAAAATGTGATTTAAAAAAAAAAAATATTTGAAGATTTAGTGATGTTTTGGGGCTTATAGTATTTATAGGTTTGACAGCCCTTCCTGTCAAACTTATGAATGAAGCATTCCCTGCTACCATTGGCTCTCCATGGCCCACGTGATCCCAGGGGACGCATCGAACTAACTGCGCCCCTGGGATACGCAAGCACTGCGTGCCAGCAGTTGGAGCAGGCCCAGGATCGGAATCCCAGGCGGGCCCACAGCTCAACAGCCGGCGCGCTAGGTAAGTGCAGGTCGTACTTGTACCCGCGGGAAGCCCCCGACCCGAATTTCTGGGCCATTATCACATTGCTGTTTGTGGGAGCTTGCTGTGCGCAAATCAGCTGCCGCGTTTCCCACATTACAACAGTGACTGCACTTCAAAAGTACTTCATTGTCTGTAAAGTACTTTGAGACATCCAGAGGTTGTGAAAGGCACTGCAGAAATGCAAGTCGTTCTGTTTAATAAACTGGCTCCGTGTTACAACGACTCTGTATTGGTAGCACACTCGCCTCTGAGTCAGACGGTCGTGGGTTCAAGTCCCACTCCAGGGACCTGAGCACATAAATCTAGGCTGACACTCCCAGTGCAGTGCTGAGGGAGCGCTGCACTGTCGGAGGTGCCGTCTTTCAGATGAGACGTTAAACCAAGGCCCCTCAGGTGGACGTAGATGATCCCAGGGCCACTATTTCGAAGAAGAGCAGGGGAGATCTCCCCGGTGTCCTGGCCAATATTTATCCCTCAACCAACATCACTGAAACAGGTTATCTGGTCATTATCACATTGCTGTTTGTGGGAGCTTGCTGTGCGCAAATTGGCTGCCGCGTTTCCCACACTACAACGGTGACTACACTTCAAAAAGTACTTCATTGGCTGTAAAGCCCTTTGAGACGTCCGGTGGTCGTGAAAGGCGGTATAGAAATGCAAGTCTTTCTGTTTAATAACCTGGTTCTGTGTTGCAACGTCTCTGTATTTCTATGTACAACTTCGAGAGTTTCATTTATTCTGGGTAAGGGGAAAATAGCACAACTAAGCTTGACATAGAAAAACGATGAAAATCTATCAATGATATTTCAGGTTAATCTGGAGCAGCAGCAGCTCTCCTTGCCCCACTATAACTCTCTCCAAAAGAGCTGTGAGGATTATGGCGGGTCTCTGGAGGGGGCAGTAGGAGGTATATGCACTACTGTGATGTTAATTAACCGCTGCACGCTGCCAGCCTCCAAATATAAGGGCTGATTGGAAGGTATAGATTTGTGGAGGGAGTCTCACAGTTGGATTAATTGAGCAATCGCTTCTGCTTTACTGCTCTCTAAAATTAACCCTTGGAAAATATTCACCGTTGCAAGCTGAATGTTCCAAGTAAAATGCTGAACCGAAATGTCCCTTCTTAAAACTTCAGCTTCTCACCATTCATAGAACGATACAGCACAGGAGGAGACCATTCAGACCCTCGAGCCTGTTCCACCGTTCAATGAGATCATCGCTGATCTGTGACCTAACTCCACCTACCCGCCTTTGCCCCATATCCCTTAATGCCTTTTGGTTAACAAAACTCCAACAATCTCAGATTTAAACTGAACAATTAACAGTAAAGTTTGACACCATCCGCTCGATCAGCAGCCCATCCACCGCGCTACAGAATCCAAATCACAAAATAAACCATAAAATGAAAAGTCTTTTATATCTGAATGAATTTGAATGTCGTAAGGGTGGATAAAAAAAAGCACTAGAATCATAGAACGATACAGCACAGAAGGAGGCCATTCGGCCCGTCGTGCCTGTGCCGGCTCTTTGGTCGAGCTCTCCGATTAGTCCCACTCCCCCCCTGCTCTTTCCCCATAGCCCTGAAAATTAGTCCTCTTCCAGTACATGTCCAATTGTCTTTTAAAAGTTCCTATGGAATCTGACTCCACTATGTCCTGTGGTTACTAATTCCATATTGAGCCAATACTGAATGTGATGCTGAAACTGATAGGCTCCGTAGCGGAGTAGTAGCATTTTTGTTACCATGTTTCTGATTACTTTTTCACCCCATCTCCAGGTGAAACCTCCCGAGTAATGTAAATGGAGGTTTTTTTTAGCAGCAACAACTTGCATTTATATAGTGCTATTAACGTAGTAAAACATAAGAACTTAAGAACATAAGAAATAGGAGCAGGAGTCGGCCACTTGGCCCCTCGAACCTGCTCCACCATTCAATAAGATCATGGCTGATCTTGGGCTCAAAGCCACTTCCCCACCCGCTCCCCATAAACCTTCACTCCCTTGTCTTGCCCCCGGCCGACCTCCCCACCCCCCGCCGATCCTCCGGCCAACACTCCCGATCCCCGACTGACTCACCCCACGATCCCTAACCAAACACCCCCCCGCCCGCCCTCGCTCCTCGACCGAGCCCCCCGCCATCCCCGACTGACCCCCGAACCCCATTCGTCCCGAGGTGCTTCACGGGAGCGATTATCAAACAAAATTTGACACCGAGCCACATAAGGAGATATTAGGACAAGGAAAGAGGTAAGCTTTAAGGAGCGTCTTAAAGGAGGAGAGTTAGAGGTGAGGAGGGGGAGAGGTTTAGGGAGGGAATTCCAGAGCTTAGGGCCCAGGCAACAGAAGGCATGGCTGCCAATGGTGGAGCGATGGAAATCGGGGATGCGCAAGAGGCCAGAATTGGAGGAGTGCAGGTATCTCGGGGGTTTGTGGGGCTGGAGGAGGATGCAGAGATAGGGAGGGGGGTGAGGCCATGGAGGGATTTGAAAACAAGGAGGAGAATTTTAAATTTGAGGCTTTGCCTGACCAGGGGCCCATGTAGGTCAGGGAGCACGGGTGTGATGGGGAAACAAGCCATAATAACCCTAATCAGAGAGTCAGCCAGTGGCTCCGTGGGCAGCACCCTCACCTCTGAGGCAGAAGGTTGTGGGTTCAAGTCCCACTCCAGAAACTTGAGCACAAAACTCCAGGCTGACACTCCAGGGGAGTGCTGCACTGTCAGAGGTGCCATCTTTTGGATGAGACGTGTAATGTATCCAACATTGAAGGGACTACTTTGTTTTGCGGATGTACATCCTTAGTTGCGAGCGTATATAACAGATGCGTATCGATTTGTATAGTCAGTGCCGAAGTTCCAGTTACCCAGTAAAGATCACTTGAAGTTACTCTCAGTCTCTGCTGCTTTATTATTTTATGTAGTTGTGTATAGTGGTACAAATACAACAAATTGGCGACAAGAATTATGAACCTACGTCTTCCTATTCTGGCATCGCATCCAGAGGACACCGAAACTTGGAAGAAAGGAGCGAGAAGGTAGAGAAAACGGAGCACGCTTGCTAAGCTAGGCAGGGGATACGTAAGTCAAGTGAAAAGTGCACAGTGACTTGCATGACGCTAGCTAACTAGTAAAGAAAGAAAAACGGGTTTGGAAAAAAAAATGGTGATGATTGGCACTATTGCAGCATTTGATAGCAGCATTGAAGACTGGGCAACTTACATTGAAAGAGTGGAGTTGTACTGTGAGGCTAACGGAGTGGAGGTAGAAAAGAAAGCCACTGTTTTGCTGAGTGTTATGGGCGCAAAGACATATGGGCTGCTACGTAGTTTATTAACCCCTGAAAAGCCAGCAAACAAAACATTCAAAAAATAGTGGACACACTCCAAGACCATTTAAGCCCCAAACCACTGCTCATAGCTGAAAGATTTAAATTCCATAAACGGAACCAGAGCAAAAATGAAAGCATTTCTGAATATTTGGCAAAGTTGCGCAAATTATCAGAATATTGCCAATTGGAGTGGGCTTATCAGATGCATTGAGGGACAGATTTGTGTGTGGCATGCAAAGTGAAAGCACACAAAAGGAGCTCCTGTCTGAAAAAGACCTCACATTGGAGAAGGCTCTGAGTATCGCAATATCAATGGAAGCAGCAGCACGTGGCGCTTTAGAAATTCAACAAAAATCCCTGGAATATTCAACTAATAAAATGTCACTGAAACAAGAAAAGAAGTGCTATCGCTGTGGCAAAATGTCACATGACCACAATGACTGTTGGTTTAAAGACAAAGACTGCAGACAATGTGGCAGACAAGGGCACATTGAAAGAGTCTACAAAGCAAATAAGAAGCAGAAAACTGATACAATACAGAGTAACAAGAAGGTACATCAAGTGACTGAAAACAAGAAACCTTTCAAAGAAAGATACAAGAAGGTACACACGTGACTGGAAACAGTTCAGATAAAAAAAAAGTGACACAGACTCAGAGGAAGAGGATTTGGCTTGTCTGAAACCACACAGTCTGAAAGAGACAGAGGATCACAGAATAATATGGATCACTCCAGAAGTGGCAGGAGTTAGGCTGAAAATGGAGTTGGACACAGGCTCTTTAACAGTGATCTCTGGACATGACTACAAACAACTGTTTTCACACATACCGCTAAGGCCAACTAAAGTACTGTTAAAGACATACACAGGACAAAGAGTGTGCCCCAAAGGTAAAATAAAAGTGACAGTGACATACAAAGAAAAAAAATACCACAATTGAACCTCTATGTACTGAAAAATGGAGGGCCACCATTGCTGGGGCACGAATGGCTCAGGAAAATACAGTTGGATTGGCACACCATCCAAGCACTGTTTGTGTCAGCAAAGGAGGACAGCAACGCACCTCCAGCACAAAACCAAGAAAGCCAAGAAAGTGCGCATCTGCGGAGACTTTAAAGTGACTGTTAACCCAGTCCTCCACACAGTACAGTACCCATTGCCTCACATTGAGGACATCTTTGCTTCCCTGTCAAGAGGGGAACGCTTCACAAAGATTGACTTGGCCCAGGCCTATCTCCAAATGGAAATTGATGATGCATCAAAGAAGTACCTGACAATAAATACGCACAAAGGCCTTTACCAGTACAATCGGCCGGTATTCGGAATAGCATGAGCTCCTGCAATCTGGTAAAGGGCAATGGACCAAGTCCTGCAGGGGATCCCAGGTACTCAGTGTTATCTTGATGACATCATAATTACTGGCAAGAATGACAATGACCACCTTTCCAACCTTGAACAGGTGCTCATCAGGTTACGGGAGTATGGGCTCCGAGCGAACCGAGACAAGTGTGAGTTTTTCAAAAAGGAAATCTCATACTGTGGACATGTGATTGACAAGGACGGTTTACACAAGT
This sequence comes from Somniosus microcephalus, assembly GCF_052327205.1. Classification (NCBI taxonomy): domain Eukaryota; kingdom Metazoa; phylum Chordata; class Chondrichthyes; order Squaliformes; family Somniosidae; genus Somniosus; species Somniosus microcephalus. The sequence continues at coordinate 15,385,565 of NC_140993.1, forward strand.
CTCCAGACAAGATTGAAGCTGTGATTAATGCACCAACACCTGAAAATGTGTCTCAGTTGAGATCATATCTTGGACTGGTGAACTACTATCACAAGTAGCATGGTGGCATAGTGGTTAGCACTGTTGCCTCACAGCGCCAGGGACCCGGGTTCGAATCCGGCCTCGGGTGACTGTCTGTGTGGAGTTTGCACATTCTCCCCGTGTTTGCGTGGGTTTTCTCCGGGTGCTCCGGTTTCCTCCCACAGTCCAAAGATGTGCGGGTTAGGTTGATTGGCTATGATAAATTGACCCTTAGTGTTAGGGGGATTGAATACGTGGGGTTACGGGGATAGGGTGGGATATGTGTTGGTGTAGGGGTTACGGGGATCGGGTGGGATATGTGTCTGTGCAGGCTCGATGGGCCGAAATGGCCTCTATCTGCACTGTGGGGTTTCTGTGTGATTCTGTCTGTGTCTGTGTGAAGTTCTTGCCCAACCTATCCACAGTGTTACATCCACTAAATGCACTGCTACAGACAGGGTCACAATGGAAGTGGAGTGGCAGCTGTGAACAAGCTTTTCAAGAGAGTAAAAGACTCATTACTTCAGAAGAGGTGCTAGCTCACTTTGACCCATCCTTACCTATTCGACTGGCATGTGATGCTTCACCCCATGGCATTGGTGCCATGTTGTCACATAAGTTCCCAGATGGCTCAGAAAGACCAATAGCCTTTGCCTCAAGATCATTGACTACAGCTGAACGCAATTATGCACAGATTGACCGAGAGGCCCTCAGCCTTGTGTGGGGAGTCCAGAAATTCAACCACTACTTGTATGGTCAACAGTTTACACTGTTAACTGACCACCAGCCTCTCATTTCAATCTTCAACCCAAGGAAGGGCGTTCCAGTGATGACGGCACAACGGCTGCAGCGATGGTCACTCTTCCTAGGGGCTCACCTGTATTACATTGAATACAAGGGGACCAAGCAACATGGCAACGCCGATGGTTTGTCACGTTTACCACTGCCGACCTCAGAGAGAACTACAACAGTTGACTCAGCAGAGGTATTTCACACAACAATAGTTGAGCAGCTACCAGTGACAAACTCCCTCATTGAAAGAGAAACACGCAATGACCCTACATTGTCAAAAGTTTATGACATCACTGTGAAGGGATGGCCAGCGCATGGTGACTCATTGTTTCCAGCATTCTCAGCTAGGAGGGAGCAGTTATCAGTGTGTCGGGGAACACTGATGTGCAGCTCACGAGTTGTGATTCCTCCCAAGCTTCGTAACCGAGTGCTAGATGAACTGCATGAAGGCCACTTAGGTACGGTAAAGATGAAAAGCCTTGCCCGTGGTTACGTGTGGTGGCCGGGAATTGACAAACAGATCAAGGACCTGACAAAGAGCTGCTCAGGATGTCAAAAGGTCCAGAACGCACCACTACAAGCCCCTCTCCATCCATGGGAATGGCCCTCATCACCATGGCAACGTGTGCACGTCGACTTTGCTGGACCGTTCATGGACTCCATGTTCTTGATTGCAGTCGATGCACATTCCAAATGGCCCGAGGTCATTAAAATGAAATTAACCACATCTGAAAAGACCATTTCAGTTCTGAGGACCATGTTCGCTAGAAATGGCCTACCAGAACAAATCTGCACAGATAATGGATGACAATTTGTCTCTGACGAATTCCAAGGTTTCATGAGGAAAAATGGAATCAAGCACTACACATCTGCCCCGTACCATCCAGCTACAAATGGCTTGGCAGAAAGATTCGTACAGACTTTCAAGAAGGCCATCAAAGCAATGTACAGCGAGAATCTACCACTGCAACACAAGATAGACAATTTCCTCTTTGCTTATCGGAACGCAGTACACGCAGCCACTAATCAGACTCCAGCGATGATGTTTCTGAACAGGAACCTGAGATCTCGCATGGACTTTCTTAAACCGAATGTACGTTGTGATGTAGAGAACAAACAGTTCAAACATTTGAATGCTAAGCCAACAAGAAGCTTCAGTGTGGGACAGTCAGTTCTTGCTCGTGATTTCCGGACGGAAAAGTGGCAACCAGGGGCAATATCCACAAGAGAGGGACCACTGATGTATACTGTGGATATGGGAGAGAACGTTTTGAGACATCATGTGGACCAAATTCTGGATGTTCAGGTGAAAAACACCCCTATACCTCGCCCAGATTCACCTGACATGGAAACAGACACTCCTGATTCATCAGCATCAGCACCAGCCTCATCCACAGCCGAGAGCTCTACCTGTGCTGATAGCTCACCCGATGCACCTGTACCTGTACAGTTTCATTCCCCAAAGCAAAAGAGTCTGGAGAGACGTTACCCAGAGAGGCAGAGGAGGCCTCCCCAGAGACTTGACTTGTAAAAGGGCTGTTGACAAATTAAAATGTTATGTTGGAATTTGAATTTTGTTAATTTTTAAGAAAACAAAAAGGTTACTGTAAAGACAGGCTCTGTATGTTAATTATAGAAATTTTGCGCTAATATACTATTAAACTAAAGGGGGAGGATGTGTAATGTGTACAACATTGAAGGGACTACTTTGTTTTGCGGATGTACATCCTTAGTTGCGAGCGTATATAACAGACGCGTATCGATTTGTATAGTCAGTGCCGAAGTTCCAGTTAACCAGTAAAGATCACTTGAAGTTACTCTCAGTCTCTGCTGCTTTATTATTTTATGTAGTTGTGTATAGCGGTACAAACACAACAAGACGTTAAACCGAGGCCCCGTCTGGCCCCTCAGGTTGACGATAAACGGCACTATTTTGAAGAAGAACAGGGGAGTTCTCCTCGGTGTCCTGGGCCAATATATATCCCTCAATCAACATCACTGAAAAACAGATTATCTGCTACTTATCGCATGGCTGCTTGTGGGAGCTGCTGTGCGCAAATTGGCCGCCGTGTATCCCACATTACAACAGTGACTAAAGTTCAAAAAGTACGTCTTTGGCTATAAAGCGCTTACGGACATCCTGAGGTTGTGAAAGGCGCTATAGAAATGCAAGTCTTTCTTTCCGAGGAAACGCGGCAGCCAATTTGCACACAGCGCTAACAGTTCAGATAAAGCACAGTGCTAACACTCGCCACAGTTCAGACAACACACAGTGCTAGCACTCCCCACAGTTCAGATAACGCACAGTGCTAACACTCCCACAGTTCAGATAACACACAGCGCTAACACTCCCCACAGTTCAAACAACACACAGCGCTAACACTCCCCACAGTTCAGACAATGCACAGCGCTAACACTCCCCACAGTTCAGACAATGCACAGCGCTAACACTCCCACAGTTCAGATAACGCACAGCGCTAACACTCCCCACAGTTCAAACAACACACAGCGCTAACACTCCCCACAGTTCAGACAATGCACAGTGCTCACACTCCCTCAGTTCAGATAACGCACAGCGCTAACACTCCCACAGTTCAGACAATGCACAGCGCTAACACTCCCACAGTTCAGACAATGCACAGCGCTAACACTCCCACAGTTCAGACAATGCACACCGCTAACACTCCCACAGTTCAGACAATGCACAGCGCGAACACACCCTACAGTTCAGACAACACACAGCGCTAACACTCCCACAGTTCAGACAATGCACAGCGCTCACACTCCCTCAGTTCAGACAATGCACAGCGCTAACACTCCCACAGTTCAGACAATGCACAGCACTAACACTCCCACAGTTCAGACAATGCACAGCGCTAACACTCCCACAGTTCAGACAATGCACAGCACTAACACTCCCACAGTTCAGACAATGCACAGCACTAACACTCCCACAGTTCAGACAATGCACAGCACTAACACTCCCACAGTTCAGACAATGCACAGCGCTAACACTCCCCACAGAGGCGGCGGACCTGCGAGGGAGCACCAGAGGCGGCAAAGGCAGTTAAAAAGCAGCCCGAGGCAGCGAGTCCCAGAGCCCCGAGAGCACCAGAGGCGGCGGACCTGCCAGGGAGCACCAGAGGCGGCAGAGGCAGTTAAAAAGCAGCCCGAGGCAGCAAGGCCCAGAGCCCCGAGAGCACCAGAGGCGGCGGACCTGCCAGGGAGCACCAGAGGAGGCAGAGGCAGTTAAAAAGCAGCCCGAGGCAGCGAGGCCCAGAGCCCCGAGAGCACCAGAGGTGGCGGACCTGCGAGTGAGCACCAGAGGCGGCAGAGGCAGTTAAAAAGCAGCCCGAGGCAGCGAGGCCCAGAGCCCCGAGAGCACCACAGGCAGCGGACCTGCAAGGGAGCACCAGAGGCGGCAGAGGCAGTTAAAAAGCAGCCTGAGGCAGCGAGGCCCAGAGCCTCGAGAGCACCAGAGGCGGCGGACCTGCGAGGGAGCACCAGAGGCGGCAGAAGCAGTGATGTGCCTCAATAAATCCGAGACTCGATGTTAGCGAAACAAAACAAGGCTTTTATTGACTTAGAAGGTAACACACAGAGGAGAATGTATCTTCCATCCAGAGGTCTGCCGTACTGGATGTGCTGCAGGCTGGGCCAGCTTACATAGGAGCCAGGTATGGGCGGAGCCCTACACACAGTACAATACAATGGAAATGAAACTGAAACCAACCACAGTCACAGGCAGAGAAATACTGATGAGTGATGAATGGAATATTTCATCACATTCACCCCTTCTATAGATTTAGTCTGTTCGGGGGTTTGATAGTCCTCTGCGACCGACATGGCTGTTGTGGTGCCGCGGGTGTCGGCTGGGTGTCCCTGGTGGCCTCCTGGGTCTCTGCCGGGGGTGCCGCCAGGGTTGTTGAAGGGGTAGTTGGTGGGGGTACCGTTGGTCGATGTTCTTCCGGGGGTGATGAAAGAGTAGTGGGTGGGTAAGAGTTGCTGTGGTCGTTGTTGCTGCTGTTGTCGTGGTTGTTGTCGTTACCGGCTGGGGCGACGTCTTTTATGGACACGGTGTCCTCCCTTCCGTCGGCGTGCCGGACATACGCGTATTGGGGGTTGGCGTGGAGTAGGTGCACTGACTCCACGAGAGGGTCCGTCTTGTGGCCCCTCACATGCCTTCGCACGAATACCGGACCTGGGGTGGAGAGCCATGACGGCATGGATACGCCTGAGGTAGATTTCCAGGGAAAGACAAATATTCGCTCGTGAGGCGTGGCATTAGTGGCAGTACACAATAGCGACCGTATCGAATGGAGCACATCTGGGAGGACTTCCTGCCAGCGGGAGATAGGGAGGCCTTTGGTCCTTAGAGCTAGAGTGACTGCTTTCCATACTGTCCCGTTCTCTCGCTCCACTTGACCGTTATCCCGGGGGTTGTAGCTGGTGGTACAGCTCGTGGCGATCCCCCTGGACAGCATGTACTGGCGTAGCTCTTCACTCATGAAGGACGCCCCCCTATCCATATGGATGTAGCTCGGCATACCGAACAGGCAGAACAGGCTGTTGAGGCATTTAATGACCGTGGCGCTGGTCATGTCTGGGCAGGGGAAGGCGAATGGGAAACGAGAGTATTCGTCCACAATGTTCAGGAAGTAAACATTGCGGTCGACGGACGGGAGGGGGCCCTTGAAATCTAAGCTGAGCCGCTCAAAGGGCCGTGTAGCTTTGATTAAGTGGGCTCTATCTGGGCGGTAGAACCGAGGCTTGCACTCAGCGCAAGTGCGACAGTTCCTGGTCAGGGACCGAACTTCCTCAATCGAGTAGGGTAAGTTGCGGGACTTTATGAAGTGGAACAGCCGCGTGACCCCTGGGTGGCAGAGGTCGTTGTAGAGGGTCTGTAGCCGATCCCCGGTGGCGCTGGCACACATCCCTCGTGAGAGGGCATCAGGGGATTCGTTAAGGGCCCCGGCCGGTAAATGATGTCATAATCGAAGGTGGAGAGCTCGATCCGCCACCTAAGAATCTCATCATTTTTAACCTTCCCCCTCTGTTTATTATTGAACATAAACGCTACCGACCGCTGGTCGGTAAGTAGGGTGAAGCGTTTGCCGGCTAGGTAGTGGCGCCAGTGGCGCACTGCCTCCACAATGGCTTGGGCCTCCTTTTCTACGGAGGAGTGTCTGATCTCGGGCCCTTGGAGGGTCCTCGAGAAGAAAGCTACGGGCCGCCCCGCCTGGTTGAGGGTGGCCGCCAAGGCAAAGTCAGACGCATCACTTTCCACTTGAAAGGGAGTGTTCTCGTCCACTGCCTGTAGTGTGGCCCGCTCAATATCCTGCTTAATGCTTTTGAAGGCGGCATGGGCCTCAGCAGAGAGCGGAAAAGAGGATGCTTTCAAGAGGGGGCGGGCTTTGTCGGAGTAGTTGGGGACCCATTGGGAATAATAAGAAAATAACCCCAGGCACCTTTTCAGGGCTTTGGGAGTGTTGGGCAGGGGCAGCTCCCGTAGGGGGCGCAATCGGTCGGGGTCTGGTCCGATTTCCCCATTCTCCACCACGCTGCCTAGTATGCAGAGGCGCGTGGTGTTGTAAACGCACTTGTCCTCGTTGTAGGTGAGGTTGAGTTTTTGTGCGGTTTTCAGGAACCTCTCGAGGTTCGAGTCGTGATCCTGCTGGTTGTGACCGCAGATGGTGACGTTGTCGAGGTAGGGGAAGGTTGCCTGCAAGTGGTGGTCATCGACCATGCGGTCCATCTCCCTCTGGAAGACCGAGACCCCATTCGTCACCCCAAAGGGGACTCTGAGGAATTGGTAGAGGCGTCCGTTCGCCTCGAAGGCGGTGTACGGGTGGTCCTCTGGTCTGATAGGGAGCTGGTGGTACGCTGACTTGAGGTCGATGGTGGAGAACACCCGGTATTGGGTGATTTGGTTCACCATTTCTGATATGCGGGGTAGCGGGTAGGCGTCTAGTTGGGTGTACCTGTTGATCGTTTGGCTATAGTCGATCACCATCCGTTTCTTCTCGCTACCCCTTACCACCACCACTTGGGCGCGCCACGGCTATTGCTGCGTTCAATAATGCGCTCTTTCAGGAGCCTGTCTACCTCAGTCGCGATAAACCGCCTGTCCTCCCAGCTGTACCTCCTGCTTTTGGTCGCTATTGGCTGGCAGTTAGGGGTAAGGTTCGCGAATAGCGAAGGCAGCTTTACCTTCAGGGTAGCCAGACTGCACACTGTGAGGGGCGGCTGGGACCCACCGTAATTGAGCGTGATGCTTTGGTGGTAGCACTGGAAATCCAGGCCCAAGATCACGCTCGCACATAGATTCTTCATGATTAATACTTTAAAATTATCGTATACAGTTCCGTTAACGGACAATTGTACCGTGCAGTAACCCATAATGGTCGATGTCTGGGTTTTATCAGCCATAGAGATGGTACCCCGAGTAGGGACCACCTTTAGGGAGAGTTGTTGTACCAGTTCAGGGTGGATAAAACTCTCCGTGCTTCCACTGTCAATTAAACATTTAACCCTGCACCCGTTTACCTCGATGTCCACCATTGATTTGGATAGCGGGTGCGGCCTGGTCTGGTCCACTGTGACCGATGCCACTGTAGGGCCCTGATCGAGACAAGATGGCGTCCACGCTGTCTGCTCACAAGATGGCGGACCCCACGAGGTCGGGCAAGATGGCCGCTCCCACGGTGCACACGCGGCGGTGGCGGGTTTTCCGGCGGGGTTCCCTCTGCACACCTTCCCGAAGTGCCCCTTCTTACCGCACTTAAAGCAGGTGGTGCCTTTCGCTGGGCACAGGTTTCTGGTGTGCTTCGGCTGCCCGCAGAAGTAGCAGTTGGGTCCCCGACGCGTTGCGGCTGTCGTAGGGCTTCTGGGGGGAGAGCGGGGCCCTGACGGTGTCGGGCTGCCGGGCTGCCGGGCGGGGAAGATGCCTTCCAAGATGGCGGCGCCCTTGGTGCACACGTGGCGGCGTGGACGGCGCGGGCTGAAGAGTAGGCGTCCGAGTTTCTCTGGGCCACATCCAGGGATCGTGCTGTGTCCGCAGCCTGTTTCAGGTCCAACCCCGTTTTTTCCAGCAGTCTCTGCCGGATGTAAGTGGAGCTGAGGCCTGTGGTAAAGGCATCGCGAACAAGCTCGTCAGTGTACACTGCGGCTTTTACATCTTGGCACTTGCAGTCTTTGCCAAGCGTTTTCAGGGTGCCTAGGAACTCCTCCACCGATTCCCAGGTCGCTGTGCGCGAGTAGCGAGCAGATGCCTAGCATACACCTCATTCGCAGGCTGCTGGTAATGCGCCTTTAACATGTCGCAGGCGGCCGGGTACGTGTCGGCGTCTTGGATGAGGGGGTAAACCCGGTGGCTTACCCAATTCCGCAGAATTCCGAGTTTCATACTCGCAGCGTCCGTAGCGTCTTTGACGGCTGCGGAATTGTCCAGGAAGAATTCCATACACATAAACCAGTGTCCGAAGCGTGCCGATGCGTCCGAAGCATGCTGGTCCAAATCCAAACGTTCGGGTTTCAAGAGTTGATCCATTGTGTTGAAAATTAAGTCAATAAAATTGATGTGCCTCAATAAATCCGAGACTCGATGTTAGCGAAACAAAACAAGGCTTTTATTGACTTAGAAGGTAACACACAGAGGAGAATGTATCTTCCATCCAGAGGTCTGCCGTACTGGATGTGCTGCAGGCTGGGCCAGCTTACATAGGAGCCAGGTATGGGCGGAGCCCTACACACAGTACAATACAATGGAAATGAAACTGAAACCAACCACAGTCACAGGCAGAGAAATACTGATGAGTGATGAATGGAATATTTCATCACAAGCAGTTAAAAAGCAGCCTGAGGCAGCGAAGCCCAGAGCCCCGAGAGCACCAGAGGCAACAGGCCTGCAAGGGAGCACCAGAGGCGGCAGAGGCATTTAAAAAGCAGCCCGAGGCAGCGAGGCCCAGAGCCCCGAGAGCGGAGAGGCGGCTTACCAATCCAGGTTCCGGGAGAGGGAAGCAAAAAGTAATCGAAGTGTGACGTCACCAAGAAGCAGGTAAGTGATTGGTTGGTGAGTATTTTCTTTCTAAATTTTTCTAAACTTTAATTTTGTGGTTTCTAAGGTCTCTGTTGTGTAGCGGGGACTACTACTAAGCAAGGGCCTTTGAGTATATCATTTAATTGAAGTGAAATTGGTGGGATTCATTTAATTTTAATTAATTAATTAAAGGGTAAGTCATGGCAGGACAGCCCAGCCCCGTAGTGTGCTCCTCCTGCTCTATGTGGGAAATCAGGGACGCTTCCTCCATCGCTGACGACCGTGTGTGCAGGAAGTGTGTCCAGCTGGAGCTACTGACAGACCGCTTTGCGGCACTGGAGCTGCGGATGGATTCATTTTGGAGCATTCGCGATGCTGAGGACATCATGAATATCACATTTAGTGAGTTGGTCACACCGCAGGTAAAGGGTGTACAGGCAGGAAGGGAATGGGTGACCAGCAGGCAGAGTAAGAGGCGCAGGCAGGTAGTGCAGGAATCCCCTGCGGCCATCCCCCTTTCCAACAGATATACCACTTTGGATACTGTTGGGGGGGATGACTCATCAGGGGAAGGCAGCAGCAGCCAACTTCCTGGCACCATGGGTGGCTCTGCTGCACAGGCTGGGAGGAAAAAGAGTGGAAGAGCTATAGTGATAGGGGACTCAATTGTAAGGGGAATAGATAGGCGTTTTTGCGGCCGCAATCGAGACTCCAGGATGGTGTGTTGCCTCCCTGGTGCAAGGGTCAAGGACGTCTCAGAGCGGCTGCAGAACATTTTGGAGGGGGAGGGCGAACAGCCAGTTGTCGTGGTGCAAATAGGCACCAACGATATTGGTAAAAAAATGGGATGAGGTCCTAAAAGCAGAATATAGGGAGTTAGGAGGTAAATTAAAAAATAGGACCTCAAAGGTAGTAATCTCAGGATTGCTACCAGTGCCATGTGCTAGTCAGAGTAGAAATCGGAGGATATTTCAAATGAATACGTGGCTAGAGGAATGGTGCAAGGAGGAGGGATTCAAATTCCTTGGACATTGGAACCGGTTCTAGGAGAGGTGGGACCAGTACAAACGGGACGGTTTGCACCTGGGCAGGGCCGGGACTGATGCCCTAGGGGGAGTGTTTGCTAATGCTGTTGGGGAGGGTTTAAACTAAAGTGGCAGGGGGTTGGGAACCTGAGCAGGGAGACAGAGGAAAGGGAAACGAGGAAAAAAGCAAAAGACAGGAAGGAGAAAAACAAAATTAGAAGGCAAAGAACTCAACGGTTTAAATCAAACATGGTCACAGTAAATAATAGTTCATATAGGTCTGAGAGCGTTAAAAAAACAAGCCTGAAGGCTTTGTGTCTTAATGCAAGGAGCTTTGGGAATAAGGTGGATGAATTAGCTGCGCAAATAGAGGTAAACGAATATGATTTGATTGGGATTACAGAAACATGGCTCCAGGGTGGCCAAGGCTGGGAACTCAACATCCAGGGGTATTCAATATTTCGGAAGGATAGGCAAAAAAGAAAGGGAGGTGGGCTAGCATTGCTGGTTAAAGAGGGGATTAACACAATTGAAAGGAAGGATATTAACTCTGATGATGCGGAATCTGTATGGGTAGAACTGAGAAATATCAAGGGGCAGAAAATGTTTGTGGGAGTGGTATATAGACCTCCAAACAGTAATACGGAGGTTGGGGATGGCATTAAACGGGAAATTAGAGACACGTGCAATAAGGGCACAGCAGTCATCATGGGTGACTTTAATCTACATATAGATTGGGCTAACCAAATTAGTAAAAATACTGTGGAGGAGGAAATCCTAGAATGTTTACGGGATGGTTTTCTGGAACAATATGCCGAGGAACCAACCAGAGATCAGGCCATCTTAGACTGGGTATTATGTAATGAGAGAGGATTAATTAGCAATCTTGTTGTACGAGGCCCCTTGGGTCAGAGCGATCATAATATGATAGAATTCTTCATTAGGATGGAGAGTGAAATAGTTGACTCGGAGACTAGGGTCCTGAATTTAAATAAAGGAAACTATGATGGTATGAGGCACGAATTGGGTAGGATTGATTGGGGAATGTCACTCAAAGGGTTGGCGGTCGATAGGCAATGGCAAACATTCAAAGACCGCATGGATGAACTACAGAAGTTGTTCATCCCAGTTTGGGATAAGAATAAAACAAAAAGGGTGATTCAACCGTGGCTAACAAGGGAAATTAGGGATAGCATAAGATCCAAGGAGAGGGCATATAAATTGGCCAGAAAAAGCGGTAACCCTGAGGATTGGGAGCAGTTTAGGATTCAACAAAGGAGGACAAAGGGATTAATTAAGAAGGGGAAAATAGAATATGAGAGTAAGCTTACAGGGAACATAAAAACTGACTGCAAGAGCTTTTATAGATATGTGAAGAGAAAAAGATTAGTGAAATCAAGTGTAGGTCCCTTGCAGTCAGAAGCAGGGGAAGTTATAATGGGGAATAAAGAAATGGCTGACCAATTAAATGCATATTTTGGTTCTGTCTTCACAAAGGAGGACACAAATAACCTCCCAGAGATGTTGGAGAACATAGGGTCTGATGAGAGGGAGGAACTGAAAGAAATCAGTATTTGTCGGGAAATGGTGTTAGGGAAATTGACGGGATTGAAGGCCGATAAATCCCCAGGGCCTGATAATCTACATCCTAGGGTACTTAAGGAAGTGGCCCTAGAAATAGTAGATGCATTGCTGATCACCTTCCAAAATTCGCTGGAATCTGGAACAGTACCCATGGATTGGAGGGTAGCTAATGTTACCCCACTATTCAAAAAGGGTGGAAGAGAGAAAGCGGCAAATTACAGACCGGTAAGCCTGACATCGGTAGTGGGGAAAATGCTAGAGTCCATTATAAAGGAAGTAATAGCTGAGCACTTGGAAAACAGTGACAGGATCAGACAAAGTCAGCATGGGTTTACAAAAGGTAAATCATGCTTGACTAATCTACTGGAATTTTTTGAGGATGTAACTGGGAAAATAGATAAGGGAGAACCAGTAGATGTGGTGTATTTGGACTTTCAAAAGGCTTTCGATAAGGTCCTGCATAAGAGATTAGCATGTAAAATTAAGGCACATGGGGTTGGGTGCAAGGTATTGACTTGGATAGAGAACTGGTGGCGGACAGAAAGCAGAGAGTAGGAATTAACGGGTCTTTTTCCGAGTGGCAGGCAGTGACTGGTGGGTTACCACAGGGATTGGTCCTTGGACCCCAGCTATTCACAATATACATTAATGATCTAGATAAAGGAACTAGATGTAATATCTCCAAGTTTGCAGACGACACAAAGCTGAGTGGGCGTGTGTGCTGCGAGGAGGATACCGAGAAACTCCAGGATGATTTGGACAGGTTGGGGGATTGGGCAGAAGCGTGGCAGATGCAATATAACGTGGATAAATGCGAGGTTATCCACTTTGGTGTCAAAAACAGAAAGGCAGACTATTATCTGAATGGCAATAGATTGGGAGAAGGGGAAGTGCAACGAGACCTGGGTGTCCTTGTGCACCAGTCGCTGAAGGTAAGCATGCAGGTGAAGAAGGCAAATGGTATGTTGGCCTTCATAGCGAAAGGGTTTGAGTACAGGAGCAAGGATGTCCTGCTGCAGTTGTACAGGGCTTTGGTGAGACCACACCTTGAGTACTGTGTGCAGTTTTGGTCGCCTTATCTGAGGAAGGATGTTCTTGCCATGGAAGGAGTTCAGCGAAGATTCACAAGGCTGGTCCCTGGGATGGCAGGAATGACGTATGAGGAGAGATTGGGTCGATTGGGCTTATACTCGCTGGAGTTTAGAAGAGGGGATCTCATCGAAACTTATAAAATTCTGACAGGTCTGGACAAACTAGATGCAGGTAGAATGTTCCCGATGGTCGGTAAGCCATTTAGGACAGAGATGAGGAAGAATTTCTTCACCCAGAGAGTGGTGAACCTGTGGAATTCTCTACCACAGTAGGCGGTTGAGGCCAAGTCCTTAAATATATTCAAGAAGGAGTTAGATATATTTCTTAAAGCTAAAGGTATCAAGGGATATGGGGAGAAGGCAGGTAAAGGGTACTGAGTTTGGATGATCAGCCATGATCTCATCGAATGGCGGAGCAGGCTTGAGGGGCCGAATGGCCTACTCCTGCTCCTATCTTCTATGTTTCCATGTTTCTAGTTCAGACAATGCACAGCGCTAACACTCCCTCAGTTCAGACAATGCACAGTGCTAACACTCCCACAGTTCAGACAATGCACAGTGATAACACTCCCACAGTTCAGAAAATGCACAGCGCTAACACTCCCACAGTTCAGACAATGCACAGTGCTAACACTCCCACAGTTCAGACAATGCACAGCGCTAACACTCCCACAGTTCAGACAATGCACAGCGCTAACACTCCCACAGTTCAGACAATGCACAGCGCTAACACTCCCACAGTTCAGACAACACACAGCACTAACACTCCCACAGTTCAGACAATGCACAGCGTGAACTCTCCCACAGTTCAGACAATGCACAGCGCTAACACTCCCACAGTTCAGACAATGCACAGCACTAACACTCCCACAGTTCAGACAATGCACAGCACTAACACTCCCCTCAATTCAGGCAGCGCACAGCGCTAACACTCCCTCAGTTCAGACAATGCACAGTGCTAACACTCCCACAGTTCAGACAATGCACAGCGCTAGCACTCCCCACAGTTCAGACAATGCACAGCGCTGGCCTCCCATAGTTCAGACCACACACAGCGCTAACACTCCCACAGTTCAGACGACATACAGCGCTAACCTCCCATAGTTCAGGTGACACACAGCGCTAACACTCCCACAGTTCAGACAACACACAGTGCTAAAACTCCCACAGTTCAGACAACGCACAGCACTAACACTCCCCACAGTTCAGACAACACACAGCGCTAACACTCCCACAGTTCAGGCAACACACAGCGCTAACACTCCCCACAGTTCAGACAATGCACAGCGCTAACCTCCCATAGCTCAGACCACACACAGTGCTAACACTCCCACAGTTCAGACAACACACAGCGCTAACCTCCCATAGTTCAGGTGACACACAGTGCTAACACTCCCTCAGTTCAGACAACGCACAGCGCTAACACTCCCCACAGTTCAGACAATGCACAGCGCTAACACTCCCACAGTTCAGACAATGTACAGCGCGAACACACGCTACAGTTCAGACAATGCACAGCGCGAACACACCCTACAGTTCAGACAATGCACAGCGCTAACACTCCCACAGTTCAGACAATGCACAGCGCGAAAACATCCTACAGTTCAGACAACACACAGCACTAACACTCCCTCAGTTCAGACAATGCACAGCGATAACACTCCCACAGTTCAGACAATACACAGCGCTAACACTCCCACAGTTCAGGCAATGCACAGCGCTAACAGTCACCAAAGTTCAGACAACGCACAGCGCGAACACACCCTACAGTTCAGACAATGCATAGCACTAACACTCCCTCAGTTCAGACAATACACAGTGCTTACACACCGTACAGTGCAGACAATGCACAGCGCGAACACTCCCCACAGTTCAGACAACACACAGTGCTAACACTCCCCACAGTTCAGACAACACACAGCGCTAACACTCCCACAGTTCAGACAATTCACAGCGCGAACACTCCTCACAGTTCAGACAATGCACAGCGCTAACACTCCCAGACTGTGGGGAGTGTTAGCACTGTGCGTTGTCTGAACTGTGAGGAGTGTTAGCGCTGTGCATTGTCTGAACTGTGGAGAGTGTTAGCGCTGTGCATTATCTGAACTGTGAGGAGTGTTAGCGCTGTGCATTGTCTGAACTGTGGAGAGTGTTAGCGCGATGCATTGTCTGAACTGTGGGGAGTGTTAGCACTGTGCGTTGTCTGAACTGTGCATTATCTGAACTGTGGAGAGTGTTAGCGCGGTGCATTGTCTGAACTGTGGGGAGTGTTATCATGTGCGTTGTTCAAACTGGGCAGTGTTAGCGGCCTGTGTTCTGAAAGAAATCTCTATTAGATACACAGAATTACCCTTTATATTAGGAAACCAGTGATCACACTATGGTGTAGAAACAAGGCACTGCAATAGCTATTTCTCACCTCTTATGAAGAGTCTATTAACAGATTCTGAGGTTTTACGTGTGTGACTGTGGGTTGTTAATGGTGATTAATGGAGTTGGCTATAGCACGGACGAGTACAAGTTCACCTGCCAGCACTGGCGTGTACTGCAGCTTATAAAATAATAACTTGTTTATAAAGAAGGCTGCTTGTGTCAGGGATTTAGTAGCATAGAGATTAACGAGGAAAACATGGTTCTTGCAGTCTTGCTCTCAAATAAATTAATTAGTACTGCAGGTACAAAGAACAACTGCAAATTCTGGTAATCTGAAACAAAAACTGGCAAAGCACGGTACAACACGCAGCTTCTGAAAGAAGTAATGAGCTGTGTAACTTATCAAAACTAGCAGAGTCAGCATCCAGAAGGTCCTTTGTAGGACTGAATGAAACAAAGAAGGATGAACAAGTACAAGAAAAAAGACTTGCATTTCTACAGCGCCTTGCACAACCTCAGGACGTCCCAAAAGCGCTTTACAGCCAATGAAGTACTTTGTGAAGTGTAGTCACTGTTGTAATGTGGGAAACGCGGCAGCCAATTTGCGCACAGCAAGCTCCCACAAACAGCAATGTGATAAATGACCAGATAATCTGTTTTAGTGATGTTGGTTGAGGGATTAATATTGGCCCCAGAACACATGCTTCTTTTTACAGAACGATACATGTCAGATACTAAAAAGAAGATGCCACAATGTTTTATCAGTGTTGGTTCTCCGAGGAGATCCACTGGGCCAATGTCACCCCACCATTACCGCACGCTGCAGGTTATAAAAGGCTTAACTGAGGACCCAGGAAAATGGGAATATTTCAAAAATGAATTGCACTCCCCACGAAAGAATCTGAATAATACTTGAACTAAAATAACTCCCACTGCTCTTCTTCGAAATAGTGGCCGCGGGATCTTTTACGTCCACCTGAGAGAGCAGGCGGGGCCTCGGTTTAACGTCTCATCCGAAAGACGGCACCTCCGACAGTGCAGCGCTCCTTCAGCTGGTGCAACTGATGCAACACTCCTAAATAATCTGAGCTCCGACCATCCACGCTGCTAATGCAATGAAGTGTTGGTTAAACAAAGGGCTATTTTCCTTGGCCTGGCACATAGAAACATGCACCATTCGGCCCTTCATGTCTGTGCTGGCTCTTTGAAAGAGCTAACCAATTAATCCCACACCCATACTCTTTTCCCCATAGCCCTGCAAATTTCTTTCATTTTTGAGTATACAGTATTTCCAATTCCCTTTTTTTTTAAATTCATTCACGGGATGTGGGCGTCGCTGGCAAGGCCGGCATTTATTGCCCATCCCTAATTGCCCTCGAGAAGGTGGTGGTGAGCCGCCTTCTTGAACACAACTGAGTGGCTCGCTCAGCCATTTCAGAGGGGCAGTTAAGAGTCAACCACATTGCTGTGGGTCTGGAGTCACATATCGGCCAGACCGGGTAAGGGCGACAATCCGGTAAATACATGATCACCGTTACTGATACAGATTTATTTTAACTGAATTTAAATTCCCCAGCTGCCGTGGTGGGATTTGAACTCATGTCTCCAGATCATTAGTCCAGGCCTCTGGATTACTCATCCAGTAACATAACCATTATGAGAGTGCAGCGAAGATTCACCAGACTGATACCTGGGATGGCAGGAATGACGTATGAGGAGAGATTGGGTCAATTAGGCTTATATTCGCTAGAGTTTAGAAGAATGAGAGGGGATCTCATTGAAACTTATAAAATTCAAACAGGACTGGACAGACTAGATGCAGGAAGGATGTTCCCGATGGTCGGGGAGTCCAGAACCAGGGGTCACAGTCTAAGGATAA
This sequence comes from Somniosus microcephalus, assembly GCF_052327205.1. Taxonomy (NCBI): domain Eukaryota; kingdom Metazoa; phylum Chordata; class Chondrichthyes; order Squaliformes; family Somniosidae; genus Somniosus; species Somniosus microcephalus. Next base: position 15,402,407 of record NC_140993.1, read on the forward strand.
GGGGTAAGCCATTTAGGACAGAGATGAGGAGGAACTTCTTCACCCAGAGAGTGGTGAACCTGTGGAATTCTCTACCACAGAAGGCAGTTGAGGCTAATTCATTAAACATATTCAAGAAGGAGTTAGATATATTTCTTAAGGCTAAAGGGATCGAGGGATATGGGGAGAAGGCAGGGACAGGGTACTGAATTTGGATGATCAGCCATGATCTCATTAAATGGCGGAACAGGCTCGAGGGGCCGAATGGCCTACTCCTGCTCCTATCTATGTTTCTATGTTGCTGTACCCTCTAAAGTTACTGTTAAATCTGATTCCTTTCCGGCAGTGTGTTCCAGATGTGGTGGTGCACGATTTTAGATCGACTGAGAAAGGGCAAAGATCAGGAAGATCACCATTAAAGATCAGGAAGATCACCATTAAAGATCAGGAAGATCACCATTAAAAGGATGGTGTAGATGGAGCCAATGCAACCAAGGGATATTTTGGCGGCACACAGTATTGCCTTCGGGGGGAAAAGTGTCAGTGTTTGTCGCCACGAATGCGAATACTGTTCCCTAATTGTGCCAGGGAGCTTGTCCTCCAACAGTGCTTGATTAGAGTCACGAGTTCAGGTTGTTCAGTTTTAGTCTCCTTATTTAAGGAAGGATTTACTTGCATTGAGGGCAGTTCAGAGAAGGTTCACAAGGTTGATTCCTGAGTTGAAGAGGTCTTATGAGGAAAGGTTGAGCAGGTTGAGCCTGTACTCCTTGGAGTTTAGAAGAATGAGAAGTGATCTTATTGAGGGGGCTTGACAGGGTAGATGCAGGAAGGATGTTTCCCCTCCTGGGGGAATTTAGAACTGGGGGCATAGTCTCAGGATAAGGGGCTGCCCATTTAAAACGAAGATGAGGAGGAATTTCTTCACTCAGAGGGTCGTGAATCTTTGGAATTCTCTGCCCCAGGGGGCTGTGGAGGCGGAGTCAGTGAATATATTCAAGGCGGAGACAGACAGATTTTTGCAAAACAGGGGAATCAAGGGTTATGTGGAGTGAGCAGGAAAGTGGAGTTGAGGCTAAGATCCGATCGGCCATGATCTTATTGAATGGCGGAGCAGGCTCGAGGGGCCGAATGGCCTGTTCCTGCTCCTATTTCTTATGTTCTTATGTCTGTTGGCTTCACGCCAGTACCACTCACGCCCATTTCTCTGAACACAGCCGGCACGCAAAATACGACAGAGAACAATTTAAATTGAGACATTAATTCAGCAGTTTCGAAATCTACTTTGGCAATCAAATCAAATTGAATTTTAGCAGGATCGAGCTCAGAATTGTGCTTGTTATCCCAGCTAGTGTTATGGCTGATGGCAGAAACCAAGTGCTTTATGAACACTCCGCTGATCAAAGGCTCTCTCTGTGATGAGCAAGGCAGGGAAATATCAGAATAAATGATGCTGAGAAATTATGCTGTTTGGATCTCGCTTTGTTATTGTCATCTTTCTCTTTTTAAGAGGAAACTGGATGGAGTAGATTTGTTATTGGGAATCATTCATCATTTTCAAACTTTTCAAATAATTTTGAAGGGTATGTGATTAATTTAAAAAAAAACCTTTGCTATTTACTATTATGTTCACGAGCAGTTTTCTTTCTTTCTAATCTCCCTTTTTATTCTCCTTTTCTATTCCCGTACCACTACAACCACCAGGAATTACTTGTAGTACTGTTGAGGATTACTATAAGTACACTCTTGTGAGTTACGTGCTTTCCCTCTGGATAGACTTAATAGGCGTTAAAGCGGGGACCCGTCTGCCGCTCTCAGGTGGATGTAAAAGTTCCCGCGGGCACTATTTCGAAGAAGAGCAGGGGGGAGTTCTCCCCCGGTGTCCTGGGGCCAATATTAATCCCTCAGCCAACATCACTAAAACAGATTACCTGGTCATTATCTCATTGCTGTTTGTGGGAGCTTGCTGTGCGCAAATTGGCTGCCGCGTTTCCTACATTACAACAGTGACTCCACTTCAAGAAGTACTTCATTGGCTGTAAAGCGCTTTGGGACGTCCAGAGGTTGTGAAAGCTTCCCACCACCGACGGTAAACTGACTGGCCTGTAATTGCCAGGTTTACCCCTCTTCCCCTTTTTTTTTGAACAAGGGTATAACATTTGCAATCCTCCAGTCCTCTGGCACCCCCCGCCCGGTATCTAAGCAGGAATGGAAGATTGTGGTCAGCTCCTTCGCACTCTCTCCCCTTTACTTCCCTCGGCAACCTAGGATGCATCCTATCCGGACCGGGTGATGCGGTGATTCTATGATATTTGATTTCATATTGGCCCAGAAATTCGGGTCGGGGGCTTCCCGCGGGTGCAAGCCCCCGACCTGCACTTACCTAGCGCGCCGGCCGTTGAGCTGTGGGCCCGCGTGGGATTCTGATCCTGGGCCTCCTCCAACTGCCGGCGCGCAGTGCTTGTGTATCCCAGGGGCGCAGTTAGTTCGATGTGTCCCCTGGGATCACGTAGGTCATGGAGAGCCAATGGTAGCAGGGAATCTGTATTCATAGATTTGACAGGAAGAGCTGTCAAATCTATGAATACAATTCAGCCCCAAAACATAACAAACTTCAAATACATTTTTTTTTTAAATCACATTTTAAAAATAACTATAAATTACATAAAATAACTATTTTAAACAATAATTTAAATTTTTGAAAAAATTAATTTCAATTTCTAACAGGGCTAAAAATAAACTTACCTTTCTTTAAAGTATTTAAAAATAATAAACCTGTGGAAAAAATGTTTTAATTTAACTTAATTCACCACTTACCTTGTTAAAAGCAGGCCTTGCGACTGCTTTTTAAAAGTGTAACTCCTGGAGACTTACCCTCCCGGAGAAACCGGAAAAAAAAACGGAAGTTCCAGTTTGCACGCGCTGCCTCTCCGGCACACGTGTTCGACCTGTGAACCCCTTCCTTTAAGGGAACGGAAGTTCCGGTTTCCCGCGCATGCGCAGTTCATGAACGAAACCGGCACTTCCGTTGGCCCGACGCATGAGTACCCAGCGCGTACTCACCCGTGGGGACCCGAATTTCTGGCCCATTATTTGCGACGACTGTATTATGGCCATCCCGACATTGAAACAAGTTTCCTTTGCCCTGACAACTCCGAACATCTGATTCACGATTCAATGTTCAGTCACACATACACTGATTGAAAATGTTTTCTCGATTAAAATCAGTCTGCTGTAAAGTTTAAATGCGGCTCGACAATTAAACAGAATGCACCATTTTTAATATAGGTTCCCAAGGGAGGGAGAATTTCCCAAATCCCAACTTCGCTCCCCCATTCCCCCCCCCCCGCCCACCCCACTCCTTTCACATACTAGTGTGAAATATGGGCAGGGGATAGAATTTGGAAATTCTGGTCCCTACATTACATTACAGGAATGAGGTGATTGCACTCGAGAGGGTGCAGAGGAGATTTACAAGGATGTTGCCGGGAGTAGAGAATCTTAGCTATGAGGAAAGACTGGATAGGCTGGGCCTGTTTTCCTTGGAACAGAGGAGGCTGAGGGGAGATAAAGCGGATAGAAAGGACCTATTTCCCTTAGCACAGGGGTCAAAAACCAAGGGGCACAGATTTAAAGTAATTGGGGGAAGGTTTAGAGGGGATTTGAGGGGAAATTTCTTCATCCAGAGGGTTGTGGGGGTCTGGAACTCACTGCCTGAAAGGGTGGGAGAGGCAGGAACCCTAACCACATTTAAAAAGTACTTGGATGTGCACTTGGGATGCTGTAACCTGCAGGGCTATGGACCAAGAGCTGGGAAGTGGGATTAGCTCTTTGTTGGCCGGCGCGGACACGATGGGCCGAAATGGCCTCCTTCTGTGCTGTAACTTTCTATGATTCTATATACAATATTCTACATCCCTGTAAAAGAAAGTCAGACTTGCATTTGTATAGCGCCTTTCACAACCTCAGGACGTCCCAATCTGCTTTACAGCCAATGAAGTACTTTTGAAGTGTGGTCACTGCTACTGGAGTGATATTCACTAGCATACTAAAACTAGATCATACAATCATAAAATCACAGAATGATATAGACAGGGTAGATGCTGAGAGGCTGTTTCCCCTGGCTGGAGAATCTAGAACTAGGAGGCACAGTCTCAGGATAAGGGGTCGGCCTTTTCAGACTGAGATGGGGAGGAATTTCTTCACTCAGAGGGTGGTGAATCTTTGGAGCTCTCTACCCCAGAGGGCTGTGGATGCTCAGTCATTGAGTATATTCAAGGCTGAGATCGATAGATTTTTGGACACTAGGGGGTCGATTTTAATGCAGGTGCGGGGAATTGGCGGGTTCCCGAATTTAGTGATTCCGACACGATTCTAAATGGGTCTGTGAGACCGATGCAATTGTAACTCAATTGGCCAATTGATTTCCAGCATGTGGGAAGCCTTGGCAATTGAGTATTTCCAGTCAAAAAGTCTCAGAATATGACGTCATCATTGTTGCTGCTTCTAAGCTCCACAGCAAGCCTTGCTTCCTCTGCAGGCTCCCAAACTTCACCATTAAGATGGCACAGGAGCCTGCAGGAGCAACGGTCAGCGAGAGGGTCAGATCTGCCCCCAAATTTGATGAGGCTTCACTCCAGGCATTACTGGATGGTGCTAGGGCTCACAGGGAGGTCCTGTTCCCTTCTTCAGGCAGGAAGAGGCCTCCCAGTCAGACCAAGGCTATGTGGCTACAGGTGGCAGGTCAAGTCAATTCCTTGGGGCTCACACGAAGAACGTGGTTGCAGTGCAGGAAAAGAGAGCTCACAATAAGAGAGAACAAGCGAGGACAGGAGGAGGGGCCACCATCAGTTGCCCACCTCACCCCCTGGGAGGAGGCGATCCTGGAGATCGTAGGACTGGAGGATGAGGCGCAAGTGGGGGATGGACAGACGGGTGCATCACAGCAAGCTGGTGACAGAATAGTTTTGCATGAGTCGCTGATAATGATTCTGAAGCTAAAACAGATGGACCTATGATCATCTGCAATATGCAATGTGCATGTAACCTTGACCTCACATCTCTAACTCTTTCCTTCACTCCCCCACAGGACCATCGAGAGCCCCCATCCCCACTGTCCAGGAGGAAGAGCCTGAGCTTCCAGACTCCTCAGAGGAAGCTGCAACCTCTGAGGGCGCAGCGTCAGCAGAATTCAGCGCACCCAGCACCAGCGCAGACACTCACACCTCGGTGGGACCATCGGGACATAGAGTAGTGTTGTCACCTGGTGTATAACAGCTCACAAGTGAGCATCAGCAGATGGTGGAGACAGGGACAGCAGTGGAGAGTCCTCATCGGAGGGCGCAGGACTCTGCCAGCTCGGCTCAGCTGCATGTCGACCCTCTGCCTCTGGGTCCATCCATAAGATCAGCGGGGCTGGAACTCCAGGAACAGGTGCAGGAGTCGCTGGCAGGTTTTGTCTCCAGGGTCGATGTGAGTGTGGAGCGAATGGAGGAGTCCATTGCGAACATGAGCAGAGCCTTTGTGGAGTCATTGGCGCATGAACGCATCACCATGGAAAGGATGGCAACCTCCATGGAGGAGATAAGTCGCCAGGGTATGGACAACATGGTCAGTGCTCATAATAGAATGACATCTCTTGAGGAGCGATGGGCATCTATTGAACAGAGAAACCAGACCTTCATGGAAGTCCTTCTGAGTAGGACTGCCAGTGCAGATACGGGTCCCCATGGCCCCCTGATGTGCAGCCAGGTGCTCTCAAGTCACTTCCAAGCACTGGCCCCTTCTGGCCTGTGCAGTTTCAGGTGGGTGAGCAGCAGCCTGGCGCTCCTGTTGGTGCTGCTGTTGTTCCTGGTTCTGCTGGTGCCGCGGCTGGTGTTCGAGCTCATCTAATGCCCAGAAGGGAAGGAAATAAATGGCTCCCATGCTTCTGGTGTATGCCTCCATTGAGGAAGCGCTGAGTGAGGGTGTCAAGAGGGGTTTCCCAGGAGGTCACACTGGAGAAGTGTGTGAGGCTCCAACCTTCCACAGGTGTGGCTAGGCCTGGTAAAAGTTGCCCCAGGCCTGAGACAACAAAGTTCTGCCACCTGCAAATGATGGCTGATCAAATATCCCCTTTAATGTTGGACCTGCAGCTGATAGTCAACAAGCCAATAGTGTTCACACCAGGCGTCATCCCCACCAGGCGTGTTTTATGTGGGAAAAGGGTTAAACAGGCAAGGGCCTGTTAAAATGGGATTATGAAGGCCAATCAGTGCTGTTTAAGGGCCCTAAAACCAGCCCCGCCTGTTGCAGGCGGGACTGATTCGGGTCAATCAGACACACCTAGGTTAAAATGGCGTGGAGGCGGGAACCAGGCTGGGGTGGTCCCGACCCCCAGGTTTTGCGATTTTAACCCCCCTCCCGCCTCACGGCCCAATGAAAATCGAGGCCTAAGGGAATCAAGGGATATGGCGATCGGGCGGGAAAGTGGAGTTGAGGTGGAAGATCAGCCATGATCTTATTGAATGGCGGAGCAGGCTCGAGGGGCTGTATGGCCGACTCCTGCTCCTATTTCTTATGTTTTTATGTAAGGAGGCCATTCGGCCCATCGTGCCTGTGCCGGCTCTTTGAACGAGCTCTCCAGTTAGTCCCACTCTCCCTGCTCTTTCCCCAGAGCCCTGCAACTCTTATCCCCTTCGAGTATTTATCCAATTCCCTTTTGAAAGTTACTATTGAATCTGCTTCCACCGCCCTTTCAGGCAGCGCGTTCCAGATCACAACAACTCGCTGCGTAAAAAAAATTTCCTCATCTCCCCCTCTGGTTCTTTTGCCAATTACCTTCACCCTGTGTCCTTTGGTTACTGACCCTCCTGCCACTGGAAACAGTTTCTCCTTATTTACTCTGTCAAAACCCTTCCTGATTTTAAACACGTCTATCAAATCTCCCCTTAACCTTCTCTGCTCTAAGGAGAACAACCCCAGCTTCTCCAGTCTCTCCACGTGACTGAAATCCCTCGTCCCTGGCACCATTCTAGTAAATCTCCTCTGCACCCTCTCCAAGGCCTTAACACCCTTCCTAAAGTGTGGTGTCCAGAATTGGACAAAATACTCCGGCTGAGGCCTAACCAGTGATTTATAAAGGTTCAGCATAACTTCCTTGCTTTTGTACTCTATTCCTCTATTGATAAAGCCAAGGGCCTGCTTTTTGAACAGCCTTCTCAACTTGTCCTGCCACCTTCAAAGATTTGTGTACATACACCCCGGGTCTCTCTGTTCCTGCACCCCCTTTAAAATTGTACCCTTTAGTTCATATTGCCTCTAGATGTATCTAACCATCATAGGACTATTGGTACAGGAGTTCCTCTAGGAACAGGAGGAGGCCATTCAGCCCCTCGAGCCCCATGTCTGATCTGTATCTTAACTCTACTTTCCCGCCTTGGTTCTGCGGCCCTCGATACCCTTGCCCCGACAAAAATCTCACTTTTGAAATTTTCAATCACACAGGGAATTAAATACATCTGGCTGCACCTTAGCATCTGAGCGATTAAAGATTCTCGGTGCTATTTGTTGATGTTTGAATGTTGGAATACTCAGACGCCGACTGTTTAAAGAGGCAATAAGCAAACCTCTGTGCTCATTAACCTGCAATTATCATTATTCATTTTCTCTGTTTAGACTCATCTCGCTTTAATTGTTCTGTGCGCAACTGAACATATGGCGGTATTGTGATCCCCGCCATTGGAGAGACACAGGACTTAAACAGTTATTTCAGCTTAATGAAAACCTGGCCCCTGATTTTATCCAAAACTTTTTTTTGAATCATCATTTGTTTCAATAATCCATCTCATTTGATGTGGTCACTATTTGTCGCAACAGCACCTGCAAGTTTTGTTGCATTTCAGGTGGATTACTTTTCAACTGTGAACTTGATTAGGGTGTTTATTCACACAAAGGGTGGTGGAAATCTGGAACTCTCTCCCCCAAAATGCTGTTGAGGCTGGCGGGGGGCGGAGGGGGGTTCAACTGAAAATTTCAAAACTGAGATTGCTAGATTGTTGTTAGGCAAGGGTATTAAAGGTTATGCCCCTGGCTCAGCTCATCCGCTGCTAAAACCCTCATCCATGCATTTGCTGCCTCTGGACTTGACTATTCCAACGCACTCCTGGCCGACCTCCCACATTCCACCCTACGTAATCTTGAGGTCATCCAAAACTCGGCTGCCCGTGTCCTAACTCACACCAAGTCCTGTTCGTCCATCACCCCTGTGCTCGCTGACCTACATTGGCTCCCGGTTAAGCAACGTCTCGAATTTAAAATTCTCATCCTTGTGCTCAAATCCCTCCGTGGCCTCGCCCCTCCCTATCTCTGTAACCTCCTCCAGCCCCACAACCCCCCAAGATATCTGCGCTTCTCTAACTCTGGCCTCTTGAGCATCCCTGGTTTTAATCACTCCACCATTGGCGGCCGTGCCTTCAGCCGCCAAGGCCCTAAATTCTGGAATTCCCTCCTTAAACCTCTCCGCCTCTCTACCTCTCTTTCCTCCTTTAAGACGCTTCTTAACCAGGGGGCAAGCAACCTTAGATCTGGTCCTGTGTAACGAGACAGGATTAATTAAAAATGTCCTAGTAAAGGATCCCCTTGGAATGAGTGACCATAACATGGTTGAATTCCATATTCAGTTAGAGGGTGAGGAGGCTGTATCTCAAACAAGCGTGCTAAGCTTGAATAAAGGAGACTATGAAGGTATGAGAGCGGAATTGAGTAAAGTGGATTGGGAAAATAGGTTAAAGGATAAGACGATACATGATCAGTGGTGTACATTTAAGGAGTTATTTTACAAATTCCAAAAAAAGTATATTCCACTGAGAAAAAAAGGGTGTAAAAGAAAAGACAGCCATCCGTGGCTAAGTAAAGAAATTAAGGATAGTATTCGACTAAAAACAAGGGCATATAAGGTAGCCAAATCTAGTGGGAGGATAGAGGATTGGGAAAACTTTAAAAGACAGCAAAAAATAACAAAAAGATTGATTAAGAAAGGGAAGATACAATATGAAAGTAAATTAGCAAAAAATATAAAGACAGATAGTAAGAGTTTTTATAGTTATATAAAAAGAAAAAGGGTGGCTAAAGTAAATGTTGGTCCCTTAGAGGATGAGACCGGGAAATTAATGGTGGGAAATATGGAGATGGCAAAAACACTGAATGAATATTTTGTATCAGTCTTTACAGTAGAGGACACCAAGAATATCCCAACACTTGACAAGCAGGGGGCTATAGGGGGGGAGGAGCTAAATACGATTAAAATCACGAAGGAAGTAGTACTTGGTAAAATAATGGGACTCAAGGCGGATAAATCACCTGGACCTGATGGCTTACATCCCAGGGTTTTGAGGGAAGTGACGGTAGGGATTGTGGATGCATTGGTAATAATCTTCCAAAACTCCCTGGACTCAGCAAAGGTCCCGGCAGACTGGAAAACTGCTAATGTAACACCCTTATTTAAAAAGGGCAGTAGACAGAAGGCTGGAAACTATAGACCGGTTAGCCTAACATCTGTGGTAGGTAAAATTTTGGAGTCCATTATTAAGGAGACAGTAACAGGACATTTGGATAATCATAATTTAATAAGACAAAGTCAGCATGGTTTTATGAAGGGGAAGTCATGTTTGACAAATTTGCTGGAGTTCTTTGAGGAAGTAACATATAGGGTGGATAAAGGTGAACCAGTGGACGTAGTGTATTTAGACTTCCAAAAGGCATTTGACAAGGTGCCACACAAAAGATTATTGCTTAAGATAAAAAATCACGGGATTGGGGGTAATATTCTGGCATGGATAGAGGATTGGCTATCTAACAGAAGGCAGAGAGTTGGGATAAATGGTTCATATTCAGACTGACAATCAGTAACCAGTGGTGTTCCGCAGGGGTCAGTGCTGGGTCCCCAACTCTTTACAATCTATATTAATGATTTGGAGGAGGGGACCGAGTGTAACACATCAAAGTTTGCAGATGATACTAAGATGGGAGGGAAAGTAGTGAGTGAGGAGGACATAAAAAACCTGCAAGGGGACATAGACAGGCTAAGTAAGTGGGCAGAGATTTGGCAGATGGAATACAATACTGGAAAATGTGAGGTTATGCACTTTGGCAGGAAAAATCGTAGAGCAAGTTATTATCTTAATGGCAAGAAACTGGAAAGTACTGAAGTACAAAGGGATCTGGGGGTCCTGGTGCACGAAACTCAAAAGGTTAGTATGCAGGTGCAGCAAGTGATTAAGAAGGCCAATGGAATGTTGGCTTTCATTGCTAGGGGGATAGAATATAAAAATAGGGAGGTATTGCTTCAGTTGTACAAGGTATTGGTGAGACCGCACCTGGAATACTGCGTACAGTTTTGGTGTCCATACTTAAGAAAGGACATACTTGCTCTCGAGTCAGTACAAAGAAGGTTCACTCGATTAATCCCGGGGATGAGGGGATGGACATATGAGGAGAGGTTGAGTAGATTGGGACTCTACTCATTGGAGTTCAGAAGAATGAGAGGCGATCTTATTGAAACATATAAGATTATGAAGGGGTTGGATCGGGTGGATGCAGGGAGGATGTTCCAGATGATGGGTGAAACTAGAACTAGGGGGCTCCTATTTCTTATGTTCTTATGTTCTTAAAACCTACCTCTTTGACCAAGCTTTTGGTCACCTGCCCTAATTTCTCCTTATGTGGCTCGGTGTCAAATTGTGTTTCATAACACTCCTGTGAAGCACCTTGGGACATTTTACTACATTAAAAGCGCTATATAAATACAAATTGTTGTTGTTACGGAACCAAGGTGGGCAGATGGAGTTAGGTCACAGATCAGCCCTGATCTCATTGAATGGCAGAACAGGCTCGAAGGGCCGAATGGCCTCCTCCTGTTCATAAGTTCCTTATTATTATATTTTGATTGTAAATTTGTTTTGGTGATCCTGAAGGAGTCAAAAATACAGCTGGACTCTCACGCACTCTGATTATTTCAGCCCAGCTTCTTTCCATCCCACCCAAACCTATAAATAAAGAGAAATCAATGGGCCAGATATTCCGATCCCTCTGGGTGTGTGTACGCGCTGTGTACCCACCCATAGGGACATCGGAAATGCCGGTTTCAGGCGTGCACAGTGCCTGCGCTGAAAACCGGCATTTCCGATCTGTCAAGAATGCTCCTGACAGATCGGACGCCTGCCCTGGAGAAGGGCCTCTGCGGGGGGGAAAGAGTTCCACTTTCTGCAGAACCTCCGCCCGCAGAAAACCCTTAGAAATCTTACGCCTGGTAAAAGAGAGCGTAAGGCCTGCTTTTACCAGCATAAGAGTTGAAAAAAAAGTTTTTTTTAAAATTTCAGTCATTTATTATTTAAAAAATACTTTAAAAAAGGTAAGTTTATTTTAAGCCCTGTAAAAAACTTCAATTATTTTTTTCAAAAATTTAATTTTTGTTTAAAATATTTAATTTATTGTAATTTCAACAAATTAAAAAAATGTGATTTAAAAAAAAATGTATTTAATGTTTTGAAGTGTTTTTGGGGTGATCTCCATTCATATATTTGACAGGTCTATCTATGAAGGGAGATTCCCTTCTCCTATTGTCTCCCCATGGCCCACGTGATCCCAGGGATGCTTGCGAACCACCTGCGCCCTTGGGATACGTGGGCCCTGTGCACTTGGAGTTCAAGAGGCCCAGCATCGGAACTATACGCACCTCGGGAGCCCTCAGGTAAATGCGTAGATTTTTTCCAGATCGGAGGCCTCCGCACACGGGAAGCCTCCGATCGGAAAATACGGCCCATTATTTCATTCTGAAACAAAAAATCAGAAAGGCTGATGTTTAGCTCCGGCACTGACGGCATTTCTTGGTATGACATTTATATTGCAAGACGGTGCTTGCTCGCGCGAGGCAAGATAGTTCTGTACGCAAGTGGCACCGCGCTGTGAGAGGCGAGCAGGACCGTTCAAAGCAAGACTAGGAATTTTGACCAAGAGCAAAGTGAATGATTGATTGGATGAGCAACTGCTGAAACTAAAGTGTCAATGTCACATGTTTTCAGCAACCAAAAATGTGATTATTTCTTCTTGATGATGATTCACACACACACACGGTCCTCTCACTAGCACAATGGCCAAGATAAATCGGTTCTCGACTCCGCCAAGGATATATGAAATCAAGCGTAAATATCCATTATGCCAGCATGTCCTCATCAACTGGACTGGTTCGTTCACAACACAGTGTCTGTTCAGAAAACTTTTTTCTTTTGTAGTAGATAAAAGTTTTGAACTGAACGGAAGGTCACGTGAGGTCGCCTACACCTCCGTGGTGAAAGCAATAAAGGTGAATCAAGTGGCCCTGTCTCTGAGAACACATTGGCCTGGATTTTGCGGTCAGCAGCGAAGTGACAGTGCTCGCCGCTGATCTCAAAGAAAGCTGCCCACAAAGATCTAGCGATCTCTGTAGCATCGATTTCACCTTTCCCGATGTTAATTTCATTCTGGCGCCATGTATAGCGGATCTCCAGCATCCTGCAACGGTGATGTCATCAAGCAGGCTAAGTAGTCAATCACATTGAAGAATTCTCACAGGCAGCAAACCAGGAAGTAAAAAGCACTGATTATCCTTCACTTTTTAATCATTTTATAGAGAGCAAAATAAAGATTTGGACATACACATGGGATTAAGGTAGAAGTTGAAATATAAACAACCTTTAAAAAAAATGATTTTTATTATTTTAAAAATCTATTTGAATTTGTATCATAATGGAGATATTTGACATTCCACAAATATAAAATTAGTTTTTTCCAGGCCAGTGAGGTTGTTCCGCAGTAATGATGACTTAGAATGTCATTAAAAACCAAGTTACACCTCATTCAACAAGGATTAACATTTTTGGGGTTTTTAAGAATGGTTAGAGCATAAGAAGTGGAAGTTCATGTCAATCCAAGTGATTTGTAAGATTTCCATCTGCGAGGACTTGAACAGCGCACCCCATGGAGGAGCGGGAAACCTCTGACAGCAACTTCCGGATTTCCGCGTTTAACTGCGCATGTGCGGACGCCAGAAGTTGCCGTTGGTTTCACACTTGTGATGACGGCGAATGCTGGCAGTTTCGCTGTAACCTTGTAACCAAGTATTACAAAGTATTTACAGCACAGACACAGGCCATTCAGCCCAACAGGTCCGTGCCGGTGTTTATGCTCCTCCACACGAGCCTCCTCATCTCACCCCATCACCCTATCTTTCTATTCCTTTCTCCCTCAGGTGCTTATCCAGCTGAACTTACCTGAAGTGAAGTATTAGAAAGGGGCCTAGTTCCCGTGGGCTTGCTGTGTCTCCAACCTCCCAACCTCATGTATTCAGGGGCTGTCAGCTGACGCTTGTCAGATCTAAAAATTCTTTGTACGTTTCCCAGTAACTTAAAATACTTGTGTTTACTGTGATGTTGTAAATTGTGATTTAGAGCTAGAGGTTTGCAGGTGTTTCAAATTAGACTGCGCCAGCTGAAGAGTGTAAATTAATTCAATTCAGTGTGAACCGAGAGTGAAGGAACCCTCCCTCTAATTTCTAAATTAACATCACCCTTGCAGGAGAGCAGCTTGAATCAAGCTGGTAATTGAACAGATGTTGCTGATTTTAATAAGGCTGAAAGTCAAGGTATTTGCAAATATTGCATCTTCGAACTTACTTCCTCTCCAAAACTAATTTTCAGTGTTTAGTTCCTCTCGTTCAAAAGGTTTTTTTTTTAGAAGGGCTTTGAAATAATGGCGCATGGTTACGGTCAGACCGTTGGGCATTGTAAGGTATAAGCCTGGGCCATTGCCTGCAAGTGATATTTAAAGGGGACTGGACAATTTTCAGGCCACGGTTGACACGGTTGATGGTTGCCATCGGATGTGCCAGCCTGCTGAGGTATACCAGCTGCAGGTGTCCTTGTGCTCAAATCCCTCCATGGCCTCGCCCCCTCCCTATCTTTCCAACTTTCTCCAGCCCTACAACCCCCCAAGATCTCTGTGCTCCACCAATTCTGGCCTCTTGCGCATCCCCGATTTTAATCGCTCCGCCATTGGCGCTCGTGCCTTCAGCTGCCTGGGCCCTAAGCTCTTGAATTCCCTCCCTAAACCTCTCCACCTCGCTACCTCCCTTTTCTCCTTTAAGATGCTCCTTAAAACCTACGGGGGAAAGATTCATGTTCGCCTACAAAGTTGCCGGTGTCACCGGCAACTGCAGTTAATGGCCGCTGGAAATGGCCATAATGCTAACCGAGTGAAATTGGTCTGGGGGGCGTGGAGATAGGTGGCGCAGCGCTCACCTTCCATGGAACGCCATTCTGGCGGCGTTGCGGGAGGGATCCGGGATGAAGTTCCTGTCCAGGTCCGGCGTTGCAGCTTCCCACAGCCAATGGGAGCGAAGCTGTGGAGCTCGCAGGGAATTGTGGGCAATGAAGAGGTCTGAGAATTAAAGGGGCCATGCACACTTAAGCAATACAGAATAAAATGCAGTGAATACATTTTCCAGCTCTTTCTGCCTTTAAAAACATATTCAACATTTAAAAGACGTTCCAAATGTGAATATTCAGCTGTTAAAGCTGAATTACCTTCCGAGCCTCAACAAATGGGAAAACTGCCTCAGCACTAACACAAATGGCTCAGCAGGCCAGGGAAGGGGCACCGAGGGTCTTGCACGCAGCACTCCAGCTTTGTGCAGAGGGTCAACACTGCAAGAGCTGCCCTCTACCCACAGGGGCCAGGAGGCCCTCCAGAAAGAATGATGTGGGGAGTACATCACCGAGGTCGTCACTGCCAGCAGTGTTGCCCCCACCACCTGGCTCCGGTGCCCAAAGAAGCTTCATGACCTCAGGCCACTGGTCAAGGTCAGTGAATTCATCTTCACACGCCGTCTCCTACCAACTGCACCACTAGCCTCACACACTGCTCAATGCACGACCCCCAATCACTCACCTACCAACAATCTGCACCAATGACGAGGCACATCTCCCATTCCTAGCCTCACCTCACCCCCTTGGAGGAGACGGTGCTGGCCATTCTTGGCAGGGCCATGGCTGAGCCCTTGGCCAGCGGCGGGGTTGAAAGGACACAAGGTTCTGGTATCCTCGTACATTATCCTCCTTCTGGCATTCACCTCTTGCTTTCCCGCCCTCCCGTCAGCACAACTCCACCCTTGTGCCTTCCTCATTTCACACACCCAAGAAATGCAGCCTGCCCAGCTAGTGGGTCAACAAGAAGAGGCAGCCTGCCCAGCCAATGGGACTGCAAGCTGTTGATTCCATCCCGGATATCCTGGCCACAAAGGGGCTGTCTGGGATACATCCTTCCATCTGATTCCTCCTCTTCAGCTTCCTCCTCTTCTGCGTCTTCCTCTTCCCTCTTCAAGTGGATGCTGTGAATGTGAAATGACAGCATAAAATCCTGGAAATACTCAGTTGGTCAGGCAGCATGTCGACCTGAGACGCAAAATCTGTTTTTCTCTCTGCGGATGCAGCATATTCTGTTTTCTCAAAGGCCTTCATTTACCATCCGAGCCCTTGAATGCGTCCAGCAGCACTCCCTACACACTTAAAAATCTTTTCACATCTATTGCAGCAAGCCACCGCTTCAATAAAATCAACAAAAAAAAACAAGTCCAAACCCTTAAATTCAAACTTACCTGAATGATGTGTGTGTCACTTTAAGAGCTGCAGGCATCGCCGCTGTCAGGCTGCTTGCAGGCCGGGTTAACCTGGCCTGCTTAGGACTCAGTGATGAATTCAGTGCCGATTGACATCACCATGGTGCCATTTTTTCCCCCAGGGCATTGCCAGTTACCGGCAGCCCAAAGGGGGCGAGGAATATGGCGTCCGTTGCGGGACCCGCCACCAGCTGGAGAAAGAGCGGTGGCCGCCATTTTATCGCCATCTACCCTAATATCTCCTTGTGCGGTTCGGTGTCAAGTTTTACTATGTTTAAGATGCTATATAAATGCAAGTTGTTTTTTTTGTTCTTGAAAAAATTCCTCCTCCTCTCAGTCCTAAAAGGCCCACCCCTTATCCTGAGACTGTGCCCCCTAGTTCTAGACTCTCCAGCCAGGGGAAACAACCTCTCAGCATCTACCCTGTCAAGGCCTCTGAGTTTTATGCGTTTCAATGAGATCAGCTCTCATTCTTCTAAACTCCAGAGTTTAGGCCCAATCTACACAATCTCTCCTCATAGGACAACCCTCTCATCCCAGGAGCCAGTCTGGTGAACCTTTGTTTCACCGCCTCTAAGGCAAGTATATCTTTCCTTAGGTAAGGAGACCTAAACTGTACACAGTACTCCAGGTGTGGTCTCACCAAGGCCCTGTATAATTGCAGCTGGACTTCCTTGCTCATATACTCCAACCTCCCTTGCAATAAACCCACTATCAATAGTGCCATGCGATCTTTTACAACAACCTGAGAGGACAGATGGTTTAACATCTCATCTGAAAGATGGCACCTCCGACAGTGCAGCCCTGAATCAAGGAAATCGGGGCTGCACAAGAGGCCAGAATTGGAGGTACGCATAGATGTCAGAGAGTTGTAGGGCTGGAGGAGGTTACAGCGATAGGGAAGGGGTGAGGCCATTGAGGGGCTTGGACACGAGGATGAGAATTTTAGATTTGAGGCGTTCCTGGACCGGGAGCCAACGTAGGTCAACGAGTACAACCAGAGAAGGTAGAAGAAGGTTTGAACTATGATTTTATGTAAAGTCAGCGAACCACAAAATGAGAAGGATTACTGCAAATATATCAATGGCCTTTAAAAGTCTTTACAATGGGAGGGCAATACAATAAGCAACAGTGCACCTCCCAAATCCACGACCTCTACCACCTAGAAGGACAAGGGCAGCAGGCACATGGGAACACCACCACCTCCAAGTTCCTCTCCAAGTCACACACCACCCTGACTTGGAAATATATCGGCCGTTCCTTCATCGTCGCTGGGTCAGAATCTTGGAACTCCCTCCCTAACAGCACTGTGAGAGTACCTTCACCACACGGACTGCAGCGGTTCAAGAAGGCGGCTCACCACCACCTTCTCGAGGGCAACTAGCGATGGGCAATAAATGCCGGCCTCGCCAGCGACGCCCACATCCCAGGAACTAATTTTTTTAAATGGAGGGAAAGAGCACCTGAAAAAACAGTTAGTCAACTTAACCTCGTGATAAAGTTCAAACTTTGGGACAAAGAGGAGGCAACCTGCTCAGAATCAAAACTGTCAGTTAAGTGTGAAATACAATTGGTTTCACAACTAGCCCACCCATTACAAGTACTGCGCAAGCAACCTTCGTCATTGCTTTCCGAATCTGCTAGCTAATTCCACTTTATCAAGCCCAAAACACATGCCACTATCTCGTATCTCGATCAGCATTTGAATTGCATAAATTATTTACTGTCTCACTGCTATCTGCAACAAAGTCCACAAATGAGTTGTTTTTAATCCCGGTTTATTGAATCAAGGTTTGTGGCAATTATTATCTTGGAGGACATCGGAAAAGAACCTTGCCCAAATTAAATGGAAGGAAAAACCGCGCAAGTAGAACCATAACAGTAATGTCCACAAAACGTTCTACACCTACTTCATTAGAGAACTTCTTTGCATTAATTTCTTTAGACAACTTACACATGGGAAAAGTAGGAAAGCTGCAGATAGCAGCGAGTCACTGAATAATTTATGCAATTTGAACGCTGGCAGGGACACGCGATAGTTGTATCAACAATGGGAAATATTTAAACAGGAGGTGCAGCGGCTGCAAATTAAATATATATTCCAGTAAGGAAAAAAAAAGCGAACATAATTTAAGATAATTGGCACAAGAGCCAGAGGGGAGATGAGGAGAACTTTTTTTACGCAGCGAGTTGTTGTGATCTGGAATGCGCTGCCTGAAAGGGCGGTGGAAGCAGATTCAATAGTAACTTTCAAAAGGGGAATTGGATAAATACTTGAAAGAGAACAATTTGCAGGGCTCTGGGGAAAGAGCAGGGGGGAGTGGGACTAATCGGAGAGCTCGACCAAAGAGCCGGCACAGGCACGATGGGCCGAATGGCCTCCTTCTCGTGCTGTAAGAGTCTATGATTCGAGTCTGATCTTGTACTGTGGCTATTATGTGTGAAGCATCCATACACTATTATCCATGCAATTTGAATTTCTGGTCAATAATGGAATTATAATATATATAGACTTAGATGTTACTTTGAATCCTGTAATGTCCGAGTATAAATAATACACGGACTGCAGGAGAACAATAAAACAGGTATTTACTTGAACAGAGGGTACTCTTTTTGTTTGGACCCAAAAAAAAAAACAATTGGCCTGTAAATAAACAAAAGTTCAACTAAAACTTAACAAATCAAATTAAAATTTGGTTTTCCGGGTTGATAATGCACTCCAGTCCCCACGGCGCCCACCGGTCGCGGAAATACTCAAGCCCGCCGGCGGACACCACGTGCTCCATCTCCAGGGCCACCCGGGCGCGAACATGGCCACAGAAGAGAGGCAGGCAATCCGGCCGGACGACCCCCTCGACCGCCCGCTGCCTGGACCAATTGATGGCTCTTTTAGCCAGGCCCAGGAGCAGGCCCACAAGGAGGTCCTCCAACCTGTCCGCTCCCCTCCGCACCGGGTGACCGTAGATCAAGAGCGTGGGACTGAAGTGCAACCAAAAATCGAGGAGCAGCCCCTTCAAGTAGTGAAAGAGGGGCTGCAACCTCTCACACTCCATATAAACGTGAAACACGGACTCCTCCAGGCCGCAAAAAATGCAGGCGGCCTGGGAGTCCATGAACCTACTTAAAACCTTATTGCACGGGACCGCTCCGTGCAACACCCTCCAGGCCAAGTCCCCGATGGAACAAGGGAGGACTCCCGCGTAGAGAGCCCTCCATTGGGGACCTCCGCCACCGCCAGTCGGCAAGACGCCACGCCAAGGCATGTCCAGATGGTAGACGAAGATGGCAAATTGGAGAGTGTGCAGGAGCAGCCCGTACAGGAAACCCCTCTGCGCGGAATGAAAAGGCACGGAGGGTATTTCCTCGAGACGGCTCAAGTTGTGAGGCGCCGGTTCCCGAGGGGAGTTTAGGGGCCGGGTGCCGATGAGGAATTCCGTCCGAACAGGGGTAAGCTCAGACGGGATCGCCCCACGTGCTTGAGCCGCCTCGATACACCTAGTGGAGTCGGGGCCCAGTGCCACTTTCACCGATTCGATGGCTTCGACCGCGAGCCGGACGTTGGCCCAGGACAGGCGCCGCGCCAGCTCCTCCGGCGCCATCCAGCCCGCTCCTCCGCCATCGAGCAGGTCCCCGACTCTGGTCACCTTGCCAGGCACAGCCCTGCCCTCCGCCAGCCGCCCGAACCCGCGTTCCTGGAGGTGCGGATTCCTGAGCAGCGGCTCCCGAAGGAGAGCCGCCGCTCCTGACGGGGGAGAGCTCCGCCTGGAAGCGACGTAGTTCCAAACCCATAGTAGTTCCTGGTAGAAGACAGGCAGCTCCCGCAGGCCGGCACGCCTGCCGCCCACTTTCGCGAACAGGAGCTGCATGTCGTAATTGAGGCCGTGCAGCTGGCGGAAGAAAAACGTCGCCAGCGCACACCATCTCGGAGGATTCTCGACGTACAGGTATCTCTGCAGCGTCTGAAGACGGAAAGTCGCAGCCTGGGTGCAAAGGCACACCAGCGCCTGACCGCCCTCCCTAAGCGGGAGACACAGAACCGCGGCAGAGACCCAGTGCTTCCTTTTGTCCCAGAAGAAGTCGATGAGCTTCTTCTGCATCTTGGCGACAAACGCAGGGGGAGGGATCAAAGTGACCAACCGGTACCACAACATGGCGGCCACCAGCTGGTTTATGACCAGCGCTCGACCCCTGTAGGACAACACCCGGAGCAGTCCTGTCCAGCATCCTAGGCGAGCGGTGACTTTGGCCTCCAACTCTTGCCAGTTCGCCGGCCAGGTGTCCTCGGCAGGGCTAAGGTAGACTCCCAAATAGAGGAGGTGCGTGGTGCTCCAGGCGAAAGGCCTGAACTCCTTCGGCAGGGAGTCCACCCGCCACTGACCCACCAGGAGTCCGGAACATTTCTCCCAGTTGATCTTGGCGGAGGATGCGTCCGAGTAAATCTGCTGGCATTCCCGCATCCTCCGCAAGTCAGTGGGATCCATGACCGTGAGGAGCACGTCATCGGCATAAGCCGAGAGGACCACCTCCACGCCCGGCCCTTGCAGAGCCAGTCTCGTCAACCTCTTCCGCAAGAGGCGCAGGAAAGGCTCCACGCAAATGGCGTATAACTGACCGGACATGGGGCATCCCTGACGCACCCCACTCCCGAAGCGAAGGGGCGCCGTCAAGGACCCGTTAACTTTAATCAGACACTCTGCGGCGGCGTACAGAAGTCGGATCCGGGCGACGAAATGCGTCCCGAACCTGAATGCGCGCAGAGTCCCGAAGAGATACTTGTGATCCACCCTGTCGAACGCCTTCTCCTGATCCAGGGAAAAGAAGGCGACCGACAGACCAGCCCTCTGGGAGTGGTGGACCAGGTCCCGGACCAGATGGATGTTATCGTGGATGGTCCGGCCCGGGACCGTGTAGGACTGGTCGGGGTGGATCATGTGGGCCAGCACGGTGCCAAGGCGAGCAGACATGGCCCTGGCAAAGATTTTATAGTCCGTGCTGAGGAGGGAGACCGGGCGCCAGTTCTTAAGGAGGCGGAGATCGCCCTTCTTAGGCAGCAGGACAATGACCACCCTGCGCCAAGAGAGGGGCATCTCCCCGGTCGCCAAACTTTCCCCCAGGACCCGCGCGTCGTCGCCCCCCAAGACCCAGCGGATGGGGTGTTTTCAATTAAAACCTCCACTGGGACGAGCAGCCCCTGGGAGATGTCCGGGTCGCATTGGGCGAGCTCATTTTCCTCGAGCTCGCCCGACCCAGACCCCTGGCCGCCCGACCCAGCGAGGGGTAACGGCACCGATAAAATGTCAATCACCGCCGCGGTTTGTCCCGCACCCACCCCCACGGGCAGGGTCACGTCCCCATCCCTGGGAGGCACGTGCCGGACAGACCCATCTGCCTCAGCCTCCCGAGGGAGAGGCGACCCCTGCCGATAGCCGGTGGTAATGACAGCGGGGGGGGGCGCAGTGCCTGCGGTGGGCGATGACTCCCCCTGCTCGGAGGGTCCTCCTCCTCTTCCAGGGGGTCGCGCCTTCTTTTTAAAGCGGAGGGAGTGAGGGAGACCTCCATGTCGGCAGGGGCCTCCTCGTCCGCTCCCTCCGGCGGAGCAGGTTTGTCGGGTTCCTCAGGCCCGAGCCCGGCCGCAGGTATTGGCGTTTCCGCTATGGCGGTTGCGGCTACAGGCTCAGGCACGAGGCCCCTCCCACTCGCGTCTGCCCCGATTAACTCCGCGAGGAGCGCGGGTGTAAGGGGCGCAAGGGGCAAGGGCTGGCCATCCACGGGGTGACCCGCCCTAAGGTGTTTATTTTTTTCGCCGCGCCTTCTTTCCGGCCGGACGCGCTCCCTCTCCCGCGCTGGAGGCCTTGGTGGCATCGGCCCCCGACGTCGACCGCGCATCAGACGTTCCCGACACGCGGGCAGATCCGGGGGGAGGAGCGGCGGCGGCGCCAGCCTCGGCCGCACGAGATGATCCGGCGGCCTTGGAGGCGGGGCAGTTTTTCCGGATGTGCCCCACCTCCTTGCAGGCGTGGCACCACACACCGTCCGACGTACAGAAGACGCGATAGGCGGTCCCCTCGTGGTGGACGACGAACGCCCCGTCGGTGTCCTCCTCCCGTGCCAGCTGGATAAACAGCTGGCGCCGGAAGGAGAAGACGTGGCGAAGGCTGGCTTCCCGGAAGCCGAGCGGGATGGGCGTAATCCCCGACCTCACCTCCCCAAGTTGGCATAAATGGGGGAGGAGGAGCTCACCAGGAACATAGGGCGGGACGTTCGAGATGACGATCCTCTGCGCGGTGGCCTCGAGAGGATCCACCGGCAGGAAGGTCCCGCCCACGGTGAGCCCCTTGGCGATGGCCAGGGACACTGCCCGCTCCGACCCCAGGAAGAACACAGCCTCCCCATACATTTTTGAGGCTGCGACGATGGCTGAGGGGCCGACAGCCCCAGCCATGGCTTTAACGCAGGCCTCAATGGTCATAGTGGGGTGAGTGTAGCTCTTCACCCCAAGCTTTTTTGTCATAAGTTTAAAAGGTGACGGGGCAGCAGAAGCAGCAGGAGCAGCTGTGGCTGTGGCTGCCACTCCTGCATAAGTCCTGGCTGGCCCCGCCACCGGCGAAGATGCAGTCGCCATTATGGGGTGTTTTTATAAGGGCTACACTCACCCCAAGTCACAGGCCTGAAGGTGTTAATGGCCTCAGGTATTTTTTGGTCCTCTATTGAGCAGAGGGAGCTGTTTAAAATGAAGACACACCTCTCCCCTTATTGATTGAAATTGGGAGAGGGGCCTTCTCCCCTCTGCTCAATAGGCAATTAATAAAAAGAGATGAAATTGAGGTGCCTCAGAGAAATAGGCAGAGAGAGACAAAGAGAGAGAGAGAGGGGGGTGGGAAGGAGGGAGGCTGCAAGGGCAGTGTTGCCACTCAGGATGGTGGATGGGTGGGTGTTGGCAGGGGTGCACTCTCCGATGGGATTTAAAAGTCTTTGATGGTGGTGGTCTTCTGGCAGGGGGAGAAGATGTCTTCACCTGGGAAAGCTGGAGATGCCTTTGATGATACAAAGATGGGACGGAAAGTAGTGAGTGAGGAGGACATAAAAAACCTGCAAAGGGACTTAGACAGGCTAACTAAGTGGGCAGAGATTTGGCAGATGGAATACAATACTGGAAAGTGTGAGGTTATGCACTTTGGCAGGAAGAATCATAGAGCAAGTTATTATCTTAATGGCAAGAAACTGGAAAGTACTGTAGTACAAAGGGATCTGGGGGTCCTGGTGCACGAAACTCAAAAAGTTAGTATGCAGGTGCAGCAAGTGATCAAGAAGGCCAATGGAATGTTGGCTTTTATTGCTAGGGGGATGGAATATAAAAACAGGGAGGTATTGCTGCAGTTGTACAAGGTATTGGTGAGACCGCACCTGGAATACTGCATACAGTTTTGGTGTCCATACTTAAGAAAATACATACTTGCTCTCGAGTCAGTACAAAGAAGGTTCACTCGGTTAATCCCGGGGATGAGGGGGTGGTCATATGAGGAGAGGTTGAGTAGATTGGGACTCTACTCATTGGAGTTCAGAAGAATGAAAGGCGATCTTATTGAAACATATAAGATTGTGAAGGGGCTTGATCGGGTGGATGCAGTGAGGATGTTCCCAATGATGGGTGAAACTAGAACTAGGGGGCATAATCTTAAAATAAGGGGCTGCTCTTTCAAAACTGAGATGAGGAGAAACTTCTTCACTCAGAGGGTGGTAGGTTTGTGGAATTTGCTGCCCCAGAAAGCTGTGGAAGCTACATCATTAAATAAATTTAAAACAGAAATAGATAGTTTCCTAGAAGTAAAGGGAATTAAGGGTTACGGGGAGCGGGCAGGAAATTGGACATGAATCTAGGTTCAGAATGGTCATGGCCCTGTGGGTAGTGGAGTGGGCCCAGGGGCCATGTAGCCTGGTTCTGCTCCTACTGTGTTCTAATTCTGCGTTAGATTTCAGGAGATGGTTTTATTCCTGTTCCTGGCTGGGGTGGAGATCGCCTTTACAGAAGGTAAGTACTGTAGAAAATATAGGGACAGAGTGATCTCCTGGAAGAATTTCAATCGCCTAGATGGGTCGGAGAGGAATTTCCCAGATTTTTTTCTCCCAAATTGGCCATTGGGTCTTTATCTGGTTTTTCGCCTCTCCCGGGAGATCACATGGGTTCGGGTGGATGCACAGTGATAGAAGATTTGAGGTTAGGATCAGATCAGCCATGATCTTATTGAATGGTGGAGCAGGCTCGAGGGGCCGATTGGCCTATTCCTGCTCCTATTTCTTATGTTCTTAAGCCCAGGCTCAGTCCTGCACCAGGTCTTAACGATGCAATTAATGGAATTAAAGACTTCACCTAGGCAGCTCCAGCTGTCCCAGGCCAGGCAATAGAAGCGGTGGCTTATTAGTGGTGTGCGTGGCCTAGTTTTTAACAAGAGCCACACACACACACACAGACACCCCTTGATGATCCGGCCTTGTTTCTTCTTTTCTCCCCCCACCTAAAATACAAAGTCTTTGGGAGAGTGCACCAAATAACACCCACCTGAAAGATGATGTTGTTCTTCCCTCCTTCCAAACAGTTGGTGGTTGTTGGTTGTTTCTCTCCCCTCTCTCCTGGAATGGAGGCCG
This sequence comes from Somniosus microcephalus, assembly GCF_052327205.1. Taxonomy (NCBI): domain Eukaryota; kingdom Metazoa; phylum Chordata; class Chondrichthyes; order Squaliformes; family Somniosidae; genus Somniosus; species Somniosus microcephalus. The sequence goes on from NC_140993.1 coordinate 15,426,714, forward strand.
ATTTGGGGAGGCAGTGATAGGAAAGGCCTCTCCCCTGGTTGGTGTTGTTGCTGGCCTCCCTTCTCCTTCTCCTCCTCTGTCCTCTTTCTCCAGGCACCTCAGTTGTTGTGATGATTGTGGAGGTGGAGGTGGTGGTGGTCTAACGATATCCTCCTCTTCCTGGTCAGGGGACCACCACTTCAGTCCACTCTCCACGTCTGGCTGCTCCTGCTGCTTGCTGCTGCACAGCCAGCAATGCTGTGAATGAGGTACTGAACAGAGGGTACTCTTTTATTTGGACCCAAAAAAAACCAATTCGACTGTAAATAAACAAAAGTTCAACTAAAGCTTAACAAATCAAATTAAAATTTGGTTTTCCGTGTTGATGATGCACTCCAGTCCCCGCGGCGCCCACCGGTCGCGGAAATACTCAAGCGCACCGGCGGACACCGCGTGCTCCATCTCCAGGGCCACCCGGGCGCGAACATGGCCGCGGAAGAGATGCAGGCAATCCGGCTGGACGACCCCCTCGACCGCCCGCTGCCTGGACCAATTGATGGCTCTTTTAGCCAGGCCCAGGAGCAGGCCCACAAGGAGGTCCTCCAACCTGTCCGCTCCCCTCCGCACCGGGTGACCGTAGATCAAGAGCGTGGGACTGAAGTGCAACCAAAAATCGAGGAGCAGCCCCTTCAAGTAGTGAAAGAGGGGCTGCAACCTCTCACAATCCATATAAACGTGAAACACGGACTCCTCCAGGCCGCAAAAAATGCAGGCGGCCTGGGAGTCCGTGAACCTACTTAAAACCTTATTGCACGGGACCGCTCCGTGCAACACCCTCCAGGCCAAGTCCCCGATGGAACAAGGGAGGACTCCCGCATAGAGAGCCCTCCATTGGGGACCTCCGCTACCGCCGGTTGGCAAAACGCCACGCCAAGGCGTGTCCGGACGGTAGACAAAGATGGCAAAGTGGAGAGTGTGCAGGAGCAGCCCGTACAGGAAACCCCTCCGCGCGGAATGAAAAGGCACGGAGGGTATTTCCTCGAGACGGCTCAAGTTGTGAGGCGCCGGTTCCCGAGGGGAGTTTCGGGGCCGGGCGCCGATGAGGAATTCCGTCCGAACGGGGGTAAGCTCGGACGGGATCGCCCCACGTGCTTGAGCCGCCTCGATACACCTAGTGGAGTCGGGGCCCAGTGCCGCTTTTACCGATTCGATGGTTTCGACCGCGAGCTGGACGTTGGCCCAGGACAGGCGCCGCGCCAGCTCCTCCGGCGCCATCCAGCCTGCTCCTCCGCCATCGAGCAGGTCCCCGACTCTGGTCACCTTGCCAGCCACAGCCCTACCCTCCGCCAGCCGCCCGAACCCGTGTTCGTGGAGGTGCGGATTCCTGAGCAGCGGCTCCCGAAGGAGAGCCGCCGCTCCTGACGGGGGAGAGCTCCGCCTGGAAGCGACGTAGTTCCAAACCCATAGTAGTTCCTGGTAGAAGACAGGCAGCTCCCGCAGGCCGGCACGCCTGCTGCCCACTTTCGCAAACAGGAGCTGCGTGTCGTAATTGAGGCCATGCAGCTGGCGGAAGAAAAACGTCGCCAGCGCACACCATCTCGGAGGATTCTCGACGTACAGGTATCTCTGCAGCGTCTGAAGACGGAAAGTCGCAGCCTGGGTGCGAAGGCACACCAGCGCCTGACCGCCCTCCCTAAGCGGGAGACACAGAACCGCGGCAGAGGCCCAGTGCTTCCTTTTGTCCCAGAAGAAGTCGATGAGCTTCTTCTGAATCTTGGCGACAAACGCAGGGGGAGGGATCAAAGTGACCAACCGGTACCACAACATGGCGGCCACCAGCTGGTTTATGACCAGCGCTCGACCCCTGTAGGACAACACTCGGAGCAGTCCTGTCCAGCGTCCTAGGCGAGCGGTGACTTTGGCCTCCAGCTCTTGCCAGTTCGCCGGCCAAGCGTCCTCGGCAGGGCTAAGGTAGACTCCCAAATAGAGGAGGTGCGTGGTGCTCCAGGCGAAAGGCCTGAACTCCTCCGGCAGGGAGTCCACCCGCCACTGACCCACCAGGAGTCCGGAACATTTCTCCCAGTTGATCTTGGCGGAGGATGCGTCCGAGTAAATCTGCTGGCATTCCCGCATCCTCCGCAAGTCAGCGGGATCCGTGACCGTGAGGAGCACGTCATCGGCGTAAGCCGAGAGGACCACCTCCACGCCCGGCCCTTGCAGAGCCAGTCCCGTCAACCTCTTCCGCAAGAGGCGCAGGAAAGGCTCCACGCAAATGGCATATAACTGACCGGACATGGGGCATCCCTGACGCACCCCCCTCCCGAAGCGAAGGGGCGCCGTCAAGGACCCGTTAACTTTAATCAGACACTCCGCGGCGGCGTACAGAAGTCGGATCCGGGCGACGAAATGCGTCCCGAACCCGAATGCGCGCAGAGTCCCGAAGAGATACTCGTGATCCACCCTGTCGAACGCCTTCTCCTGATCCAGGGAAAAGAAGGCGACCGACAGACCAGCCCTCTGGGAGTGGTGGACCAGGTCCCGGACCAGATGGATGTTATCGTGGATGGTCCGGCCCGGGACCGTGTAGGACTGGTCGGGGTGGATCATGTGGGCCAGCACGGTGCCAAGGCGAGCAGACATGGCCCTGGCAAAGATTTTATAGTCCGTGCTGAGGAGGGAGACCGGGCGCCAGTTCTTAAGGAGGCGGAGATCGCCCTTCTTAGGCAGCAGGACAATGACCGCCCTGCGCCAAGAGAGGGGCATCTCCCCGGTCGCCAAACTTTCCCCCAGGACCCGCGCGTAGTCGCCCCCCAAGACGTCCCAGAACGCCCTGTGGAACTCCACGGTCAGCCCGTCCAGCCCCGGGGACTTTCCCCTAGAGAGCTGGCGGAGGGCGCCGGTCAGCTCCGCCAGACTTAGCGGAGCGTCCAATTTTTCGGCGCCCTCCGGGCCAACCTTCGGCAGGTCCTCCCACAAAACTCTGCGCGCATCCTCGCTGGACGGATCCGGAGAGAACAGAGCCCCGTAATAGGCGCGGGTCTCCGCGCTGATTCCCTCCGGATCCGAGACCAGAGATCCGTCGTCGGCCAGCAGCCCCAAGAGCTGCTTACGGACCCCCCGTCTTTTTTCCAGCGAGTAGAAGAAGGGGGAGCCGCGGTCCAGGTCCCGCAGGAGCTGGATCCGCGACCTCACGTACGCGCCTCGGGACCCGACGAGCTGCAGGTCCTTCAGCGCGCCCTGCTTCTCTTCATACACCTTCCGCAAGGCCGGGTCCTCGACGACCTGACCGAGAGGGACTCCAGGTCGAGCACCTCCTTCTCCAACCGCCCGACCCGGGCCTCCCGCCTCTTGGTCGACCCCTTCGCGTACTCCTGACAGAAGAGACGGATGTGAGCCTTGCCCACATCCCACCATAGCCTCAAGGAGGGGAAGCCCCCCTGCTTCCTTCTCCAGTCGGCCCAGAATCGACGAAACGAATCCCGGAACCGTGCGTCCTCCAGCAGCAGGTTGTTAAAATGCCAGTACACGGACCCCCCCCGCGCGCGCAGCGGAGCGAGCTCCGCCCACACCAGGTGGTGGTCCGTGCACGGCACCGGCCGCATGGAAGCTGCCGGAACGCAGGAGACGAACGCCCGGGAAATGTAGAGGCGGTCGATTCTGGACCTTCCTCCCCCAGACCTCACGCTAGTGAAGGCGCTGGAGTCGGGGTGGAGATTTCGCCAGACGTCCACCAAGTCGAAGGACCCAACCAGGTCCCTCAACTTCTCCATCGCCGCCGGGCTTCGCGGGGGACCCGAACGGTCCCTCGCCTCGAGGGTGCAGTTAAAATCCCCCCCGAGGATGACGCACTCGCCCACGTCGATGGAGCCCAAGAGAGCGGACACTTCTTCGAAGAAGCGCACTTGCTGCGCACTGGTCTGAGGGGCGTACACGTTCACTAGATGGAGCGGCACGCCCCCCAGGCGAACAGTGACATGGAGCAAGCGGCCCGGCACGTGCTCCTTGACCCCCAAGATCTCCGGCTGAAAATGCGGGGCCAGCAAGATAGCCACCCCGCTGGAATTGTTGGAGAGGTGACTCATGCTGACCCCTCCTTGCCACTCCAGGAGCCACGTGGCTTCGTCTCCCGGAACGGTGTGGGTTTCTTGCAGGAAGCACACCGCATACTTCCCGTCCCGAAGGACCGAGAAGTTATTGAATCTGCGGCGCGCCTCCCTGCTGCCGTTGATGTTGAGGCTGGCTATGGTTATCTTCATGTCAGAAGCATAGTGCAACCTCTACCTACACCTAACGGGGCGAGGAAGCGCAGCCGCTGGTCCGCCGCCACTTCCTCAGCAGCCCAGTGAGAAACGTTGTGAGCCGACGCAGCTCGAGCGGGTTCACACCCTCGTCCGCGCCCAAGATCTTAACGGCGGCGCGGACGGAATCGATGAGCAGCGCCAGCTCCGACCACCTGTCGAGGGCCAGCCGGACCTTATTGCGCTGACCCAGGCACGTGGCCATAAAATCCCGGAGTTCCCTTACGGAAATGAGGGGAGACTCGGCAAGGGGCACGAGGTCATCCATCGCCACGTCGGCGCTGGAGTCCGAATCGTCCTCCGTGCCCATCACCGAGTCCCCATCCTCCTCCAGGGGGTCGTCACCAGCGGCCGACCCGTCCGCCGCGCAGTGCGAAGCGAACGACTCGGCCGCGCCAGCCAGCCCCGCCTCCGCCCGGATCCCACCCCCAGGATCGGCGGCAGAGGATTTCTCCCTGGGCTCCTCTAGGGGTGCCGGGCCAGAAGACGGCGGCGGTTCAGAGCTCCCCTCCGCCTCAGACGCCGGAACGACCGGAGAAACCGGGGAGAGAACAATTTCCAGCTCCTCCAGTACGTCCGGCACCAGAGACGCAACCAGGGGGCCATCCTCCTCCCCGCCACCAACCTCCGACCCAGCGGACGGGGGGTTTTGAATTAAAAGCTCTACCAGGACGAGCATCCCCTGGGAGACGTCCGGGTCGCATTGGGCGAGCTCATTATCCTCGAGCTCGCCCGACCCAACCCCCAGGCTGCCCGACCCGGCGAGGGGTAACGACACCGATAAAAGGTCAACTTCAATTACTGCCGCGGGTTGTTCCGCAACCCCCCCCACGGGCAGGGTCTCATCCCCATCCCCGGGAGGCACGTGCTGGACAGACACATCTGCCTCAGCCTCCCGAGGGACAGGCGACCCCTGCCGATCGCTGGTGATGACGACAGCGCTGGGGGGGCGGGGGGGCGCAGTACCCGCGGCGGGCGACGACTCCCCCTGCTCGGAGGGACCTTCCTCCTCCCGGTCCTCCTCCTCATCCAGGGGGTCGCGCCTTCTTTTTAGCACGGAGGGAGCGAGGGAGACCTCCATGTCTGCAAAGGCCTCCTCCTCGACTCCCTCCGGCGGAGCAGGTTTGTCGGGTACCTCGGGCCCGAGCCCGGCCGCAGGTATTGGCATTACCGCTGTGGCGGTTGCAGCCGCAGGCTCGGGCCCCCTCCCGCTCACATCTGCCCTGATCAACTCCGCGAGGAGCGCGGGTGTAAGGGGCTCAAGGGGCAAGGGCTCACCATCCACGGGGGGACCTGCCCTAAGGTGCTTCTTTTTTCCCCGCGCCTTCTTTCCGGCCGGACACGCTCCCTCCCCCCCACTGGAGGCCTTGGTGGCATCGGCCCCCGACGTCAACCGCGCATCAGACGTACTTGACGCGTGGGCAGATCCGGGGGGAAGGGCGGCGGCGGCGGCGCCAGCCTCGGCCGCACGAAATGATCCGGCGGCCTTGGAGGCAGGGCAGTTCCTCCTGATGTGCCCCACCTCCCTGCAGGCATGGCACCTCACACCGTCCGACGTCCAAAAGGCGCGGTAGGCGGTCCCCTCGTGGAGGACGACGAACGCCCCTTCAGTGTCCTCCTCCCGCGCCAGCTGGATAAACAGCTGGCGCCGGAAGGAGAAGACGTGGCGAAGGCTGGCCTCCCGGAAGCCGAGCGGGATGGGCGTGATCCCCGACCTCACCTCCCCAAGTTGTCGCAAATGGGGAAGGAGGAGCTCACCAGGAACATAGGGCGGGACGTTGGAAATAATGATCCTCTGCGCGGTGGCCTCGAGAGGATCCACCGGCAGGAAGGTCCCGCCCACGGTGAGCCCCTTGGCGACAGCCAGGGACACCGCCCGCTCCGACCCCAGGAAGAACACAGCCTTCCCATACATTTTCGAGGCCGCGACGATGGCTGAGGGGCCGACAACCCCAGCCATGGCCTTGACGCAGGCCTCGATGGTCATAGTGGGGTGAGTGTAGCTCTTCACCCCAAGCTTTTTTGTTATTAATCGAAAAGGTGACGGGGCAGCAGGAACAGCGGGAGCAGCTGTGGCCGTGGCTACCACTCTCGCATAGGTCCCGGCTGGCCCCGCCACCGGCGAAGACGCAGTCGCCATTCTGGGGTGCTTTTTTTAAGGGCTACACTCACCCCAAGTCACAGGCCTGAAGGTGTTAATGGCCTCGGTGTATATATATTTTTTTTTTTGTCCTCTATTGAGCAGAGGGAGCTGATTAAAATGAGGACACACCTCTCTCCTTATTGATTTAAATTGGGAGAGTGGCCTCTCCCCTCTGCTCAATTGGCAATTAATAAAATAGATGAAACTAAGGTGCCTTAGAAAGACAGGCAGAGAGAGACAAAGAGAGAGAGAGAGAGAGAGAGAGAGGTGGGGGGGGGGTGGGAAGGAGGGAGGCCGCAAAGGGCAGTGTTGCCACTCAGGATGGTGGGTGAGTGTTGGCAGGGTTGCACTCTCCGATGGAAAAAGTCTTTGGTGATGGTGGTCTTCTGGCAGGGGGAGAAGACGTCTTCACCTGGAAAAGCTGGAGAAGCCCAGGCTTAGTCCTGCAACAGGTCTTAACGATGTAATTAAATTAAATTAAGGACTTCACCTTGGGCAGCTCCAAGCTCTCCCAGGGCAGGCAATAGAAGGGATGCTAATTAGTGGTGTGTGTGGCCTAGCTTTTAACAAGAGCACACACACACACTACACCCCTTGATGATCCGGCCTTGCTTCTTCTTTTCTCCCCCCACCTAAAATACAAAGTCTTGGGAGAGTGCCCCAAATAACACCCACCTGTAGATGTTCCGGATGAAGTTTTCTTCCCTCCTTTCAAGCAGTTGGTTTCTCTCCCCTCTCTCCCTCTCCTGAAGTGGAGGCCAATTTGGGGAGGCAGCGATAGAAAGGCCTCTCCCCTGGTTGATGTTGATGTAGGCCTCCTTTCTCTTTCTCCTTCTCCTCCTCTGTCCTCTCTCTCCAGGCACCTCAGTTGATGTAATGATGGTGGAGTTGGTGGTGGTGGTCCAACGTTCTCCTCCTCTTCCTGGTCAGGGGACCACCACTTTAATCCACTCTCCAAAGTCTGGCTGCTCCCTCTGCTCGTGCTTGCAGCTGAACAGAGGGTAACTTAAGACTGAAATACAGAAGCCTGCTATGTCTTTATATACAGGGGTGGTCACTGCCGGTACTGCAGTATAGAATCAGTTCTTCTCTTAAAGGCACATACACAACAATTCCTCCCCTTTTAGATAAACAGTACATAACATTCATTTAACAACTAAATAATAACTAATTACAATTACAATTTTCTCTGTACTATATACATCAACTGAAATAATCATTTATAAGTTCAGTCTTTGAGGAGGCTTCCTGATCCTGACTGGATAGCGACTTTCTCAAGTATCCTGTTCTTGCGGCGGAGTTGATTCTGGCTCATTGTCATTGGTTGGTTCGTCAGCTTCCAATACCACTGCTTCTGAGGTAGACGCAATCTGTACTTCGGGTTGATTACCAGGTGCACCTGCTCATGGTATGGGTTTGGCTTGTTCCTGTGACTCTAGAATCTGGTCAGCATGGCGTCTCACGATGCTCTCTCCAACATCCACTGTGTACATTAGTGGTCCCTGCTGTGTGCATATCGTTCCTGGCTGCCATTTTTCTGTTCGGTAGTCGCGGGCCAAGACTGGTTGCCCTATCTTGAAGCTCCTGGTTGGCTTCTCATTTATGTGCTGGAATTGCTTATCCTCAACATCTCGTCTTATGTTTGGTTTGAGCAAATCCAGGCGACATCTTAGCCTTCGGTTGAAGAACATTATGGCTGGAGCTTGGTTGGTGACTGCATGTGTCGCATTCCGGTAAGCAAACAAGAAATTATCCACCTTGTGTTGCAGTGGTATGTCGTCATTATGCATTGCCTTTATGGCCTTTTTAAAGGTCTGAACAAACCTCTCAGCCAAGCCATTTGTGGCTGGGTGATATGGGGCAGATGTGTAATGCTTCACCCCATTATTCCTCAGAAACCTCCGGAAATCCTCTGACAGAAACTGTGGCCCATTGTAGGAGCAATTCTGTTCTGGCAAGCCATTCCTGGCGAAGATGGTCCGTAGGACTGCAATAGTTTTCTCCGTGGTGGTGGAGGACATTTTGATGACCTCTGACCATTTCGAATGGGTGTCCACAGCGATTAGGAACATTGAGTCCATAAATGGACCAGCAAAATAAATGTGTACCCGTTGCCATGGAGATGAGGGCCACTCCCATGGATGTAGCGGGGCCTGTGGTGGAGCGTTTTGGACCTTCTGGCATCCTGTGCATCTCTTGGTCATATCCTCGATTTCTTTATCGATTCCCGGCCACCACACAAACGCCCTGGCTAGGCTCTTCATTTTTACCCCTCCCAGATGACCCTCATGAAGCTCATTGAGCACTCTATCTCTCAACTTGGGTGGAATTACCACTCGGGATCCACACATCAAGGTCCCCCGGCACACTGACAGCTGTTCTCTCCTTGGCGAGAATGCTGGCAACAGTGAGTTGCCATGTGCTGGCCATCCCTTGACCGTCAAATCATAGACCGGAGAGAGTGTCGGGTCATTTCGGGTTTCCTTCTCTATACTTGCGTTTGTAACAGGTAGACATTCGACTATGGTCGCATGGAATATCTCAACAGGGTCCACTGCAGGTGCTTCCTCTACCATAGGCAACGGTAGGCGCAACAGCCCATCAGCATTTCCATGCTGTTTCGTACCCTTGTACTCTATGTCGTACTGATGTGCCCCTAGAAAAAGTGACCATCTTTGCAGCCGTTGCGCCGTCATCACCGGAACGCCCTTCTTTGGGTTAAAAATGAAGATCAGGGGCTGATGATCAGTCAGTAGGGTGAATTTCTGCCCGTGCAGATAGTGATTGACCTTCTTCACCCCCCACACCAGGCTGAGGGCCTCCCTGTCAATCTGGGCGTAGTTACGCTCGGCTGAGGTTAACGAGCGCGACGCAAAGGCTATTGGCCTCTCTGAACCGTCAGGGAATTTGTGTGACAGCACCGCTCCGATGCCGTAGGGAGACGCATCACATGCTAACCGAATCAGTAGTGTTGGATTGTAGTGGGCCAATACTTCTTTTGAAGTGATTAGGCATTTACCTTTCTGAAAGGCACGCTTACACTCATCACTCCATTTCCATGTTACTCCAGTTTGCAGTAGGGCGTTCAGCGGGTGCAGAATTGTGGATAAATTCGGCAAGAACTTATGGTAGTAATTCACCAACCCGAGGAACGACCTCAGTTGCGACACATTTTCCGGTGCTGGAGCCTTGACTACAGCCTCAATCTTGTCCGGCGACTTATGCAACCCTTCCTCATCAATCATGTGGCCACAATACGAGATTTGTCTCCTGAAGAACTCGCATCTGGGGCGGTTGGCTCGTAGCCCATATTCCTGTAAACTTGTGAGCACCTGCTCCAGGTTGGCAAGGTGTTCACTGTCATTTTCGCCCGCAACCAGGATGTCGTCCAAATAACACTGTGTCCCCGGGATCCCTTGCAGGACTTGTTCCATCGCCCACTGCCAAATAGCCGGGGCTGATGCTACCCCGAATACCAGTCGATTGTACTGGTAAAGGCCTTTGTGAGTGTTTATCGTGAGGTATTTCCTAGACACTTCTTCCACCTCCATTTGTAGATACGCTTGAGCCAGATCAATCTTTGTAAAGCGTTTCCCTCCAGATAGTGAGGCGAAAATATCTTCTATCCGTGGAAGTGGATATTGTACTGTGTGCAGGACTGGGTTCACAGTTACCTTGAAGTCCCCACAGATGCGAACCTTCTTCGGTTCCCCAGGCGTGCTGCTCAATGATTCTTCATTACAGGAACGATGGGTGTGGCCCACTCGCTCCAGTCCACCTTGGACAGCACAGCCGAATGCTCCAGACTCTCCAGCTCTGCTTCAATGGCTGGGCGGATCGCGTAAGGTACTGGTCTGGCCTTAAAAAATTTTGGGTTTGCGTTATCTTCGATTTTTATCATTGCCGTTACTCCTTTTAGAGTCCCAAGTCCTTGTTGGAACACCTCTTTCGCGTCAGTTGGAATTTTGACAGTCGTCCAGGTGTGACGTCATCATCCTTTTTATCAGTCACAGTTAGCGCCTGAATGGAATGCCAATCCAATTGTATTTTTCGGATCCATTCACGTCCCAATAATGGTGGTCCTCCATCTGGTAGTATATATAGATACAGTTTCTGTGTTTCCTTGCCGTTGTATTCAACTGGCACCCTTATTTTTCCTCTGGGTTAGACTTTTTGCCCCGTGTATGTCTTCAATACAATGGCTGTGTCCTTTAAGGGTATGTGTGAGAATAGCCGCTCATAGTCTCGTCGATTCATGACAGTTAGGGCTGATCCTGTGTCCAATTCCATCTTTACTGGGGACCCTGCTATCATGAGGGTAACCCAAATGGTTCGGTGATCCTCCTTTGCGATCATGTTGTGTAACTTTAGACAACTTAGTCTCCTGCTCCCGGAGTCCTTATCACTCTCCTGATCTTCCGAACGACTGTGTGTCAATTTCTTTACTTTCTTGTACTTTTCCTTAATAGTTCTTGTAGTGTTGGTTTTCTTTCCCGACCTGCAGACTCTTGCTATGTGTCCCATTTTCCCACATTGCCTGCATACTTTGTCCTTAACCCAGCAGTCCTTCTGATCATGGGTTGTTCTGCCGCAGCGATAGCACTTTTCTGCTCCATACGCCATTTCGTTAGCACTGTATTCCTGTGGTTTCTGTTGTATTTTCGCAGCTCCCCGTGCTGCTGCTTCGTAGGATACTGCCATGCTGAAAGCCTGTTCTAGCGTCAGGTCCTTTTCCGAAAGTAGTCGTTTCTGGGTTCCTTCACTCTGGAGCCCGCAGACAAACTTATCCCGCAAGGTATCTGCCAGTCCTGCTCCGAACTGGCAGTGCTTCGATAACTTGCGTAGTTCCGTAAGATAGTCAGCATTGTTCTCATCTTTGTGCTGGTTTCTTTTATGGAACTTGAATCTTTCTGCTATCAGCAGCGGTGTAGGGTTTAGGTGTTCCTGTAAGATATTAACAATCTCTTCAAAACTTTTCTCCATTGGTTTAGCTGGGGTAATTAAATTCCGCAATAGGCCGTACGTTCTCGCGCCCATCAAATTTAATAATACCGACGCCTTCTTTCCATCAGCCACCTCATTTGCCTTGCAGTACACTTCAATTCTTTCCACATATGTGGTCCATTCTTCTACCTCGTTGTCGAAAGCAGTGATACTGCCACTCTTCGGCATCTTGAGTGATTTAAAATGGCGCCTCCCGCGGTTTTTCTTCGTCCCCAATGGAATAAAATGGCGCCTCCCGCGCTTTTCCTTCTTCCCCAATGTAATAAAATGGCGCCTCCCGCGCTTTTCCTTCTTCCCCTTGCTGCCACGCTGCTCCTAGCGTTCTACAGGGTAATGGCGGCAACTCGCGGCTTCGGCGCATAACACTTTTCCTTCCCCGCCTTCTATCCTCTCCACGCTGCCCTGTTCTTGAGCACCGACCGTGCCCTGTGCACTCCACCCTCTCTCTCTCTCTTCCTCCCGACGACGCTGCACGGCCCCTTTGCAGAGCCGCTCGATCGAGCCCGAGCCCGCCGCAGTCCGGAAGGGTCAGCGCACTGCCTGCTACCAGCACGACTTGCTGGAACACCTCGACTGGGGAGCCAGGCCCAGCTCTCCACAGCCTCCCCTGCAACTCTCCGATGGATCCCTGGGCGGTTGCCCGCAGTCGACGCCCGCCGTTCTGACTTCGACCTCCAAGAAGCTTCTCTTCAGGTAAAAGATCCCCGTGAGGTGATGCAGTACTGCAGGTGAGTTCGAACCTGCCCGTCGCCAGTGTAATGTCCGAGTATAAATAATACACGGACTGCAGGAAAACAATAAAACAGATATTTACTTGAACAGAGGGTACTCTTTTTTTTTGTTCGTACCAAAAAAAAACAAATTGACTGTAAACAAAAGTTCAACTAAAACTTAACAAATCATATTAAAATTTGGTTATCCGGGTTGATGATGCACTCCAGTCCCCGCGGCGCCCACCGGTCGCGGAAATATTCAAGCGCACCGGCGGACACCGCGTGCTCCATCTCCAGGGCCACCCGGGCGCGAACATGGCCGTGAACAGAGGGTACTCTTTTATTTGGACCCAAAAAAAAACCCAATTCAACTGTAAATAAACAAAAGTTCAACTAAAGCTTAACAAATCAAATTAAAATTTGGTTTTCTGTGTTGATGATGCACTCCAGTCCCCGCGGCGCCCATCGGTCGCGGAAATACTCAAGCGCACCGGCGGACACCGCGTGCTCCATCTCCAGGACCACCCGGGCGCGAACATGGCCACGGAAGAGATGCAGGCAATCCGGCTGGACGACCCCCTCGACCGCCCGCTGCCTGGACCAATTGATGGCTCTTTTAGCCAGGCCCAGGAGCAGGCCCACAAGGAGGTCCTCCAACCCGTCCGCTCCCCTCCGCACCGGGTGACCGTAGATCAAGAGCGTGGGACTGAAGTGCAACCAAAAATCGAGGAGCAGCCCCTTCAAGTAGTGAAAGAGGGGCTGCAACCTCTCACAATCCATATAAACGTGAAACACGGACTCCTCCAGGCCGCAAAAAATGCAGGCGGCCTGGGAGTCCGTGAACCTACTTAAAACCTTATTGCACGGGACCGCTCCGTGCAACACCCTCCAGGCCAAGTCCCCGATGGAACAAGGGAGGACTCCCGCATAGAGAGCCCTCCATTGGGGACCTCCGCTACCGCCGGTCGGCAAAACGCCACGCCAAGGCGTGTCCGGACGGTAGACAAAGATGGCAAAGTGGAGAGTGTGCAGGAGCAGCCCGTACAGGAAACCCCTCCGCGCGGAATGAAAAGGCACGGAGGGTATTTCCTCGAGACGGCTCAAGTTGTGAGGCGCCGGTTCCCGAGGGGAGTTTCGGGGCCGGGCGCCGATGAGGAATTCCGTCCGAACGGGGGTAAGCTCGGACGGGATCGCCCCACGTGCTTGAGCCGCCTCGATACACCTAGTGGAGTCGGGGCCCAGTGCCGCTTTTACCGATTCGATGGTTTCGACCGCGAGCTGGACGTTGGCCCAGGACAGGCGCCGCGCCAGCTCCTCCGGCGCCATCCAGCCCGCTCCTCCGCCATCGAGCAGGTCCCCGACTCTGGTCACCTTGCCAGCCACAGCCCTACCCTCCGCCAGCCGCCCGAACCCGTGTTCGTGGAGGTGCGGATTCCTGAGCAGCGGCTCCCGAAGGAGAGCCGCCGCTCCTGACGGGGGAGAGCTCCGCCTGGAAGCGACGTAGTTCCAAACCCATAGTAGTTCCTGGTAGAAGACAGGCAGCTCCCGCAGGCCGGCACGCCTGCTGCCCACTTTCGCAAACAGGAGCTGCATGTCGTAATTGAGGCCATGCAGCTGGCGGAAGAAAAACGTCGCCAGCGCACACCATCTCGGAGGATTCTCGATGTACAGGTATCTCTGCAGCGTCTGAAGACGGAAAGTCGCAGCCTGGGTGCGAAGGCACACCAGCGCCTGACCGCCCTCCCTAAGCGGGAGACACAGAACCGCGGCAGAGACCCAGTGCTTCCTTTTGTCCCAGAAGAAGTCGATGAGCTTCTTCTGAATCTTGGCGACAAACGCAGGGGGAGGGATCAAAGTGACCAACCGGTACCACAACATGGCGGCCACCAGCTGGTTTATGACCAGCGCTCGACCCCTGTAGGACAACACTCGGAGCAGTCCTGTCCAGCGTCCTAGGCGAGCGGTGACTTTGGCCTCCAGCTCTTGCCAGTTCGCCGGCCAAGCGTCCTCGGCAGGGCTAAGGTAGACTCCCAAATAGAGGAGGTGCGTGGTGCTCCAGGCGAAAGGCCTGAACTCCTCCGGCAGGGAGTCCACCCGCCACTGACCCACCAGGAGTCCGGAACATTTCTCCCAGTTGATCTTGGCAGAGGATGCGTCCGAGTAAATCTGCTGGCATTCCCGCATCCTCCGCAAGTCAGCGGGATCCGTGACCGTGAGGAGCACGTCATCGGCGTAAGCCGAGAGGACCACCTCCACGCCCGGCCCTTGCAGAGCCAGTCCCGTCAACCTCTTCCGCAAGAGGCGCAAGAAAGGCTCCACGCAAATGGCATATAACTGACCGGACATGGGGCATCCCTGACGCACCCCCCTCCCGAAGCGAAGGGGCGCCGTCAAGGACCCATTAACTTTAATCAGACACTCCGCGGCGGCGTACAGAAGTCGGATCCGGGCGACGAAATGCGTCCCGAACCCGAATGCGCGCAGAGTCCCGAAGAGATACTCGTGATCCACCCTGTCGAACGCCTTCTCCTGATCCAGGGAAAGGAAGGCGACCGACAGACCAGCCCTCTGGGAGTGGTGGACCAGGTCCCGGACCAGATGGATGTTATCGTGGATGGTCCGGCCCGGGACCGTGTAGGACTGGTCGGGGTGGATCATGTGGGCCAGCACGGTGCCAAGGCGAGCAGACATGGTCCTGGCAAAGATTTTATAGTCCGTGCTGAGGAGGGAGACCGGGCGCCAGTTCTTAAGGAGGTGGAGATCGCCCTTCTTAGGCAGCAGGACAATGACCGCCCTGCGCCAAGAGAGGGGCATCTCCCCGGTCGCCAAACTTTCCCCCAGGACCCGCGCGTAGTCGCCCCCCAAGACGTCCCAGAACGCCCTGTGGAACTCCACGGTCAGCCCGTCCAGCCCTGGGGACTTTCCCCTAGAGAGCTGGCGGAGGGCGCCGGTCAGCTCCGCCAGACTTAGCGGAGCGTCCAATTTTTCGGCGCCCTCCGGGCCAACCTTCGTCAGGTCCTCCCACAAAACTCTGCGCGCATCCTCGCTGGACGGATCCGGAGAGAACAGAGCCCCGTAATAGGCGCGGGTCTCCGCGCTGATTCCCTCCGGATCCGAGACCAGAGATCCGTCGTCGGCCAGCAGCCCCAAGAGCTGCTTACGGACCCCCCGTCTTTTTTCCAGCGAGTAGAAGAAGGGGGAGCCGCGGTCCAGGTCCCGCAGGAGCTGGATCCGCGACCTCACGTACGCGCCTCGGGACCCGACGAGCTGCAGGTCCTTCAGCGCGCCCTTCTTCTCTTCGTACACCTTCCGCAGGGCTGGGTCCTCGACGACCTGACCGAGACGGGACTCCAGGTCGAGCACCTCCTTCTCCAACCGCCCGACCCGGGCCTCCCGCCTCTTGGTCGACCCCTTCGCGTACTCCTGACAGAAGAGACGGATGTGAGCCTTGCCCACATCCCACCATAGCCTCAAGGAGGGGAAGCCCCCCTGCTTCCTTCTCCAGTCGGCCCAGAATCGACGAAACGAATCCCGGAACCGTGCGTCCTCCAGCAGCAGGTTGTTAAAATGCCAGTACACGGACGCCCCCCGCGCGCGCAGCGGAGCGAGCTCCGCCCACACCAGGTGGTGGTCCGTGCACGGCACCGGCCGCATGGAAGCTGCCGGAACGCAGGAGACGAACGCCCGGGAAATGTAGAGGCGGTCGATTCTGGACCTTCCTCCCCCAGACCTCACGCTAGTGAAGGCGCTGGAGTCGGGGTGGAGATTTCGCCAGACGTCCACCAAGTCGAAGGACCCAACCAGGTCCCTCAACTTCTCCATCGCCGCCGGGCTTCGCGGGGGACCCGAACGGTCCCTCGCCTCGAGGGTGCAGTTAAAATCCCCCCCGAGGATGACGCACTCGCCCACGTCGATGGAGCCCAAGAGAGCGGACACTTCTTCGAAGAAGCGCACTTGCTGCGCACTGGTCTGAGGGGCGTACACGTTCACTAGATGGAGCGGCACGCCCCCCAGGCGAACAGTGACATGGAGCAAGCGGCCCGGCACGTGCTCCTTGACCCCCAAGATCTCCGGCTGAAAATGCGGGGCCAGCAAGATAGCCACCCCGCTGGAATTGTTGGAGAGGTGACTCATGCTGACCCCTCCTTGCCACTCCAGGAGCCACGTGGCTTCGTCTCCCGGAACGGTGTGGGTTTCTTGCAGGAAGCACACCGCATACTTCCCGTCCCGAAGGACCGAGAAGTTATTGAATCTGCGGCGCGCCTCCCTGCTGCCGTTGATGTTGAGGCTGGCTATGGTTATCTTCATGTCAGAAGCATAGTGCAACCTCTACCTACACCTAACGGGGCGAGGAAGCGCAGCCGCTGGTCCGCCGCCACTTCCTCAGCAGCCCAGTGAGAAACGTTGTGAGCCGACGCAGCTCGAGCGGGTTCACACCCTCGTCCGCGCCCAAGATCTTAACGGCGGCGCGGACGGAATCGATGAGCAGCGCCAGCTCCGACCACCTGTCGAGGGCCAGCCGGACCTTATTGCGCTGACCCAGGCACGTGGCCATAAAATCCCGGAGTTCCCTTACGGAAATGAGGGGAGACTCGGCAAGGGGCACGAGGTCATCCATCGCCACGTCGGCGCTGGAGTCCGAATCGTCCTCCGTGCCCATCACCGAGTCCCCATCCTCCTCCAGGGGGTCGTCACCAGCGGCCGACCCGTCCGCCGCGCAGTGCGAAGCGAACGACTCGGCCGCGCCAGCCAGCCCCGCCTCCGCCCGGATCCCACCCCCAGGATCGGCGGCAGAGGATTTCTCCCTGGGCTCCTCTAGGGGTGCCGGGCCAGAAGACAGCGGCGGTTCAGAGCTCCCCTCCGCCTCAGACGCCGGAACGACCGGAGAAACCGGGGAGAGAACAATTTCCAGCTCCTCCAGTACGTCCGGCACCAGAGACGCAGCCAGGGGGCCATCCTCCTCCCCGCCACCAACCTCCGACCCAGCGGACGGGGGGTTTTGAATTAAAAGCTCTACCAGGACGAGCATCCCCTGGGAGACGTCCGGGTCGCATTGGGCGAGCTCATTATCCTCGAGCTCGCCCGACCCAGCCCCCAGGCTGCCCGACCCGGCGAGGGGTAACGACACCGATAAAAGGTCAACTTCAATTACTGCCGCGGGTTGTTCCGCAACCCCCCCCCACGGGCAGGGTCTCATCCCCATCCCCGGGAGGCACGTGCTGGACAGACACATCTGCCTCAGCCTCCCGAGGGACAGGCGACCCCTGCCGATCGCTGGTGATGACGACAGCGCTGGGGGGGCGGGGGGGCGCAGTACCCGCGGCGGGCGACGACTCCCCCTGCTCGGAGGGACCTTCCTCCTCCCGGTCCTCCTCCTCATCCAGGGGGTCGCGCCTTCTTTTTAGCACGGAGGGAGCGAGGGAGACCTCCATGTCTGCAAAGGCCTCCTCCTCGACTCCCTCCGGCGGAGCAGGTTTGTCGGGTTCCTCGGGCCCGAGCCCGGCCGCAGGTATTGGCATTACCGCTGCGGCGGTTGCGGCCACAGGCTCGGGCACGGGGCCCCTCCCGCTCACATCTGCCCTGATCAACTCCGCGAGGAGCGCGGGTGTAAGGGGCTCAAGGGGCAAGGGCTCACCATCCACGGGGGGGCCTGCCCCAAGGTGCTTCTTTTTTCCCCGCGCCTTCTTTCCGGCCGGACACGCTCCCTCCCCCCCGCCGGAGGCCTTGGTGGCATCGGCCCCCGACGTCAACCGCGCATCAGACGTACTTGACGCGCGGGCAGATCCGGGGGGAAGGGCGGCGGCGGCGGCGCCAGCCTCGGCCGCACGAGATGATCCGGCGGCCTTGGAGGCAGGGCAGTTCCTCCTGATGTGCCCCACCTCCCTGCAGGCATGGCACCTCACACCGTCCGACGTCCAAAAGGCGCGGTAGGCGGTCCCCTCGTGGAGGACGACGAACGCCCCTTCAGTGTCCTCCTCCCGCGCCAGCTGGATAAACAGCTGGCGCCGGAAGGAGAAGACGTGGCGAAGGCTGGCCTCCCGGAAGCCAAGCGGGATAGGCGTGATCCCCGACCTCACCTCCCCAAGTTGTCGCAAATGGGGAAGGAGGAGCTCACCAGGAACATAGGGCGGGACGTTGGAAATAATGATCCTCTGCGCGGTGGCCTCGAGAGGATCCACCGGCAGGAAGGTCCCGCCCACGGTGAGCCCCTTGGCGACAGCCAGGGACACCGCCCGCTCCGACCCCAGGAAGAACACAGCCTTCCCATACATTTTCGAGGCCGCGACGATGGCTGAGGGGCCGACAACCCCAGCCATGGCCTTGACGCAGGCCTCGATGGTCATAGTGGGGTGAGTGTAGCTCTTCACCCCAAGCTTTTTCGTTATTAATCGAAAAGGTGACGGGGCAGCAGGAACAGCGGGAGCAGCTGTGGCTGTGGCTACCACTCTCGCATAGGTCCCGGCTGGCCCCGCCACCGGCGAAGATGCAGTCGCCATTCTGGGGTGCTTTTTTTAAGGGCTACACTCACCCCAAGTCACAGGCCTGAAGGTGTTAATGGCCTCGGTGTATATATATATATATATTTTTTTGTCCTCTATTGAGCAGAGGGAGCTGATTAAAATGAGGACACACCTCTCTCCTTATTGATTTAAATTGGGAGAGGAGCCCTCGCCCCTCTGCTCAATTGGCAATTAATAAAATAGATGAAACTAAGGTGCCTTAGAAAGACAGGCAGAGAGAGACAAAGAGAGAGAGAGAGGTGGGGGGGTGGGAAGGAGGGAGGCCGCAAAGGGCAGTGTTGCCACTCAGGATGGTGGGTGGGTGGAGGCAGGGTTGCACTCTCCGATGGAAAAAGTCTTTGGTGATGGTGGTCTTCTGGCAGGGGGAGAAGACGTCTTCACCTGGAAAAGCTGGAGAAGTCCAGGCTTAGTCCTGCAACAGGTCTTAACGATGTAATTAAATTAAATTAAGGACTTCACCTTGGGCAGCTCCAAGCTCTCCCAGGGCAGGCAATAGAAGGGATGCTAATTAGAGGTGTGTGTGGCCTAGCTTTTAACAAGAGCACACACACACTACACCCCTTGATGATCCGGCCTTGCTTCTTCTTTTCTCCCCCCACCTAAAATACAAAGTCTTGGGAGAGTGCCCCAAATAACACCCACCTGTAGATGTTCCGGATGAAGTTTTCTTCCCTCCTTTCAAGCAGTTGGTTTCTCTCCCCTCTCTCCCTCTCCTGAAGTGGAGGCCAAATTGGGGAGGCAGTGATAGAAAGGCCTCTCCCCTGGTTGATGTTGATGTAGGCCTCCTTTCTCCTTCTCCTCCTCTGTCCTCTCTCTCCAGGCACCTCAGTTGATGTAATGATGGTGGAGTTGGTGGTGGTGGTCCAACGTTCTCCTCCTCTTCCTGGTCAGGGGACCACCACTTTAATCCACTCTCCAAAGTCTGGCTGCTCCCTCTGCTCGTGCTTGCAGCTGAACAGAGGGTACTCTTTTATTTGGACCCAAAAAAAAAACAATTCGACTGTAAATAAACAAAAGTTCAACTAAAGCTTAACAAATCAAATTAAAATTTGGTTTTCCGTGTTGATGATGCACTCCAGTCCCCGCGGCGCCCACCGGTCGCGGAAATACTCAAGCGCACCGGCGGACACCGCGTGCTCCATCTCCAGGGCCACCCGGGCGCGAACATGGCTGCGGAAGAGATGCAGGCAATCCGGCTGGACGACCCCCTCGACCGCCCGCTGCCTGGACCAATTGATGGCTCTTTTAGCCAGGCCCAGGAGCAGGCCCACAAGGAGGTCCTCCAACCTGTCCGCTCCCCTCCGCACCGGGTGACCGTAGATCAAGAGCGTGGGACTGAAGTGCAACCAAAAATCGAGGAGCAGCCCCTTCAAGTAGTGAAAGAGGGGCTGCAACCTCTCACAATCCATATAAACGTGAAACACGGACTCCTCCAGGCCGCAAAAAATGCAGGCGGCCTGGGAGTCCGTGAACCTACTTAAAACCTTATTGCACGGGACCGCTCCGTGCAACACCCTCCAGGCCAAGTCCCCGATGGAACAAGGGAGGACTCCCGCATAGAGAGCCCTCCATTGGGGACCTCCGCTACCGCCGGTCAGCAAAACGCCACGCCAAGGCGTGTCCGGACGGTAGACGAAGATGGCAAAGTGGAGAGTGTGCAGGAGCAGCCCGTACAGGAAACCCCTCCGCGCGGAATGAAAAGGCACGGAGGGTATTTCCTCGAGACGGCTCAAGTTGTGAGGCGCCGGTTCCCGAGGGGAGTTTCGGGGCCGGGCGCCGATGAGGAATTCCGTCCGAACGGGGGTAAGCTCGGACGGGATCGCCCCACGTGCTTGAGCCGCCTCGATACACCTAGTGGAGTCGGGGCCCAGTGCCGCTTTTACCGATTCGATGGTTTCGACCGCGAGCTGGACGTTGGCCCAGGACAGGCGCCGCGCCAGCTCCTCCGGCGCCATCCAGCCCGCTCCTCCGCCATCGAGCAGGTCCCCGACTCTGGTCACCTTGCCAGCCACAGCCCTACCCTCCGCCAGCCGCCCGAACCCGTGTTCGTGGAGGTGCGGATTCCTGAGCAGCGGCTCCCGAAGGAGAGCCGCCGCTCCTGACGGGGGAGAGCTCCGCCTGGAAGCGACGTAGTTCCAAACCCATAGTAGTTCCTGGTAGAAGACAGGCAGCTCCCGCAGGCCGGCACGCCTGCTGCCCACTTTCGCAAACAGGAGCTGCGTGTCGTAATTGAGGCCATGCAGCTGGCGGAAGAAAAACGTCGCCAGCGCACACCATCTCGGAGGATTCTCGACGTACAGGTATCTCTGCAGCGTCTGAAGACGGAAAGTCGCAGCCTGGGTGCGAAGGCACACCAGCGCCTGACCGCCCTCCCTAAGCGGGAGACACAGAACCGCGGCAGAGACCCAGTGCTTCCTTTTGTCCCAGAAGAAGTCGATGAGCTTCTTCTGAATCTTGGCGACAAACGCAGGGGGAGGGATCAAAGTGACCAACCGGTACCACAACATGGCGGCCACCAGCTGGTTTATGACCAGCGCTCGACCCCTGTAGGACAACACTCGGAGCAGTCCTGTCCAGCGTCCTAGGCGAGCGGTGACTTTGGCCTCCAGCTCTTGCCAGTTCGCCGGCCAAGCGTCCTCGGCAGGGCTAAGGTAGACTCCCAAATAGAGGAGGTGCGTGGTGCTCCAGGCGAAAGGCCTGAACTCCTCCGGCAGGGAGTCCACCCGCCACTGACCCACCAGGAGTCCGGAACATTTCTCCCAGTTGATCTTGGCGGAGGATGCGTCCGAGTAAATCTGCTGGCATTCCCGCATCCTCCGCAAGTCAGCGGGATCCGTGACCGTGAGGAGCACGTCATCGGCGTAAGCCGAGAGGACCACCTCCACGCCCGGCCCTTGCAGAGCCAGTCCCGTCAACCTCTTCCGCAAGAGGCGCAGGAAAGGCTCCACGCAAATGGCATATAACTGGCCGGACATGGGGCATCCCTGACGCACCCCCCGCCCGAAGCGAAGGGGCGCCGTCAAGGACCCGTTAACTTTAATCAGACACTCCGCGGCGGCGTACAGAAGTCGGATCCGGGCGACGAAATGCGTCCCGAACCCGAATGCGCGCAGAGTCCCGAAGAGATACTCGTGATCCACCCTGTCGAACGCCTTCTCCTGATCCAGGGAAAGGAAGGCGACCGACAGACCAGCCCTCTGGGAGTGGTGGACCAGGTCCCGGACCAGATGGATGTTATCGTGGATGTTCCGGCCCGGGACCGTGTAGGACTGGTCGGGGTGGATCATGTGGGCCAGCACGGTGCCAAGGCGAGCAGACATGGCCCTGGCAAAGATTTTATAGTCCGTGCTGAGGAGGGAGACCGGGCGCCAGTTCTTAAGGAGGCGGAGATCGCCCTTCTTAGGCAGCAGGACAATGACCGCCCTGCGCCAAGAGAGGGGCATCTCCCCGGTCGCCAAACTTTCCCCCAGGACCCGCGCATAGTCGCCCCCCAAGACGTCCCAGAACGCCCTGTGGAACTCCACGGTCAGCCCGTCCAGCCCCGGGGACTTTCCCCTAGAGAGCTGGCGGAGGGCGCCGGTCAGCTCCGCCAGACTTAGCGGAGCGTCCAATTTTTCGGCGCCCTCCGGGCCAACCTTCGGCAGGTCCTCCCACAAAACTCTGCGCGCATCCTCGCTGGACGGATCCAGAGAGAACAGAGCCCCGTAATAGGCGCGGGTCTCCGCGCTGATTCCCTCCGGATCCGAGACCAGAGATCCGTCGTCGGCCAGCAGCCCCAAGAGCTGCTTACGGACCCCCCGTCTTTTTTCCAGCGAGTAGAAGAAGGGGGAGCCGCGGTCCAGGTCCCGCAGGAGCTGGATCCGCGACCTCACGTACGCGCCTCGGGACCCGACGAGCTGCAGGTCCTTCAGCGCGCCCTTCTTCTCTTCGTACACCTTCCGCAGGGCCGGGTCCTCGACGACCTGACCGAGACGGGACTCCAGGTCGAGCACCTCCTTCTCCAACCGCCCGACCCGGGCCTCCCGCCTCTTGGTCGACCCCTTCGTGTACTCCTGACAGAAGAGACGGATGTGAGCCTTGCCCACATCCCACCATAGCCTCAAGGAGGGGAAGCCCCCCTGCTTCCTTCTCCAGTCGGCCCAGAATCGACGAAACGAATCCCGGAACCGTGCGTCCTCCAGCAGCAGGTTGTTAAAATGCCAGTACACGGACCCCCCCCGCGTGCGCAGCGGAGCGAGCTCCGCCCACACCAGGTGGTGGTCCGTGCACGGCACCGGCCGCATGGAAGCTGCCGGAACGCAGGAGACGAACGCCCGGGAAATGTAGAGGCGGTCGATTCTGGACCTTCCTCCCCCAGACCTCACGCTAGTGAAGGCGCTGGAGTCGGGGTGGAGATTTCGCCAGACGTCCACCAAGTCGAAGGACCCAACCAGGTCCCTCAACTTCTCCATCGCTGCCGGGCTTCGCGGGGGACCCGAACGGTCCCTCGCCTCGAGGGTGCAGTTAAAATCCCCCCCGAGGATGACGCACTCGCCCACGTCGATGGAGCCCAAGAGAGCGGACACTTCTTCGAAGAAGCGCACTTGCTGCGCACTGGTCTGAGGGGCGTACACGTTCACTAGATGGAGCGGCACGCCCCCCAGGCGAACAGTGACATGGAGCAAGCGGCCCGGCACGTGCTCCTTGACCCCCAAGATCTCCGGCTGAAAATGCGGGGCCAGCAAGATAGCCACCCCGCTGGAATTGTTGGAGAGGTGACTCATGCTGACCCCTCCTTGCCACTCCAGGAGCCACGTGGCTTCGTCTCCCGGAACGGTGTGGGTTTCTTGCAGGAAGCACACCGCATACTTCCCGTCCCGAAGGACCGAGAAGTTATTGAATCTGCGGCGCGCCTCCCTGCTGCCGTTGATGTTGAGGCTGGCTATGGTTATCTTCATGTCAGAAGCATAGTGCAACCTCTACCTACACCTAACGGGGCGAGGAAGCGCAGCCGCTGGTCCGCCGCCACTTCCTCAGCAGCCCAGTGAGAAACGTTGTGAGCCGACGCAGCTCGAGCGGGTTCACACCCTCGTCCGCGCCCAAGATCTTAACGGCGGCGCGGACGGAATCGATGAGCAGCGCCAGCTCCGACCACCTGTCGAGGGCCAGCCGGACCTTATTGCGCTGACCCAGGCACGTGGCCATAAAATCCCGGAGTTCCCTTACGGAAATGAGGGGAGACTTGGCAAGGGGCACGAGGTCATCCATCGCCACGTCGGCGCTGGAGTCCGAATCGTCCTCCGTGCCCATCACCGAGTCCCCATCCTCCTCCAGGGGGTCGTCACCAGCGGCCGACCCGTCCGCCGCGCAGTGCGAAGCGAACGACTCGGCCGCGCCAGCCAGCCCCGCCTCCGCCCGGATCCCACCCCCAGGATCGGCGGCAGAGGATTTCTCCCTGGGCTCCTCTAGGGGTGCCGGGCCAGAAGACGGCGGCGGTTCAGAGCTCCCCTCCGCCTCAGACGCCGGAACGACCGGAGAAACCGGGGAGAGAACAATTTCCAGCTCCTCCAGTACGTCCGGCACCAGAGACGCAGCCAGGGGGCCATCCTCCTCCCCGCCACCAACCTCCGACCCAGCGGACGGGGGGTTTTGAATTAAAAGCTCTACCAGGACGAGCATCCCCTGGGAGACGTCCGGGTCGCATTGGGCGAGCTCATTATCCTTGAGCTCGCCCGACCCAACCCCCAGGCTGCCCGACCCGGCGAGGGGTAACGACACCGATAAAAGGTCAACTTCAATTACTGCCGCGGGTTGTTCCGCAACCCCCCCCACGGGCAGGGTCTCATCCCCATCCCCGGGAGGCACGTGCTGGACAGACACATCTGCCTCAGCCTCCCGAGGGACAGGCGACCCCTGCCGATCGCTGGTGATGACGACAGCGCTGGGGGGGCGGGGGGGCGCAGTACCCGCGGCGGGCGACGACTCCCCCTGCTCGGAGGGACCTTCCTCCTCCCGGTCCTCCTCCAGGGGGTCGCGCCTTCTTTTTAGCACGGAGGGAGCGAGGGAGACCTCCATGTCTGCAAAGGCCTCCTCCTCGACTCCCTCCGGCGGAGCAGGTTTGTCGGGTACCTCGGGCCCGAGCCCGGCCGCAGGTATTGGCATTACCGCTGCGGCGGTTGCGGCCACAGGCTCGGGCACGGGGCCCCTCCCGCTCACATCTGCCCTGATCAACTCCGCGAGGAGCGCGGGTGTAAGGGGCTCAAGGGGCAAGGGCTCACCATCCACGGGGGGACCTGCCCTAAGGTGCTTCTTTTTTCCCCGCGCCTTCTTTCCGGCCGGACACGCTCCCTCCCCCCCGCTGGAGGCCTTGGTGGCATCGGCCCCCGACGTCAACCGCGCATCAGACGTACTTGACGCGTGGGCAGATCCGGGGGGAAGGGCGGCGGCGGCGGCGCCAGCCTCGGCCGCACGAGATGATCCGGCGGCCTTGGAGGCAGGGCAGTTCCTCCTGATGTGCCCCACCTCCCTGCAGGCATGGCACCTCACACCGTCCGACGTCCAAAAGGCGCGGTAGGCGGTCCCCTCGTGGAGGACGACGAACGCCCCTTCAGTGTCCTCCTCCCGCGCCAGCTGGATAAACAGCTGGCGCCGGAAGGAGAAGACGTGGCGAAGGCTGGCCTCCCGGAAGCCGAGCGGGATGGGCGTGATCCCCGACCTCACCTCCCCAAGTTGTCGCAAATGGGGAAGGAGGAGCTCACCAGGAACATAGGGCGGGACGTTGGAAATAATGATCCTCTGCGCGGTGGCCTCGAGAGGATCCACCGGCAGGAAGGTCCCGCCCACGGTGAGCCCCTTGGCGACAGCCAGGGACACCGCCCGCTCCGACCCCAGGAAGAACACAGCCTTCCCATACATTTTCGAGGCCGCGACGATGGCTGAGGGGCCGACAACCCCAGCCATGGCCTTGACGCAGGCCTCGATGGTCATAGTGGGGTGAGTGTAGCTCTTCACCCCAAGCTTTTTTGTTATTAATCGAAAAGGTGACGGGGCAGCAGGAACAGCGGGAGCAGCTGTGGCCGTGGCTACCACTCTCGCATAGGTCCCGGCTGGCCCCGCCACCGGCGAAGACGCAGTCGCCATTCTGGGGTGCTTTTTTTAAGGGCTACACTCACCCCAAGTCACAGGCCTGAAGGTGTTAATGGCCTCGGTGTATATATATATTTTTTTGTCCTCTATTGAGCAGAGGGAGCTGATTAAAATGAGGACACACCTCTCTCCTTATTGATTTAAATTGGGAGAGGAGCCCTCGCCCCTCTGCTCAATTGGCAATTAATAAAATAGATGAAACTAAGGTGCCTTAGAAAGACAGGCAGAGAGAGACAAAGAGAGAGAGAGAGGTGGGGGGGTGGGAAGGAGGGAGGCCGCAAAGGGCAGTGTTGCCACTCAGGATGGTGGGTGGGTGGAGGCAGGGTTGCACTCTCCGATGGAAAAAGTCTTTGGTGATGGTGGTCTTCTGGCAGGGGGAGAAGACGTCTTCACCTGGAAAAGCTGGAGAAGTCCAGGCTTAGTCCTGCAACAGGTCTTAACGATGTAATTAAATTAAATTAAGGACTTCACCTTGGGCAGCTCCAAGCTCTCCCAGGGCAGGCAATAGAAGGGATGCTAATTAGAGGTGTGTGTGGCCTAGCTTTTAACAAGAGCACACACACACTACACCCCTTGATGATCCGGCCTTGCTTCTTCTTTTCTCCCCCCACCTAAAATACAAAGTCTTGGGAGAGTGCCCCAAATAACACCCACCTGTAGATGTTCCGGATGAAGTTTTCTTCCCTCCTTTCAAGCAGTTGGTTTCTCTCCCCTCTCTCCCTCTCCTGAAGTGGAGGCCAAATTGGGGAGGCAGTGATAGAAAGGCCTCTCCCCTGGTTGATGTTGATGTAGGCCTCCTTTCTCCTTCTCCTCCTCTGTCCTCTCTCTCCAGGCACCTCAGTTGATGTAATGATGGTGGAGTTGGTGGTGGTGGTCCAACGTTCTCCTCCTCTTCCTGGTCAGGGGACCACCACTTTAATCCACTCTCCAAAGTCTGGCTGCTCCCTCTGCTCGTGCTTGCAGCTGAACAGAGGGTAACTTAAGACTGAAATACAGAAGCCTGCTATGGTTTTATATACAGGGGTGGTCACTGCCGGTACTGCAGTATAGAATCAGTTCTTCTCTTAAAGGCACATACACAACAAATCCGATTTAAAGTAAAACATTTTTTTAAGCTCTTTTATGGCAACTGTTTCATTTTTCTGATCACCATAGCAGACTCTGTTTTATCACCTGTAACATCTCCAGGAAATTCAACCTTTGAATAAATCACCAGTTGGAATATTTTGTCCCTGGGTTACACGTGAGTGATGATTAAACCCATAAGATAAGAAATACAAACAGAAAATGCTGGAAATACTCAGCAGGTCAGGCAGCATCTGTGGAGAGAGAAACAGAGTCAACGCAAATCATTTCTGACGAAGGGTCATCGACCTGAAACGTTAACTCTGTTTCTCTCTCCACAGATGCTGCCTGACCTGCTGAGCAATGCTCCCCCTAATTTTTTTTGGGTGCACGGCCCATTCACAGTTCCGCGCATGCGCGGAGTTTAACATTGAAAATGCTGGTCCCGGTTGCACAGGACAGGCAGAGAGACGGGCGGCCGCGCGTCTTATAGTAAACGTTGCTGCTGAGTATGTCTGGCGTTTTCTGTTATTATTTCAGGTTTCCAGAGTCCGCAGTTTTGTGCCTTTGCATTACATACCTAGTGTCCTAGGCCCAACCATCTTCATCAATGACCTTCCCTCCAACATAAGGTCAGAAATGGGGATGTTCGCTGATGACTGCACAGTGTTCAGTGTCATTCGCAACTCCTCAGATAACGAAGCAGTCCATGCCCGCATGCAACAAGACCTGGATGATGTTCAGGCTTGGGCTGATAAGTGGCAGGTAACATTCACACCACACAAGTGCCAGGCAATGACTATCTCCAACAAACGAGAGTCTAACCACCGCCCCTTGACATTCAACGGCATTACCATCGCCGAATCCCCCAACATCAACATCCTGGGGGTGACCATTGACCGGAAACTTAACTGGACCAGCCACATAAATACTGTAGCAACAAGAGCAGGTCAGAGGCTGGGTATTCTGTGGCGTGTGTTTCACCTCCTGACTCCCAAAGCCTGTCCACCATCTACAAGGCTCAAGTAAGGAGTGTGATGGAATACTCTCCACTTGCCTGGATGAGTGCAGCTCCAACAACACTCAATAAGCTCGACACCATCCAGGACAATGCAGCCCATTTGATTGACACCCCATCCACCACCTTAAACATTCACTCCCTCCACCACCGGCGTACCGTGACTGCAGTGTGCACCATCTACAAGATGCACTGCAGCAACTCGCCAAGGCTTCTTCGGCAGCACCTCCCAAACCCGCGACCTCTTCCACCTAGAAGGACAAGGGCAGCAGGTGCATGGGAACACCACCACCTCCAAGTTCCCCTCCAAGTCACACACCATCCTGACTTGGAAATATATCAGCCGTTCCTTCATCGTCGCTGGGTCAAAATCCTGGAACTCCCTCCCTAACAGCACTGTGGGAGCACCTTCACCACATGGACTGCAGCGGTTCAAGAAGGCGGCTCACCACCACCTTTTCAAGGCCAATTAGGGATGGGCAATAAATGCTGGCCTTGCCAGCGATACCTACATCCCATAAACACATTTAAAAAAACATAAGAAACAGGAAAAGGCCACTCTGTGTCTCAAGTTTATTCCACAGGACATGTGCAAATTGCACTCTCACAAGATCTGCCTAACTTATTTGATTTCCTGACAGAGGTGAATAATCACTGAGAGAACTACCAGGCAGATGACACGTAATGAAATTTCTTCCTGACTTCGCAGAGTAATCAAATAAAACCTCCAAGATACTAACCTTGCATTGCGATCTACTTTTTGAACCATTGCATGCCACAGTTGACATTCCCATGATCCCAACAATACTGAAACCATCGCATTGCATGGAATATTGGATTAGAATCATAGGGGAAAATATTCAGTATCGCCCCGTTTGGGGCGCCATTATCGGCCGTGCGCAAAGTTTAGCGCCTGGCGCTAATTATCGCCTCCGAAGGCAAACTTGGCTTTTATCGCCCCTGGAGGTGATTGGAGCGCTAAATCAGGTGCTTCACACCTGTCTTAAGGCGCAAAAGTCGAGGAGCGAGGCGCTACCTCAGAGCGCTGGCGAAGCAAGGAAGGGCAAATCAAAATGAACCTGCAAAGTGCAGCTCAGTACCCAAAACTCCTTCACACAGCGTTGAATCTCTCCAGAAGTCTCTCTCTCTCTCTCTCAGAATGCGTGGTGCAAAAATGTCACCAACAAAAAAAGGCAGGAAGCGGTCGCCTTTAAATAGCGCTCCCCTAGTCCCTTTCTAACTGCAAAACGCTTCCCTCAACCTGTCGTTGCTAGCGGCAGGCGGTAAGGCAGGGGGCGCCACTCAATATCCGGTCCGGGGCACTACCGGGGTGTTGCGCACTCGACTGACATCACGATCTGCCGGCGCAGGAGATCGTGGTGGTAGTGTTCATCGCCGCCGCAAAATGTCTAGTTAATTTCGCGAGCGGTGCAAACATCGCCGCGCCCGGGCGCTAGTTGCTTTTCGTCCCATTAGCGCCCTCTTAAGGCGCTAATGGGAGGCGCAAACAACTGAATTTTTCCCCCATAGAGTTATACAGCGCAGAAAGAGGCCCTTTGGCCCATCGTGTCCGCGCCGGTCATCAAGCCCTGTCTATGCTAATCCCATTTTCCAGCACTTAGTCCGTAGCCTTGTAAGCTATGGTGTTTCAAGTGCTCATCTAAATGCTTCTTGAATGTTGTGAGGGTTCCTGCCTCTACCACCCTTTCAGGCAGTGATTTCCAGATTCCAACCACCCTCTGGGTGAAAAAGTTTTTCCTCAAATCCCCTCTAAACCTCCTGCCCCTTACCTTGAAACTATGCCCCCTGGTTACTGACCCCTCTAATAAGGGGAAAAGTTCCTTTCTATCTACCCTATCTATGCCCCTCGTAATTTGGTACACCTCAATCAGATCCCTCCACTCAGCCTTCTCTGCTCTAAGGAAAACAACCCCTACAATATTGACTTAAAATTATCTACAATATTGATGTAAAATTGAAATGCCGCTGCCTGTATCAGGTGTAAGTTTCCTGCCCGCACTAGAAATTCCGTGAGAAATGTGCCTCAAGGATAAAGGAGGAGGAAGCCGGCTGCGTATGGTGACCCCACTATTCCCGAACACAATGGAGGTGATTGGGTAATTCCCCCGTCAATCACGCCGGGAGATCGCACTGCTGTGAGTGACTGGGATCGATTTTACACACATCATTTGTATTGTCTAACGATCCTCCGCTCACTGGGTGTTGCTGGAGAAATCACCCTGCTTCTATCGGGAGATTTTGCTGTAGTTTCAGTCAGGAGTTCTGGTTGCTGCAGTTCCTCTAGGCTCTTTTTAAAGGAGATACGGTAGCATAGTGGTTATGTTATAGAACCACAGGCCGCGATTTCGCCTACCGAGGCGGGTCCGGGGCCGCCGGGATCGATAGCGCGGTCCCAGCCCGCTGCCTGCTCCAGCCCACTCTGTTGAAGTGATTTTACGATGATTGGGCTTGTTAAGCCCCACCCAGCGAGGTTCCCAGCCAATTAAAAGGAAGTGAATCTGATGACATCATTTGATGACGCATCATCAGCCAGTTTTCTTAAAGGGGCCACGTCCAAATTGATTTTGACAGTTCTGCTGTCAGTGTCCTACAGCATTGAGGTGCTGCAAACACTGACAATCACTGCACAGAGGCACAGGGCTGCACCCAGGCTGTCCCATGACTCCCTCCATATGCTTCTGGAGGGAGTCACAGCATGCAGGGAGATCCTCTTCCCTTCCCATGGGCAGAAGAGACCTCCCCAGGAGATCAACACAGCCTGGTTGCACATAGCACAGGAGGGCACAAGCAGGGATGTCATAAGGAGTACCAGGCTGCAGTGGCGCCAAACTTTCAATGATCTCAGAAGATCACGAAACGTTAGTACAAAGCCACACTCAACCTCAGCCTGCTGTGCCACTCATCACATCCCCATCACTCTTCCCTACCCTACTCTACTCCTGCACATCCTTATTCACATCAACTTACCTTGGACCTCCACCCATCCCTCTCTATCTACATTATCACATCCCTATCTCGCTAGCCACCCCTCACACTCACCCTCATCCTAGTGCAATCACACCAACTAACACACAAGGGTAGCCACTTGGGTGTTTTATCCAATGTTCATGTAAAGTTTCTGATAATGTTTTGTCAAACATTGAAATCTTTATTTTCAACACTTGGACAGATTTGTGTGCACATTTGGAAGTGGCTTAGTGAGTTGCAGTGAATGGTGAGGCATAACAGTACCCCCCGCAATGGTGATGAGTGTGAAAGGAATGGCTTGGGCATTGTAGGGATGCTTTATGGTGTTGGTGTGGGGCGGTGCCAACCTGGTGCATCATGTGACAGCCAGAGTGTACAGTGTCAAGTGAAGTAAATCTGGCCATGGTGAGGCCATCACTGGCCTCCCGGGCAGCAATGTGGTCGGGTGCTGATGCCCTGTGTCCTGTGCAGCATCAGGTGATTGTGGAGAAGGTTGGTGTTGTTGTTGGTGCTACTGGTGTGCCTGGTGCTGCTGGTGTTGGGGCTGATCATGGTGAGATTCTGGGGACCAAGGTGAGAGAGTTTCAATGGCACCCATGCTGATGGATTAGATGGCAGGTGAAGTAGAGATGACAGAAGCAATCTGTCAATGGTGAGAGAGGTAATGAGGTCAGACTGGATGGAGACTTGTGTAAAGACTTGCAGCATGGTGAATCTGTTGTGGAAATGCAGCGAGGAAGAGCTTGTGGCTGAGGGAAGATATCTCTGTAAGGTGGGAGCTTTTACTGCACATTTTATGCTATCAACTCAACAGCTGATTCAATGACCACTGAACTCTCGCCTCAGCTTGACAGCGTGGACCCTGTGGGCGAGCTGTCAAATGCAGCGGGTGAGCTGAAATTCATTCTCAAGTGGCTCTAAACAAATCACTAATTACCTGAATTGGGTCCCCCACTGCTGCCTGTCGGGCCTGCTCAGCGCTGACAGACCCGACATTGGAAAAGGCGCGTGGCGGTGTGTTCACAGCTGGGGGGAAACAACACTTAACCACCCGACCCGCCACCGATCGCGCCCGTTGACCCCCCCGCAAAATTCCGGCCATAGACTGTTTGCTGTGAGTCCTCTGATAAGTCCCGCCCCGCCTCCACCTCATCGGCTGCCACAGTGGTCAATAGACACTCTGGTGGAAACCCAATAACAGGTCTCCAGCCTTTTTCCTCTTCCTGGTGTTGCTGAAACAGACACACATAGGGTGTTAGGCTGAGGAATATTGGGGCTTCTATCTTCTGTCTGTTGGCTGTAAAGACCCTATGAGAATTCTCAATCTAGATCCTAGTAACCATTGGCTATTGGCACAAAATTGCCACAATTTGGGCACACTTCCTAAATGGGTAATCTCACTCAAAAGAGTCGCAGGATGGACGAGATGGGGAAAATACAAAAATGTCACAGTCGTGTGCGTGGGCCTTGCTGTTCTGAAGTTGGGACTGAAACAGAACAGAAGTTTGTGCATCATAACTGCACCACACATGACCTAGGGGTGGCTGATGCTCACTGGCAGGCAAAAATGGAAACATTTCAATCCCCAAGGAATAATAACCTTCAACTTGATTTCCCAAAAAATGGTTAAAAATGAAATGTTTCTTGAAAATAGGAAAGGTGAGATAACGCGAGAGGACAATAACAAGACGAACATTTTGAATGATTCTAAAACTGTTTTCAACAGACAAATTTGGAGAATTCAGCTTCCATTATTTGGAGGATTAGGAGTTGCTTCAAGGTTCATGAAGAGAATGGAGTCAGTCCTTTAATAGAATCATAGAATCATGCAGCACTGAAGGAGGCCATTTGGCCCATTGAAAGAGCTATCCAATTAGTCTTTGAAAGAGCTATCCAATTAGTCCCACCCTCTTGTTCTTTGCCCTTAGTATATATTATTAGTATATAAGTATTTATCCAATTCCCTTGTGAAAGTTACTATTGAATCAGCCTCCACCGCTCTTTCAGGCAGCGCGTTCCAGATCACAACAACTCGCTGCGTTAAAAAAATTCTCCTCATCTCCCCCTCTGGTTCTTTTGCCAATTATCTTAAATCTGGTTACCGACCCTCCTGCCAGAGGAAACAGTTTCTCCCCATCTACTCAATCAAAACCCCTCATAATTTTTGAATCTCTCTTTAACCTTCTCTGCTCCAAGGAGAACAATCCTAGCTTCTCCAGTCTCTCCCCATGTCCCTCATCCCTGGTCCCATTCTAGTAAATTTCCTCCGCACCCTCTCCAAGGCCGTGACATCCTTCCTAAAGTGTGGTGCCCAGAATTGGACACAAAACTCCAGTTGAGATTTAACCAGTGATTTCTAATGCTTTACTATAACTTCCTTGCTTTAGTACTCTATAGGGCTGGATTTTCATTGAGGAGGCGGGTAGGAGGCGGGACTACAACTTTTGAGGTTGTCGTCCCACCTCCATCGAGTTGTGGCCAAGCCACGCGATTTTGACTTGATTGACCTTGTTGAGCCCGCCCAGTGGGCCCAGCAGGCCAATTAAGGGCCACCCGACAACAGGTGACGTCACAGATTAACATTTCATCTGTCAAGAGCTTTTGACAGATGAAATATCAGCGTTTGACAGCTGTTTGAAGCTGTCAAACACTGACAATCTGTACTCCAAGTTAATTCCTTCCTCTCAGGATGATTTAGGGATCTCTCCAGAACAGAAAGCAGAATGCTGCAATTTTTGACAGATCGCGGCCATTCTGCTTTCTGTGCCGGTGAGATGAGGGACTCCCAAGGCCTGAAGGAAGGAAGGCTGTAAAGGTAATTAAACTTCTTTAAACACTTTAAACACACCAAACACACTTACCTCTGCACTCATGCACCCATCACTCATCTGAACACTGGACATCTCGAAACCTCCAAGCACTTCAGCCCGACGGCCCGCCTCGCTAACTTGGCGTGGTTTGGAGCTGTCGGGAATCCCACACTTCAAGAATGAAAATAGGGATTAGGCTAAAAACTGCCAGCACAGGTCGGGTATCCGCCTCCTTTGAAACTGGCATGGAGGCGGGTTGGGGGTGGGATGGGTTCGTGCCCCCCGATTTCAAGATTTTAACCCCCCACACGCCTCCAATCCCGCCTCCAAAGCCCGATGAAAATCCTGCCCTATACCTCTACTTATAAAGCCAAGGATCCCCTGTGCTTTATCAACTTAATGATCATGAAAGGCTGTTCAGCTATTCATACGGCAGCAGAATCAGATGGAATGCCTTAAAGAATACTGCAGTAAGTCTTTTATTTTCAGCTCATCAAATATAGGGCTGCAATTGGGAGATTGGAAATTAAAAGAAAGAAAGAAAGAAAGATTGGAAATGAGTGAATGTTACTCCATTTTTAAAGGTTAAAAGCATTGGCCCTGAATTCGCGGTCGGCGGCGTAGACGACATCCGAACAAAATCCACACTTGCCTCGTGCGAAGCCCCACCCCCCCATTCGAAAAGTTGCTTCGAAGATGTCGTGTATTGATTGCGAGTTTAACACCAGTTAATACGATAATGTAATGTGCATTGCATTATGGGAATTACCCGGGAAAGCAGCAGTCGGCCATTTTACAGAATAAAGAGCACATCGTAGTTATAAGCCTGTCTGCCTGGCTCTATGCTTTAATGTGTTCATACAACATTGGCGACGAGGATAACGAAAAGAATCATTTTTAAATAGGTAGATGCCCAAGTTTTAGTTAGCTAGGATGGAGAAGACCGGCATTCAAAATTTTGCATGCTTCGCCGAGCCAGCCACGTTGGGTCTATTATGTCCGTGTGTAATTGAGACACGGACTGCAGGAGTTGGTTATAACAGGTCTTTACTGAGTGGAGACAACCTGGAACTACTATGCAAAAGTTACTACACAGGGCAGCACGGTGGCATAGTGGTTAGCACTGTTGCCTCACAGCGCCAGGGACCCGGGTTCGAATCCGACCTCGGGCGACTGTCTGTGTGGAGTTTGCACATTCTCCCTGTGTTTGCGTGGGTTTCCTTTGGGTGCTCCGGTTTCCTCCCACAGTCCAAAGATGTGCGAGTTAGGTTGATTGGCTATGATAAATTGACCCTTAGTGTTAGGGGGATTAATACGTGGGGTTACGGGGATAGGGTGGGATATGTGTTGGTATAGGGGTTACGGGGATCGGGTGGGATATGTGTCGGTGCAGGCTCGATGGGCCGAAATAGCCTCTATCTGCACTGTAGGGATTCTGTGAATTCTGTGAAAGGCTTATATACAGGGGTGGTCACTACTGGTACTGCAGTATACAGGGGCTGCAGAATATAGTTCCTTCTGCAAAGTACATACACTACAATTCCTCCCCTTTTAGCTAAACAGTACATAACATTCGATTAATAATTAAATAACATATTTACAATTACAGTTGCTAGATACATTAGTTGAAGTTAAGCAATTATAAGTTCAGTCTTTGAGGAGGCTTCCTGATTCTGTCTGGATAACACCTCTTTGGGGTATCAGGTTCTTCTGGCAAAGTTGATTCAGGATCAACGTCGTTGTTTGGTTCGTCTGCTTCCAATGTCACCGATTCTGTGTTGATGCAATTGGTACTTCGGTTTCATCACCAGGTGTATCGGATCGTGGTGTGGAATTGACGTTTTCCAGTGACTCTAGAATCTGGTCAGCATGGCGTCTTACAATGCTCTCTCCAACGTCCACGGTATACATTAGAGGTCCTTGCCGTGTACAGATCGTTCCTGGCTGCCATTTCTCTGTGCGGTAGTCCCGGGCCAAAACTGGTTGACCTATCTTAAAACTCCTGGTCGGCCTTTCATTCATATTCTGAAACTGCCTGTTCTCCACATCTCTTCTGATATTTGGCTTAACCAAATCCAAGCGGCATCGTAGTCTTCGATTGAAGAACATCATGGCTGGAGTTTGGTTGGTAACCGCATGTGTCGCATTCCGGTAGGCAAACAAGAAGTTGTCCACCTTGTGTTGTAGGGGTATGTCTTCATTACACATTGCCTTGATAGCCTTCTTGAATGTTTGAACGAACCTCTCAGCCAATCCATTGGTGGCTGGATGATATGGGGCGGATGTGTAATGCTTAACACCATTGTTCTTTAAGAACCTCCGGAACTCTTCAGACACAAACTGTGGTCCATTTCTGGCGAATATGGTTCGTAAGACTGTGATAGTTTTTTCTGTGGTGGCTGAGGACATTGTTATTACCTCTGGTCACTTTGAATGTGCATCCACCGCAATTAAAAACATCGAGTCCATAAATGGACCAGCAAAATCAATGTGCACCCTTTGCCATGGAGATGAGGGCCACTCCCATGGATGTAGAGGGGCTTGTGGTGGGGCGTTTTAGACCTTCTGGCATCCTGTACAGCTCTTGGTCATCTCTTCGATTTCTCTATCGATTCCCGGCCACCACACAAACGCTCTGGCTAAGTTGTTCATTTTTACCCCTCCCAGATGATCCTCATGAAGCTCATTGAGCACTCTATCCTTCAATTTGGGTTGAATTACTACTCTGGATCCACACATCAAGGTTCCTCTGCACACTGACAGCTGTTCTCTTCTCGGCGAGAATGCTGGCAGCAGTGGTTCGCCATGTGCTGGCCATCCCTTCACCGTTAAATCACAGACCCAGGAGAGTGTCGGGTCATTTCGTGTTTCCTCTTCTATGTTTGCATTCATCACAGGGAGACATTCGACTATGGTCGAGTGGAATATCTCCACTGGATCCACTGCAGGTGCCT
The DNA here is from genome assembly GCF_052327205.1 of Somniosus microcephalus. Classification (NCBI taxonomy): domain Eukaryota; kingdom Metazoa; phylum Chordata; class Chondrichthyes; order Squaliformes; family Somniosidae; genus Somniosus; species Somniosus microcephalus. Next base: position 15,463,332 of record NC_140993.1, read on the forward strand.
CTTCCACCGTCGGCAATGGTAGGCGCGACAATCCATCAGCATTCCCATGCTGTTTAGTTCCTTTGTACTCGATGTCATATTGGTGTGCCCCTAGGAAAGGGGACCACCTCTGTAGCCGTTGTGCTGTCATTATCGGTACGCCCTTCTGAGGGTTGAAAATGGAGACAAGAGGTTGATGATCAGTTAGTAGGGTAAACTTCTGACCGTGCAGGTAGTGATTGAACTTCTTCACCCCCCACACCAGGCTGAGGGACTCTCTGTCAATCTGGGCGTAGTTACGCTCGGCTGAAGTTAACGAGCGTGACGCAAAAGCTATCGGCCTCTCTGAACCATCAAGGAATTTATGTGACAGTACCGCTCCAATGCCGTATCACACGCCAGTCTTATCGGTAGTGATGGGTTGTAGTGAGCCAATACTTCTCTTGAAGTGATGAGGTCCTTTCTCTTCTGAAAGGCCCGCTTACATTCATCGCTTCATTTCCATGCTACTCCAGTTTGTAGTAGGGCATTCAGTGGGTGCAGAATTGTGGACAAGTTCGGCAAAAACTTATGGTAGTAATTCACCAATCCGAGGAATGACCTCAGTTGCGACACATTTTCAGGCGCTGGAGCCTTAACTACCGCTTCAATTTTGTCAGGGGACTTATGTAACCCCTCTTCATCAATCACGTGGCCACAATACGATATCTGTTTCTTAAGGGCGATCGCACTTAGGGCGATTGGCTCGTAGCCCATGTTCTCTTAGTCTAGTGAGCACCTGCTCTAGGTTGGCAAGGTGTTCACTGTTATCTTCACCTGTCACTAGGATGTCGTCCAAGTAACACTGAGTCCCTGGAATCCCTTGCAGGACTTGTTCCATCGCTCTTTGCCATATCGACGGAGCTGATGCTACTCCGAATACCAGTCGATTATACTGGTAAAGACCTTTGTGAGTGTTTATCGTGAGATACTTCCTAGAGGATTCTTCAACCTCCATCTGCAAATATGCTTGTGCTAGGTCAATTTTTGTAAAACGTTTCCCTCCAGATAGTGAGGCGAAAATATCTTCTATCCTCGAAAGAGGATATTGTACTGTGTGAAGGACTGGGTTCACCGTCACCTTGAAGTCCCCACAGATGCGAACCTTCCTTGGCTCCTCAGACTTATTGTTTAACGTTTTCTTCATGACAGGAACGATGGGTGTCGCCCACTCGCTTCAGTCTACCTTAGATAACACGCCTGCATTCTCCAGATTCTCCAGCTCTGCCTCGACGGCTGGGCGAATTGCATATGGTACCGGTCTTGCTTTGAAAAACTTGGGAATTGCATTCTCTTCTATTTTTATCGAGGCGGTTACGCCTTTAAGAGTTCCCAGTTCTTGTTGAAATACCTCTTTGGCGTTAGCTAAGATTATTGAAAATCGTCCAGGAGTGATGTCGTCATCCTTTTTACCAGCCACCATCAGTGCCTGAATGGAGTGCCAGTCTAAACTTATCTTTCTGATCCATTCACGTCCCAATAACGGTGGTCCACCATCTTGCAGTATGTACAGATACAATTTCTGTATTTCCTTGCCGTTGTATTCGACAGGCACCCTTATTTTTCCTCTGGGGTATACTTTTTGCCCCGTATACGTCTTCAAACAATGGATGTCTCTTTCAAGGGTATGTGTGAGAATAGCCGCTCGTAGTCTCGTCGATTCATGACGGTCAGAGCTGATCCTGTATCCAATTCCATTTTGACTTGGGACCCTGCTATCGTGAGGGTGACCCAAATGATTCGGTGATCCTCTTTTGCGATTACGTTGTGAAGTTTGAGACAGCTTAGTCTCTTGTTCCCGGATTCACTATCGCTCATCTGCTCTTCGGAGCTACTGTCCGTCATCTTTTTTACTTTCCTGTACTGTTCCTTAGTAGCCTTTTTGTTGTCGTTAGTCTTCTTCCCAGACCTGCAAACTCGTGCAATGTGTCCCATCTTTCCGCATTACTTGCATATTTTGTCCTTGGACCAACAGTCCTTCTGGTCATGGGTTGTTCTGCCGCAGCGATGACATTTTTCAAATCCCCATGTCATTTCGTGGGTGCCGTATTCCTGTGGCTTTTGCTGAATTTCCGCAGCTCCCCTTGCTGCTGCTTCGTACGATACTGCCACGCTGTAAGCCTTATCTAGCGTCAGCTCTTTCTTTGAGAGTAACCTCTTCTGGGTTCCTTCACTCAGGAGTCCACAGACAAATTTGTCCCGAATGGTATCTGCCAGTCCTGCTCCGAACTGGCAGTGCTTTGATAGCTTGCATAGTTCTGTAAGGTAATCAGCATTGCTCTGTTCTTTATGCTGATTTCTCCTGTGGAATTTAAATCTTTCTGCTATCAGCAGCGGTGTAGGATTTAGGTGTTCCTGTAGGATATCAATAATTTCGTTAAAACTCTTCGCCTTCGGTTTGGCTGGAGTAATCAGGTTCCGCAATAGGCCGTACGTTCTTGCGCCCATTAAGTTTAGTAGTACCGATGCCTTTTTCTCATCGGCTACTTTGTTTGCCTCGCAATATACCTCGACTCTTTCCACATACGTGGTCCAGTCTTCTATTGCATTATCGAAGGCAGTGATATTGCCAATCTTCGGCATCTTGGAAATCTAAGATGGCACCTCCCGCGCTTTGCCTTCTTCCCCGATTTAACAAAATGGCACCTCCCGCGCTTTGCCTTCTTCCCCGCTGGATTAAGATGGCGCTTCCCGCGCTTTCGGTCTTCTCCGCTGCTGCTAGCGCTGTTGCTGGCGTTTTATGCCTTGATGGCGACGCCCTATGGTCTTCGCGCACTTCCCCCGCGCTGCTGCTAACGCCGCTCTCCGCAGTTCCCGTAGCAAACTGCAGCTCCTCGTGGCTTTCTGTGCTTCTAATTTTTTTTATTATTTCCCCGTCGTCGGAGCAACCCTGCGGGACACTTGCCTCCCTCTTCTCAGGTCTGTATGCTGCCTGGCTTCGTAGCACCAGCCGCGCCCTGTGTGCTCCACCCTCTCTCTCTCTCCTCTTCCCGACAACGCTGCTCGGCCCCGTTGCAGAGCCACCCGATCGAGCTCTAGACCGCCGCAGCCCAGGAAGGATCAGTGTACTACCTGCCACCAGCCCGAATAGCTGAAACACCATCAACAGTATAACCAAGCCCCGCTCTCGACAGCCTCTCCTGCAAATCTTCAACTCCGATGAATCAGAGGCGGATGCCCACAGTCGACGCCCATTTCTTCTGTTCGTTTGATTTTTTTTTCTTTCTTCCTTCTGGCCTCAACCTCTGATAACTTCGCTTCAGGGATGGATCCCCATGAGGTGGTGCAGACTGTATGTAAGTTCGGATCTGCTCGTCGCCAGTATTATGTCCGTGTGTAATTGAGACACGGACTGCAGGAGTTGGTTATAACAGGTCTTTACTGAGTGGAGACAACCTGGAACTACTATGCAAAAGTTACTACACAGGCTTATATACAGGGGTGGTCACTACTGGTACTGCAGTATACAGGGGCTGCAGAATATAGTTCCTTCTGCAAAGTACATACACTACAGGGTCCAAGATGGACGAGGTGGTTAACGTCTTTTGAGCTTTATGCCGACGGCAAAGGACTCATCATCGACAATACCTCTACAGCTGCCACAAAGCAGAGGAGAAGAGCTCTACTTCTACACCTAGCAGGACCAGATGTCCAGGATATCTTTTCGACTCTACCGGACACAGGAGAGCCAGCAGGCTACACAGCGGCGGTTAGTGCTTTGAATCACTACTTCGTGCCCCAGGTCAACGCAGCATTTGCTAGACAGACTTTTCATAAGCTGTCCCAGAAGGCAGGTGAGACTGTGCAACAATTTGCTACTCACTTGCGGCAGGCTGCTAAAGACTGTGCTTTTGGGGGGGGTGCGGATAATCAAATAAGAGACGCTATCCTGAGTAGGTGCACGTCAGCCTATGTGCGGAGGAAATTGCTAGAGGAAGGGCATGGTCTAACGCTCGCCCGCACGTTACAATTGGCCTCACAATGTGAAAACGTCGAGGAGCAGATGTCAGCCGTGTCATGTACAGAGAAGGGGGAGACAGATACTGTTCATCGTGTTACACAGAAAAGAGGGTATTATGCGAAAAGCTCGACAGAGAAACCAAAGGGAAATGGCGATAGGAACGAAAGGAAATGTTACAGATGTGGACACACAGACCACATGGGCAGAGATCCGAAACGCCCAGCACGCGGACAAACGTGTCATAAGTGCAAGGGAAAGGATCATTTCTCCAAAGTATGCCGCACAAAGGGTACAAAGAAACACAGTGTGAACAATGTAGAGGAACAAAATAACTGTGCATTTGCTGTTACTGGAAATAACGTGACAGAGAGACTTACCTTTTGTGTGGGGGGAGTAAACCTGAGAATGTTAATTGATTCGGGTGCAACTAATAATGTGATAACAACAGAAAATGCTGGAAAAACTCAGCAAGTCAGGCAACATCCGTGGAGAGAAATTTGAGTTGACGTTTCGGGTTTGACCCTTCTTCAAAACCCGAAACGTCAAATCAAATTTCTCTCCACGGATGTTGCCTGACTTGCTGAGTTTTTCCAGCATTTTCTGTTGTTATTTCGGATTTCCAACATCTGCAGTATTTTGCTATCGTAATAATGTGATAGATGAGAATACATGGGAAGGATTAAAGTCAGAACACATTAAGTGTCAGTCACATGTCCCTAAGACAGAGAGAAAGTTATTCTCTTATGCTTCTAGCCAACCACTGTCAGTTAAAGGTGTATTCGCATGTGGGATTACAATAGGTAAGAGTACTGAGCAGGTGGAGTTCATTGTGGTTAAAGGCCATGGAGAGCCGTTGCTAGGAAGGGAGACAGCCATGAAACTGGGAGTTTTAAAAATAGGCGCAGATGTCTCAGCTGTGGTAGATGTAAGACAGCTACTAGAACAGCGGTATCCAAAGGTGTTCCAGGGAGTAGGAAGGCTGAACACAAAACAGATCAGTTTGTATATCGACCCACAAGTGAAGCCTGTGGCCCAGCCACTCAGGCGTATACCATTCAACTTAAGGGGGGCAGTGGAGGCCAAAATAGAACAATTGAGGGACATGGACATTATCGAACCTGTAACTGGTCCCACCCCATGGGTAAATCCTGTGGTTATTGTACCAAAAGCGGATAAGGATGTAAGGTTATGCCTAGACATGAGACGAGCAAACCAGGCAATAGTGAGGGAACGATATCCAATCCCCACCGTTGATGAGATACTCCAAGGTATGAATGGCTCGACGGTGTTTAGTAAGCTAGACCTGAAATGGGGTTATCACCAGCTAGAACTGACCCCTGAGTCACGAGAAATCACAACGTTTGCAGTACATAACGGAATATACAGGTACAAGAGGCTGATATTCGGTGTATCTTCAGCTAGTGAGCAATATCAGCACGAGATAGCTAATGCCTTAGCTGGAATAGAGGGTGTTGAAAACATCTCAGACGACATTATTGTGCATGCACACGACCAGGAAACGCACGACAGATGCCTGCACGCTGTCATGACCAGACTAATGGAAAGTGGACTGACACTAAACTCAGAGAAGTGTCAATTCAACATGGAACGATTGATTTTCATGGGAATCCTGTTGTCTGAAAAGGGCATCGGACCAACAGCAGAGAGAGTGCGAGCAGTGGCAGAAGCTTGGGAACCAGAGAATGCTACAGAGGTGAGGAGTTTCTTGGGACTCGTTGGGTACAGTAGCAGATTCATCCCGCAGTTTGCAACGCTAATAGAGCCACTGCGACGCCTGACGAGAAAAGACACACCATTTAAATTTGGATCACAACAGAGACAGTCATTCAGTGCACTCCAGGAAGAGTTGGCCAGAGCCGGCACTTTAGCATATTTTGATAAGGACGCACCAACCAAGGTGATAACAGATGCCAGTCCTGTAGGTCTAGGCGCAGTACTAGTTCAGGACCAACAGGGACAAGAGGTGCCAATATGCTATGTAAGTCGTAGTTTAACAGACTGTGAGAGGAAATACTCTCAAACAGAGATCGAGGCCTTAGCTCTTGTATGGGCTTGTGAGAGGCTGCACCCATATGTGTATGGCTGAAAATTTAACTTGGTAACTGACCATAAGCCATTACAAGTGATATATGGCCCACACTCTAAACCCTGTGCCCGTATAGAGAGATGGGTACTTAGATTACGGCCGTACGATTTTAAGTGATACACATTCCAGGCAAGCAAAACATTGCAGACCCACTGTCACGATTGCTGGGGGAGACAGCAAAACAGGAGAGACATTCTCATGGCTCAGATGAATACATGAGATTTGTAGCTGTGAGTGCGACACCAAAAGCACTCACTACTAGAGAGGTGGAGGAAGCCTCTTCTACCGACCCAGAGCTGATTGAGGTACGGAAGGCAATCACAAATGGACATTTTGAGAACTGTAAAGCTTATGCAGCAATTGCAAACGAGCTGTGCGTAGTGGGGTACCTAGTTCTTCGGGGAACACGCATCGTGCTACCCACAGTGTTACACGCACGAGCCCTGGTGTTAGCACATGAAGGACACTTGGGAATAGTTGGAACAAAGCAACATCTCAGAACTAAGGTTTGGTGGCCTGGCATGGACAAGGCAGCTGAAAAACACTGTAAAGCGTGCCACGGCTGTCAGATAGTAGCCAGACCCGACCCACCTGAACCGTTGAGACCAACACCATTACCGGAGGGCCCCTGGCAGGATGTAGCTATAGACTTACTGGGACCCTTGCCATCCAACCACTCCATTCTTGTGGTAGTTGATTATTATAGTCACTACTATGAATACGACATCATGACCTCCATAACAACAGAGAAGGTTATTGATAGTTTAGAGTCAATCTTCAGCCGTCATGGTTTGCCAATCACCTGCAAATCTGATAATGGTCCCCAATTCAGATCTGAATTATTCAAAGAATACTGTGAATACAACGGGATCAAACACCTGAAAACAACAACAAAATGGGCTCAGGCTAACGGAGAAGTCGAGCGCCAGAATGCATCGCTGATGAAGAGAATCAGAATTGCTCAGTCAGAAGGACTAGATTGGAAACGTGAACTTAGAAAATATGTGACTGTGTACAGGAGCATTGACCATGCCACGACAGGAAAGAGCCCAGCAGAGCTGCTCTTTAAACGGAAAATGAGAGGAAAGCTGCCAGACATCACAGAGTCGCGCGCAGACATGGAAGTACGTGACCGGGACGCAGAACAAAAAGGCAAGTCCAAACTGTACGCAGATGAACAGCGGAGAACACAATACTCAGAGGTGGAAGTTGGCGACACGGTGCTGGTACGGCAGGACAAAGTGGACAAGTTCACCACTCCTTTTAATGACACACCCCACAAAGTTTTGAGTAAAACAGGGAGTCAAGTAGTAGTAGAATCTCCAGACGGAGCACGCTACTCGAGAAACACTACGTTTGTGAAGAAATACAGAACCAATGGACCAAAGGAGACACTCCATGAGCAGGAGGAAACACAAGGGACTGAGGACAGTATAGTAGACCCTGACACACATACCACTGTGACACAGGCAATACCCACTGACACCAACATGTCAGACATACCCAATACAGCCAGACCTCAAAGGGTTAAAAGAAAACCCCAAAGACTGTCTGATTATGTCACAACATAAACTGTGCGAGAATTGCATGGGTGATGTTAAATGTTTAAACCTGGGAATTATTTAGTTGTGTGGTAAGACACAAGTTTGTAAAAAGTTTATAAACCAAATAAGTTATGCAGTGTTATTGTAAGCAACTGTTTGTAAACTGCAAGCTTGTTTCCAAGGAAAAGGGGGATGTCGTGTATTGATTGCGAGTTTGACACCAGTCAATACGGTAATGTAATGTGCGAGTTTAACACCAGTTAATACGGTAATGTAATGTGCATTGCATTATGGGAATTACCCAGGAAAGCAGCAGTCGGCCATTTTACAGAATAAAGAGAACATCGTAGTTATGAGCCTGTCTGCCTGATTCTATGCTTTAATGCGTTCATACAACAGAAACGTTGCGGAGTTGTGCACGGCGCAGCGGCCCACGGATCCATTCCAGCGGCGCACCGTTGTGTGGAAGCGTACATAGAAATATAGAAACATAGAAGATAGGAGCAGGAGTAGGCCATTCGGCCCCTCGAGCCTGTTCCGCAATTTAATGAGATCATGGCTGATCATCCAAATTCAGTACCCTGTCCCTGCTTTCTCCCCATATCCCTTGATCCCTTTAGCCTTAAGAAATATATCTAACTCCTTTTTGAATATATTTAATGAATTGGCCTCAACTGCCTTGTGTGGTATAGAATTCCACAAGTTCACCATTCTCTGGGTGAAGAAATTCCTCCTCATCTCTGTCCTAAATGGCTTACCCCTTATCCTTAGACTGTGACCCCTGGTTCTGGACTCCCCCACCATCGGGAACATCCTTCCTGCATCTAGTCTGTCTAGTCCTATTAGAATTTTATAAGTTTCAATGAGATCCCCTCTCATTCTTCTAAACTCCAGCGAATATAAGCCCAATCGACCCAATCTCTCCTCATACGTCATCCCTGCCATCCCAGGTATCAGCCTGGTGAATCTTCGCTGCACTCCCTCCATGGCAAGAACATCCTTCCTCAGATAAGGCGACCAAAACTGCACACAATACTCAAGATGTGGTCTCACCAAGGCCCTGTACAACTGCAGCAAGACATCCTTGTTCCTGTACTCGAACCCTCTCGCTACGAAGGCCAACATACCATTTGCCTTCTTAACCGCCTGCTGCACCTGCATGCTTACCTTCAGTGACTGGTGCACAAGGACACCCAGGTCTCGTTGCACTTCCCCTTTTCCCAATCTATTGCCGTTCAGATAATAATCTGCCTTCCTGTACCTGGGATCACGCAGGGCGGCACTCCTTTCACTTCCTGACTCTTAGCCAATCAGGAAACATAGAAATATCCGATGGGACAGCATAAAGCTTTGCAGAATGTCCATCAAATTGCTGTCTCGGAATGATTATTGAAGAGCCTTCCCTCAGATTGACTTTGTGCATGATATTAAGCAGTCGCATTTTCATTTAATAACGTGCATTGTGAATCACAAAAGAAATGAATGTGATTAGTAAACGCAAATTATATGCGTTTTGTTTATTTATTCAATGGTTTGTCTTCTGTTTGGCACAAAGCCTATCCAAGGACAGATGGTCCCAAGGTGACCTTGTTTTATTTTTACTATTCCCACTGCACTTTCCAAAAGCAGTTTTACCTAACACAGTAAAATGATGTTATTTTGATTTGCACAGTCTGGCCTAAATGCCTAGATATTAAAGTAATTATTAATACTTTAGTGCACTTTAGCAGATAGTTAAATGTTTCTGGCCTCTGGATAGGAACCATAAAACTTGATTAGGATGCTTTTTATGAGCCGTGGCATATTCCTAGCTCAAAATTTCTCATCCCCATCCCTCCCATCCCCACCATCCCTTTACGACATGCAACAGGCTCCTGCGCCTGATTGCACCGGCCATAAACATTTTCAGGGTCATTAATGCGCAGTAGGTGGGAAATTAGCTCAACCATCTTCGCCAGCACATCATTTGAACGAGGAGTCGAAAGTCACAGGGGATCATCTGACTATTTGGTACTTGACAGGTCGCAGGTTCAGGGGGAAATCCCGAACCTGCGGTCAATTTCAAAGGCAGTACGACGGCGTACTCTGAGAGTGCTCTGAAAGTACGCCGTCATAGGACCGCAAATGCCAAAGTATTTTGAAATTATAGACCTATTAATGGGCCAGAACTTTGGGTCCCCATGGGTGAGTACGTGCTGTGTGCTCACGCGTAGGCCCAACGAAAGTGCTGGTTTCGTGCATGCACTGCGCATGCGCGGTAAACCGGAACTTCCATTCCCTTAAAGGAAGGGGTTCACAGGTCGAACGCGTGCGCCGGAGAGGCAGCGCGTACGCCTGGAACTTCCGTTTTTTTTGCGGGTTTCTCCGGGAGGGTAAGTCTCCAGGAGTTACGCTTTTAAAAAGCAGTCGCAAGGCCTGCTTTTAACAAGGTAAGTGGTGAATTAAGTAAAATTAAAACATTTTTTCCACAGGTTTATTAGGTTTAAATACTTTAAAGAAAGGTAAGTTTATTTTTAGCCCCGTTAGAAACTGTAATTAATTTTTTCAAAATTGTAAATTATTGTTTAAAATAGTTATTTTATGTAATTTATAGTTATATTAAAAATGTGATTTAAAAAAAAAATTATTTGAAATTTTAGTTATGTTTTGGGGCTGAATTGTATTCATAGATTTGACAGCCCTTCCTGTCAAATCTATGAATAGAGATTCCCTGCTACGATTGGCTCTCCATGGCCCACGTGATCCCAGGGGACGCTTCGAACTAACTGCGCCCCTGGGATACGCAAGCACTGCGCGCCGGTAGTTGGAGGAGGCCCAGGATCGGAATCCCACGGGGGCCCACAGCACAACGGCCGGCGCACTAGGTAAGTGCAGGTCGGAGGCTTGCACCTGCGAGAAGCCTCCGACCCGAATTTCTATCACACATGTAGCATAAGGTATTGTCAGGAACATTGGTTCCAAGTGCCTTTAATAAGGCTGAAAACAATCATTGCAGCACAGCACGACGTTTGTGACAAGCCGTGCTGACCAAATGTAATCAAATTTTGTGCTTTGAGGCGACGAGTGCAGATTGTATATTCCTGACCTTCAGAAAGTATTTAATTAGGATCTCACGAGAATGTTACGCCTAAAGTGGTTGCTCTTGGGATCAAAGGTGTAGATTAATATCGATTGATTAAATAATGGAGAAGAGAGCCTGATGATGCATGACAGCACAGTCCCACCCATTGGACGTGCTGTGGTCAGCAGAGCCCACAAGGATCGGCCGCGGGCGGGGGGACGTTTGCAGTTGGCGACAAATGAAAATACGAGGTTTATGTGAGAAAGCAAGGGTGAGAAAGAGGGAGTGCATACAGTGCAAAATGACCCACCCAGATTTAGCCGCTGGGTTAAAGGTTCACATAAGCTATAAGGGAGGGAGGTCATTCGAAATCTTCTAACCTCTCCGTTTGTTCTTTGCCTGACAATTTTAAATTAACGTTGCTCAGTTATGACCATTTGATCTTATCAAAATCCATCATAATTTTGAACAGCTCCTAGTATTTTATAGAATTTACAGCACAGAAACAGGTCCAACTGGTCCGTGCCGGTGTTTATGCTCCACACAAGCCTCCTCCCACCCTACTTCATCTCACTCTATCAGCATATCCTTCTATTCCTTTCTCCCTCATGTGTTTATCCAGCTTCCCCTTAAATACATCTATACTATTCGCCTCAACCACTCCCTGTGGCAGCGAGTTCCACATTCTCACCACTCTCTGGGTAAAGAAATTTCTCCTGAATTCCCGATTGGATTTATTAGTGATTATCTTATATTGATGGCCTCTAGTTTTGGTCTCCCCCCCCAACAAGTGGAAACATATTAGCCGAGAAATTCATCTCGGGGGCGATGACGTGAAACGGACGCTACCGACTGCAATGGGACTGAATACCAGCCGCTGCGTACACCGGGTGGCCGATTCCAGACCGCCTGCTTTGCACCACCGCCCGAGTCAAATTTCTAGGCCGTTCTCTACCTAGAATCATAGAATCATAGAATGGTTACTGTAACGTATGTACCTTTAAGGGGGAGAACTAATTTTTACAGCTCCTGTATCCTGTAGTACCGACAGTGACCACACCTGTATATAAACCCTGAGTAGTGATCTGTAGAGTCAGTTGCAGTTTGAACCCTCATTCAGTAAATACCTGTTGATCGTTCCCTGCAGTCTGTTGTCTGATTATTGAAGGACACAACATTAAGATACACGGATATAATATTGGCGATGACGCTGATTCGAACCTACCTGCAACTCTGCATCACCTCCCAGGGATTCGCTCCTGGAGAACAGTGGAAGGAGGTCGAGTCCAGAAGCACGGGCGTCGACCACGGGCAACCGCCCAGTCATCCAGCGGAGATTTGAGCATCGCAGGGGAGGCTGTCGAGAGCCAGGCTTGGCTTTCCAGTCACGGTGGTCCAGCGAAACGGGCTGGCAACAGGTACTGCGCAGACCCTTCCCGGACAGCGGCGGCTAGAGCCGACCGAGCGGCACAGAAAAAGGCCGAGCAGCGTCGATGGGGGAGAGAGAGAGGGCAGAGCGCACAGGGCGCAGCCGGTGTTCAAGACCGAGCGGAGTCAACGGGGTGAGAGACGAGAGAGAGCAGAGCGCAGCCGGTGTTCAAGGGCCGAGCAGCGTCAATGGGGGAGAGAGGCGCGCAGGAAAATGCGAGGCGCTGCCATTGCCATGAGGACCGCAGAGAGCGGCATTGGCAGCAGCGCAGGAGCAGCGCACGAAACCCACAGGGCGTTGCCATTTGCCACGAGGACCGCCGAGAGCGGCGTTGGCAGCAGCGCGGGAAATGCCATTTTAAGCCGCAGCAGGGAAGAAAGGAAAGCGCGGGAGACGCCATTATATGCCGCAGCAGGGAAGAAAGGAAAGCGCGGGAGATGCCATTTTAAGCCAGTCTAACCACACCCAAAAATGCCAAAGAGTGGCAGTATCACAGCGTTCGACAATGAAGTCGAAGATTGGATGACATATGTCGAACGCATAGAAGTATACTGCAAGGCGAATGAAGTGCCAGATGACAAGAAAGCACTGGTATTGTTGAATTCAATGGGTGCAAAAACGTATGGCTTACTACGAAACCTAGTAACCCCAGAGAAGCCAGTAGAAAAGGATTTTGAAAACATAGTGTCAATCCTACAGGACCACTTAAACCCCACACCGCTGCTGATAGCAGAAAGATTTAAGTTTCACAAAAGGAACCAGCATAAAGATGAAAGTAATGCTGAGTATTTAACGGAACTGCGCAAGCTATCAAAACACTGCCAGTTTGGAACGGGACTAGCAGATACTTTAAGGGACAAGTTTGTGTGTGGGCTTCAAAGTGAAGGAACCCAGAAACGGCTTTTATCAGAAAAGGATCTTACGCTGGACAAGGCTTTCAGCATTGCAGTATCACTTGAAGCAGCAGCACGGGGCGCTGCAGAGATACAACGGAGACCGCAAGAATATGGCACAAATGAAATGTCATACGGAACAGTGAAGTGCTATCGCTGCGGCAGAACAACACATGACCATAATGATTACTGATTCAAGGACAAAGTGTGCAGACAGTGTGGAAAAGTAGGACACATAGCAAGAGTCTGCAGGTCGGGAAAGAAAACCAGCAGCATGAAGTCTCCACAGGAGAAGTACAAGAAGGTACATAAGGTGACGGAGAGTAGTTCAAACGAAGAGAAGATTGATACAGACTCCGGAAGCAAGGAGCTGGGTTGTCTGAAACTACATAATGTGATCAAAACGGAGGATCATCAAACTATCTGGGTCACGCTCAAGATAGCAGGAGTCAAAGTGAAAATGGAATTGGACACAGGATCAGCCCTAACAGTCATAAACCGAAGGGACTACAAGCGGCTATTCTCACATATACCCTTGAGAGATACAAAGATTGTCTTGAAGATGTACACAGGGCAAAACGTCTACCGCAAAGGAAAAATAAGGGTGAACGTTATATATAACGGCAAGGAAACACCAAAAATGGACCTATATGTATTGCCAGATGGAGGACCACCACTACTAGGATGTGAATGGATCAGGAAGATACAGCTAGTTTGGCATTCCATACAATCACTGACTGTAGATGCCAAAAAGTATGATGATGTCACACCTGGACGACTGTCAAAAATGCTAACTGACGCACAAGAAGTGTTCCAGGAGGGACTCGGAACACTAAAAGGCATAACAGCGATAATCAAAATAGAGGAAAATGCAAGCCCAAAGTTTTTTAAGGCCAGACCGGTACCTTATGCGATCCGCCCAGCCGTCGAAGCAGAGCTGGAAGGTTTGGAACGTTCAGGAGTACTGTCCAAAGTGGACTGGAGCGAGTGGGCTACACCCATAATTCCTGTAATGAAGAGGTCGTTGAGTAATACGCCTGGGGAACCAAAGAAGGTTCGCATCTGTGGGGACTTTAAGGTGACAGTGAACCCAGTCCTTCACACTGTACAATATCTGCTTCCGCGGATTGAAGATATTTTCGCCTCCCTATCTGGAGGGAAACGCTTCACTAAGATTGATCTGGCCCAGGCGTACCTGCAAATGGAGGTAGAAGAAGCCTCGAAACAATGCCTCACGATCAACACTCATAAAGGTCTCTACCAATACAACCGGCTGGTGTTCGGGGTAGCATCAGCTCCGGCTATTTGGCAAAGGGCAATGGAACAAGTCCTGCAAGGGATTCCAGGGACCCAGTGTTATTTGGACAACATCCTGGTCACGGGCGAAAATGACAGTGATCACCTCGCCAACCTGGAGCAGGTGCTCACTAGATTGAAGGAATATGGGCTCCGAGCTAATCGCCACAAATGCGAGCTTTTCCAGAAGCAGATCTCGTATTGTGGCCACGTTATTGGTAAAGAGGGGCTACATAAGTCCCCTGAAAAGATTGAGGCAGTAGTCAAGGCTCCAGCACCGGAAAATGTGTCACAACTGAGGTCGTTCCTCGGGCTGGTGATCTACTACCATAAGTTCTTGCCGAATTTGTCTACCGTACTACACCCACTGAACACCCTACTGCAAACGGGGGTGCCATGCAAGTGGAGTGACGAATGTAAACGAGCTTTCCAGGAGAGCAAAGCATTGATCACATCAAAAGAGGTGTTGGCTCATTTCAACCCAGCACTAACAATTCGGTTGGCGTGTGATGCATCACCCTATGGCATTGGAGCGGTGCTGTCGCACAAATTCCCGGACGGCTCGGAGAGGCCAGTAGCCTTTGCGTCTCGGTCACTAACCTCAGCCGAGCGTAACTACGCCCAGATTGACAGGGAGGCCCTCAGCCTAGTGTGGGGAATGAAAAAGTTCAATCACTATCTGCACGGGCAGAAGTTCACCTTGCTGACTGACCACCAACCACTTGTCTCCATCTTTAATCCAAAGAAGGGCGTTCCGGTGATGACTGCGCAACGGCTACAAAGATGGTCCCTTTTTCTAGGGGCGCACCAATATGAAATCGAGTATAAGGGCACGAAACAGCATGGAAACGCTGATGGGCTATCACGCCTGCCACTGCCTACTGCGGAGGAAGCACCAGCAGTGGATCCTGTCGAAATATTTCATTCGACTATAATTGAATGCTTGCCAGTAACTAACGCTGGTATAGAGAAGGAGACCCGAAATGACCCGACACTGTCTCGGGTATATGATTTGACGGTGAAGGGATGGCCAGCACATGGCGACTCACTGTTGCCAGCATTCTCATCCAGAAGAGAACAGCTGTC
Source organism: Somniosus microcephalus (assembly GCF_052327205.1). Classification (NCBI taxonomy): domain Eukaryota; kingdom Metazoa; phylum Chordata; class Chondrichthyes; order Squaliformes; family Somniosidae; genus Somniosus; species Somniosus microcephalus. Next base: position 15,478,727 of record NC_140993.1, read on the forward strand.
AGTATGCCAGGGGACCTTGATGTGTGGATCCCGAGTGGTAATTCCACCCAAGTTAAGGGAGAGAGTGCTCAATGAGCTTCACGAAGGTCATCTGGGAGGGGTGAAAATGAAAAGCCTTGCTAGGGCTTATGTGTGGTGGCCGGGGATCGATCAGCAAATCGAGGACCTGACAAAGAGCTGCTCAGGATGCCAGAAGGTCCAAAATGCACCACCACATGCCCCTCTACACCCATGGGAGTGGCCCTCATCTCCATGGCAACGGGTGCATATTGATTTTGCTGGTCCATTCATGGACTCAATGTTTTTAATAGCTGTGGATGCGCACTCGAAATGGCCTGAGGTGATTAAATTTCCCTCCACCACCACGGAGAAAACTATTGCAGCCCTACGGACCATTTCTGCCAGGAACGGCTTGCCAGAGCAGATTTGCTCTGATAACGGACCACAGTTTGTGTCCGAAGAGTTTCGAAGATTTATGAAAAGGAATGGGGTAAGGCATTACACATCCGCCCCGTATCATCCAGCCACAAATGGATTGGCTGAGAGGTTCGTACAAACCTTTAAAAAAGCAGTAAAGGCCATGTGCGATGACGACATTCCACTGCAGCATAAGGTGGACAATTTCCTGTTAGCCTACAGAAATGCGACACATGCAGTCACCAACCAGGCCCCGGCCATGATGTTCTTTAACCGAAGGTTGAGATCTCGTCTGGATTTGCTCAGACCAAATGTACGAAGAGCTGTTGAGAGTAAGCAATTCCAGCACATCAATGAGAAGCCGACAAGGAGCTTCAATGTAGGGCAACCAGCCTTGGCCCGCGACTACCGAACAGATAAATGGCAACCAGGAACGATATGCACACAGCAGGGGCCACTAATGTACACAGTGGATGTTGGGGAGAACATTATGAGACGCCATGCTGACCAGATCCTAGAGTCACAGGAACGAGTCAACCCCATGTCTCGGCCATACATACCTGGTGAGGAACCCAACATACAGGTCGCATCTACCTCAGAAACAATAGCATTGGAAGCTGATGAATCAACTGACGACAGGGTGTTAGAATCGCCTCCGCACCAAGAGCGAGACACTCGGGAAAGGCGTTATCCAGAAAGAATCAGGAAGCCTCCCCAAAGACTGAATTTATAAATAGACTATTTTCAGTTAACGTTGCATGTTAAAAGTGTTAATTGTAATTAGTTTGATATTTAATTGTTAAATGAGTGTTATGGTAATGTTAATCTAAAAGGGGAGGAATTGTAATGTATGTACCTTTAAGGGGGAGAACTACTTTTTACAGCTCCTGTATCCTGTAGTACCGGCAGTGACCACACCTGTATATAAACCATGAGTAGGGATCTGTGTAATTAGTTCTAGAGTAACCCTCATTCAGTAAACACCTGTTGATCGTTCCCTGCAGTCTGTTGTCTGATTATTGAAGGACACAACATTAAGATACATGGATATAACAGTTACAGCACAGGAGGAAGCTGTTCGGCCCGTCGAGCCCGTGCCGTCTGACATGAACCTTGTCATTCATGTGGAAATGACTTATGAAATTGTTAAGTCCGTGAATGATTGAGACACGGACTAGCAGGAGAGAAAACAAACAGATCTTTACTGGAGAAAGGCTATAACGAAACTAAACAACAGAGGCTCTCTAGCGCCTTTTATACAGGGGTGGTCACTGCCGGTACTGCAATCTGAGACCAGTTATTCTCTTAAAGGTACATACACAACAATTCCTCCCCTTTTAGATAAACAGTACATAACATTCATTTAACAACTAAATGATAACGAATTACAATCACAATTACTGTTGCTAGATACATTGGTTAAGTTTAAGCAATTATAAGTTCAGTCTTTGAGGAGGCTTCCTGATTCTGTCTGGATAACGCCTCTTTGGGGTAACAGGTTCTTCTGGCAATGTTGAGTCGGAATCAATGTCATTGTTTGGTTCATCTGCTTCCAATATTACCGGTTCTGCGGTAGCTGCAATTGGAACGTCGATTTCACTACCAGGTGTATCAGATCGTGGTGTGGAGTTGATGTTTTCCAGTGACTCTAGAATCTGGTCAGCATGGCGTCTTACAATGCTCTCCCCAACGTCCACGGTATACATGAAAGGTCCTTGTCGTGTACAAATCGTTCCTGGCTGCCATTTCTCAGTGCGGTAGTCCCGGGCCAAAACTGGTTGCCCTATCTTAAAACTCCTGGTCGGCCTTTCATTCATATTCTGAAACTGCCTGTTCTCCACATCTCTTCGGACATTTGGCTTAACCAAATCCAAGCGGCATCGTAGTCTTCGATTGAAGAACATCATGGCTGGAGTTTGGTTGGTAACCGCATGTGTCGCATTCCGGTAGGCAAACAAGAAGTTGTCCACCTTGTCTTGTAGGGGTATCTCTTCATTACACATTGCCTTGATAGCCTTCTTCAATGTTTGGACAAACCTCTCGGTCAATCCATTAGTGGCTGGATGATATGGGGCAGATGTGTAATGCTTAACACCATTGTTCTTTAAGAACCTCCGGAACTCTTCAGACACAAACTGTGGTCCATTGTCAGAACAAATCTGTTCAGGCAGCCCATTCCTGGTGAATATGGTTCGTAAAACTGTGATAGTTTTTTCCGTGGTGGTTGAGGACATTTTTATTACCTCTGGCTACTTTGAATGTGCATCCACCGCAATTAAAAACATCGAGTCCATGAAGGGACCAGCAAAATCAATGTGCACCCTTTGCCATGGAGATGAGGGCCACTCCCATGGATGCAGAGGAGCTTGTGGTGGGGCGTTTTGGACCTTCTGGCATCCTGCACAGCTCTTGGTCATCTCTTCGATTTCTCTGTCGATTCCCAGCCACCACACAAACGCTCTGGCTAAGCTCTTCATTTTTACCCCTCCCAGATGACCCTCATGAAGCTCATTGAGCACTCTATCCGTCAACTTAGGTGGAATTACTACTCTGGATCCACACATCAAGGTTCCTCTGCACACTGACAGCTGTTCTCTTCTCGGCGAGAATGCTGGCAGCAGTGGTTCGCCATGTGCTGGCCATCCCTTCACCGTTAAATCATAGACCCGTGATAGTATCGGGTCATTCCGTGTTTCCTTTTCTATGTTTGCATTCGTCACAGGAAGACATTCGACTATGGTCGAGTGGAATAACTCCATTGGATCCACTGCAAGGTCTTCTTCTTCCACCGTCGGCAACGGTAGACGTGACAATCCATCAGCATTTCCATGCTGTTTAGTTCCTTTGTACTCGATGTCATATTGGCGTGCCCCTAGGAAAAGGGACCATCTCTGCAGCCGTTGTGCTGTCATCATTGGTACGCCCTTCTGAGGGTTGAAAATGGAGACAAGAGGTTGATGATTGGTTAGTAGAGTAAATTTTTGACCGTGCAGATAGTGATTGAACTTCTTCACCCCCCACACTAGGCTGAGCGCCTCTCTGTCAATCTGGGCGTAGTTACGCTTGGCAGAAGTTAACGAGCGTGACGCAAAAGCTATCGGCCTCTCCAAACCATCAAGGAATTTATGTGACAGTACCGCCCCAATGCCGTAGTGAGACGCATCACACGCCAGCCTGATTGGCAGTGCTGGGTTGTAGTGAGCCAATACTTCCTTTGAAGTGATTAAGTCCTTACTGTTCCGAAAAGCACGCTTACAATCATCGCTCCATTTCCATGCTACCCCTGTTCGTAGCAGGGCATTCAGTGGGCGCAGAATTGTCGATAAATTCGGCAAAAACTTATGATAGTAATTCACCAACCCAAGGAATGACCTCAGTTGCGACACATTTTCAGGCGCTGGGGCCTTAACAACCGCTTTAATTTTGTCAGGGGACTTATGTAACCCCTCTTCATCAATCACGTGGCCACAATACGATATCTGTTTCTTAAAAAATTCGCACTTGGGGCGGTTGGCTCGCAGCCCATGTTCCCGTAGTCTAGTGAGCACCTGTTCTAGGTTGTTAAGGTGTTCACTGTCATCTTCACCTGTTACAAGGATGTCGTCCAAGTAACACTGAGTCCCCGGAATCCCTTGCAGGACTTGTTCCATCGCTCTTTGCCATATCGCCGGAGCCGATGCTACTTCGAATACCAATCGATGATACTGGTAAAGACCTTTGTGAGTGTTTATCATGAGATACTTCCTAGAGGACTCTTCAACCTCCATCTGCAAATATGCTTGTGCCAGGTCAATTTTTGTAAAACGCTTTCCTCCAGACAGCGAGGCGATGATGTCTTCTATCCTTGGAAGAGGATATTGTACTGTGTGAAGGACAGGGTTCACCGTCACCTTGAAATCCCCACAGATGCGAATCTTCCTTGGCTCTCCGGACTTATTGCTTAACGTTTCCTTCATGACAGGAACGATGGGTGTCGCCCACTCGCTCCAGTCGACCTTAGACAACACGCCCGCCTTCTCCAGATTCTCCAGCTCTGCCTCGACAGCTGGGCGAATTGCATATGGTACCGGTCTCGCTTTGAAAAACTTGGGAACTGCATTCTCTTCTATTTTTATCGAGGCGGTTACGCCTTTAAGCGTGCCCAGTTCTTGTTGAAATACCTCTTTGGCGTTAGCTAAGATTGTTGACAATCGTCCCGGAGTGACGTCTTCATCTTTTTTACCGTCCACCGTCATTGCATGAATGGAATGCCAATCTAAGTTTATCTTCCTGATCCATTCCCATCCCAATAACGGTGGTCCACCATTTGGCAGTATGTAGAGATACAATTTCCGTATTTTCTTGCCATTGTATTCGACAGGCACCCTTATTTTTCCTCTGGGGTATACTTTTTGCCCTGTATACGTCGTCAAGACGATGGATGTCTCTCTCAAGGGTATGTGTGAAAATAGCCGCTCGTAGTCTCGTCGATTCATGACGGTTAGCGCTGATCCTGTATCCAATTCCATTTTAACTTGGGACCCTGCTATCGTGAGGGTGACCCAAATGGTTCGGTGATCCTCTTTTGCGATTACATTGTGAAGTTTGAGACAGCTTAATCTCCTGTTCTCGGATTCACTATCACTCATCTGGTCTTCGGAACTACTGTCCGTCATCTTTTGTACTTTCTTGTACGGTTCCTTAGTAGCCTTTTTGTTGTCGCTGGTCTTCTTCCCAGACCTACAAACTCGTGCAATGTGTCCAATCTTCCCACATTGTCTGCATATTTTGTCTTTGGACCAGCAGTCCTTCTGGTCATGGTTAGTTCTGCCGCAGCGATAACATTTTGCAAATCCCCGTGTCATTTCGTGGGTGCCGTATTCCTGTGGTTTTTGTTGAATTTCTGCAGCTCCCCTGGCTGCTGCTTCATACGATACTGCCACGCTGAAAGCCTTATCTAGCGTCAGCTCTTTTTCTGCGAGTAACTTCTTCTGTGTTCCTTCACTCAGGAGTCCACAGACAAATTTGTCCCGTAGGGTATCTGCCAGTCCTGCTCCGAACTGGCAGTGCTTTGATAGCTTGTGTAGTTCCGTAAGATACTCAGCATTGCTCTCATCTTTGTGCTGAGTTCTCCTGTGGAATTTAAATCTTTCTGCTATCAACAGCGGTGCAGGGTTTAAGTGTTCCTGGAGGACAGCAACAATTTCGTTAAAACTCTTCGCCTTCGGTTTGGCTGGAGTAATCAGGTCCCGCAATAGGCCGTACGTTCTAACGCCCATTAAGTTTAGCAATATCGGTGCCTGTTTCCCCTCCGCTATATCGTTTGCCTCGAAATATACCTCGACTCTTTCCACATACTTGGTCCAGTCCTCTAATGTATTATCAAAAGCAATGATACAGCCAGTCTTCGGCATCTTGCAAATCTAAAATGGCGCCTCCCGCGCTTTGCCTTCTTCCCCGATTTAACAAAATGGCGCCTCCCGCGCTTTGCCTTCTTCCCCGCTGTTGTTAGCGCAGCTTTCCACGGTTTCTTGCGCGTATTCTTTTTCTTTTATTATTTTCCCGTCGTGGAGCGGACCCTCTGGGACACTTCCCTCCCTCTTCTTAGGTCCGAACGCTGCCCAGCTTCGAAACACTGGCCGCGCCCTGTGTGCTCCACCCTCTCTCTCTCTCCTTGCTTCCCGACTCGCTGCCCGGCCCCGTTGAAAGGCCACCCGATCGAGCTTCAGCCCGCCGCAGCCCAGGAAGGATCAGAGCACTACCTGCCACCAGCCCGATTAGCTGGGAAACCACGGACCGAGGAGCCCAGCCTGGCTCTGGAAAGTCGCTCCTGCAAGTTTTTAAATCGATGATTGACGGTCGACGCCCGTTTCTCGAGTTTCAATGGACTCTTTTTCTTTCTTCTGGCTCCGACCTTCAACAACGTCGTCGGAGCTGCTGCTGAGTTGCAGGTAAGTTCGTTTCTTACTCGTCGCCAGTGTTAAGTCCGTGAATGATTGAGACACGGACTAGCAGGAGAGAAAACAAACAGATCTTTACTGGTGAAAGGCTATAACGAAACTAAACAACAGAGGCTCTCTAGCGCCTTTTATACAGGGGTGGTCACTGCCGGTACTGCAGTCTGAGACCAGTTATTCTCTTAAAGGTACATACACAACAGAAATGATATTGGGTGACCTGCTGGTGGAGCTGTCCAGGGAGAGTATGAATACTCGGGCATGGGCCCAGCTTGCTCAGGACATTCTTTAACAGGAACTAGTGAAGGACACAACTAGATCTCCATGTTGTAAAACAGTTGATTAAAGCCTTGTTTAAAACTCAGACCAAGTGCCTAGTAGTTTTCTTACGTCAATGGCTCTCTGCGAGAGCACTTCAGCCAGTCCCATCCCCCGCCCTTTCCCCGTAGCCCTGCAAATTTTTTTCTTTCAGGTATTTATCCAACTCCCTTTTGAAAGCCGTGATTGAATCTGCCTCCACCACCCTTTCAGGCAGTGCATTCCAGATCCTAACCACTCGCTGCGTAAAAAAGTTTTTCCTCACGTCGCCTTTGGTTCTTCTGCCAATCACCTTAAATCTGTGTCCTCTGGTTCTCGACCCTTCCGCCAATGGGAACAGTTTCTCTCTATCTACATTGTCCAGACCCCTCGTGATTTTGAACACCTCTATCAAATCTCCTCTCAACCTTCCCTGCTCCAGGGAGAACAACCCCAGCTTATCCAGCCTATCCACGTAACTGAAGTCCCTCATCCCTGGAATCATTCTCGTAAATCTTTTCTGCACCCTCTCTAAGGCCTTCACATCCTTCCTAAAATGCGGTGCCCAGAATTGGGCACAATACTCCAGTTGAGGCCAAACCAGTGTTTTATAAAGGTTCATCATAACTTCCTTGTTTTTGTACTCTATGCCTCTATTTATGAAGCCCAGGATCCCGTAAGCTTTTTTAACCAATTCTCAACCTGCCCTGCCACCTTCAATGATTTGTGCACATATACCCCCAGGTCTCTCTGTTCCTGCACCCACTTTAGGATTGTACCCTTTAGTTTATATGTCCTCTCTTAATTCTTTCGAACAAAATGTATCACTTAGAACTTTTCTGCGTTAAATTTCATCTGCCACGTGTCCGCCCATTCCACCAGCCTGTCTATGTCCTCTTGAAGCCTATCACTCTCCTCCTCACTGTTCACTATACTTCCAAATTTTATGTCATCTGCAAATTTCCACCCTATCAAACTCTTTCATAATTTTAAAGACCTCTTTTAGGTCACCCCTCAGCCTTCTCTTTTCAAAAGAATAGAGACCCAGCCTGTTCAATCTTTCCTGATACGTGAAACCTCTCAGTTCTGGTATCATCCCTGTACAGGAAACTCTCGATTTACCGGCACCTAAATAACCGGAAATCTCTGTTAACCGGCAAAATTCAGGAGTAGGTTCAGGTAAGTTCCTGGCTCTGTGTAAACAGGGTTCCTGCACTTGTTGCTAAGCAACAGGGACGCCTGGATCTTGTGGCCGGGGTTCCTGCACCTGTTGCTAATCAACAGGGACGCCTGGATCTTGTGGCCGGGGTTCCTGCACCTGTTGCTAAGCAACAGGGACGCCTGGATCTTGTGGCCGGGGTTCCTGCACCTGTTGTTAAGCAACGGGGAAGCCTGGATTTGTTGCTGTGTACGGAGCTCTCGTACCTTTTACAATACCTCTCTGTAATCCGGACTTTTTGATAAACCGGCACCACGCCGGTCCCGTCGGTGCTGGATAAAAAAGAGTTTCCTGTAAATCTTTTTTGCACCGTCTCCAGTGCCTCTATATAGCTTGTGTAATATGGAGACCAGAAATGAACCCCAGTACTTTGCTTGCAACTTTTTCATGGCCTTGTTAAGTTTTACAAGGAGAATGTAGTCTCCATATCCTCCTAACAAAATGCACCACCTTACACTTACCTACATTGAAATTCATTTGCCATTTACACACCAATTCTCCAAGTCTATTAAATTCTTCTTGTAGTTTGTTGCAGTCTTCCTCAGTATTAGCTACACCCCCAGTTTGATCTGATCTCTGAATCGTTTCAGTTCTAAAAAGAAAGAAAGACTTACATTTATATAGCACCTTTCACGACCTCAGGATGTCCCAAAGCACTTTACAGCCAATGAAGTACTTTTTGAAGTGTAGTCACTGTTGTAATGTAGGAAACGCGACAGCCAATTTGCATACAGCAAGCTCCCACAAACAGCAGTGTGATAATGACCAGATAACCTGTTTTTTTTAGTGGATGTTGATTGAGGGATAAATATTGGCCCCAGGGGACCGGGGAGAATTCCCCTGCTCTTCTGCGAAATAGTGGCCGTGGGATCTTTCGCGTCCACCTGAGTGGGCAGACGGGGCCTCGGTTTAACATCTCATTCAAAAGATGGCACCACCGACAGTGCAGCACTCCCTCAGCACTGGCACTGGGAGTGTCAGCCTAGATTTAGGTTGACACTCCAGTGGCGGGGGAGTCCAGAACCAGGGGTCACAGTCTAAGGATAAGGGGTAAGCCATTTAGGACAGAGATGAGGAGGAATTTCTTCACCCAGAGAGTGGTGAACCTGTGGAATTCTCTATCACAGAAGGCAGTTGAGGCCAATTCATTAAATATATTCAAGAAGGAGTTAGATATATTTCTTAAGGCTAAAGGGATCAAGGGATATGGGGAGAAGGCAGGGACAGGGTACTGAGTTTGGATGATCAGCCATGATCTCATTAAATGGCGGAGCAGGCTCGAGGGGCCGAATGGCCTACTCCTGCTCCTATCGTCTATGTTTCTATGTGTTCAAGTCTCTGGAGTGGGACTCGAACCCACAACCTTCTGACTCAGAGGTGTGAGTGCTGCCCACGGAGCCACAGCTGACAAAATGAGCACCAGTTTCTCTAGTCTCCCCTTGTAAGTAAAGCCTCTGATCTCTGCTATCATCTCAGTAAATCTCTGTCTCTTAGTGACCTTAACGATTCTTCCTAAATTGGAGATAGGATAAAACTGGACACAGTGGCCGATTTTCCGAGCCGTTTAAACCTGTTCTGGGATGGGCTTGGCACAGGAACTGCAATGGGGAGCCAGTCAGCTGGCTTCTCATCGTCCACCCCTTCCTGGTTTTCCTAGAAATGATGTGGTTAAACGTCCCACGGCACGTCACACAAACAAAGTTTGTCACCGAGCCACATAAGAGGTATTCGGACCGGTGACCAAAAGCTTGGTCAAAGTCATAGGTTTTAAGGAGCGTCTTAAAGGAGGAGAGAGAGTTGGAGAGGAGGAGAGGTTTAGGGAGGGAATTCCAGAGCTTAGGGCCCAGGCAGCTGAAGGCACGGCCGCCAATGGTGGAGCGATGGAAATCGGGGATACGCAAGAGGCCAGAATTGGAGCAGCGCAGATATCTCGCAGGGTTGTAGGGCTGGAGGAGGTTACGGAGATATGGAGGGGCTAGGCCACGTAGGGAATTGAAAACAAGAATGAGAATTTTAAAATTGATCTGAGAGCCCGGCTGTCTGTTCAGGTGGACATAAAGGATCTCATAACACCTTCTTAAAGAAGGGCAACAGTCATTCCTCAACCAACACCTAGATTAATCAAATCAATTAGATCATTAAAACGTCATGAACAGGTACAGAAAATAATCAAAAAGGCTAATGGAATGCTGGCCTTTATATCTAGAGGACGAGAATACTGTCGAAGTCTCGACTCCGAGTAAGACTCTGAAACAAACTGTACCGTCAGATAAGCAAAGCTTTATTTTACTTGCATACCAGTGTATACAAGGAGAGAGCTGTCTGGACAAAGGCTAGGCCAACATCTCTAAAGGACATCAGCGAATGCAGCATATTTATACATTCAAACAAGCAAGCGTTCCATCGATCACGTGTAATGGTATTGTATCATCTTAAACACATTCAGAGTTCAAACAAGGACAATCAAAAGGTCAGCAGGACAGAAATGTCTTCAGACAAAGTTAGTTAATTATATTCTGTCAGGAGGTTTTGTTTGAATCTTGTTACCAAAAAATGATTTGCTCACTCATGTCTGATTATCATATTTATACAGTGAAGAACACAAGTTCAATATGATCATGTATAAAAGTTAGCTAGTCAACTCTGTACAAAGCTATTTCAGTATTCATGCAGATAAAGAGAAACGAGATTGACCTTTAACAGAATTGTTTTCATTCTTTGGCCAGATGTCATTATCAGTGCGGTTACCCAATAGTTCTGCAATGTATTGTTCTGGCAGGTTGTGATTAACTTAATTGCAATAGGTCAGAAGATTACGTTAGTTGCTGCTGACTCGGTTTTAGTCCACAGGCAATGGTACAAAAATACATTAGATGTCAAGTATCCCATCATGCACTAGTAAGGGCAAAATCATATTTCCACAATACAAGGGGGTAGAAGTTATGCTACAGCTGTACAAAGCCCTGGTTAGACGACTCCTGGCGTACTGTCAGCAGTTCTGGGCACCACACCTTAGGAAGGATATATTGGCCTTGGAGGGAGTGCAGCGTAGGTTTACCAGAACGATACCTGGACTTCAAGGGTTAAATTACGAGGAGAGATTACACAAACTAGGGTTGTATTCCCTAGAATTTAGAAGGTTAAGGGGTGATCTGATCGAAGTTTTCAAGATTTTTTTTACGCAGCGAGTGGTTAGGATCTGGAATGCACTGCCTGAAAGGGTGGTGGAGGCAGATTCAATCGCGGCTTTCAAAAGGGAATTGGATAAGTACCTGAAAGAAAAAAATTTGCAGGGCTACAGGGAAAGGGCGGGGGAGTGGGACTGGCTGAAGTGCTCTTGCAGAGAGCCGGCACGGGCTCGATGGGCCAAATGGCCGCCTTCTGTGCTGTAACCATTCTATGATATGATTCTATGATTAAGGGGAACAGATAGGGTAGATAGAGAGAAATTATTTCCGCTGGTTGGGGATTCTAGGACTAGGGGGCAGAGTCTAAAAATTAGAGCCAGACCTTTCAGGAGTGAAATTAGGAAACACTTCGACACACAAAGGGTGGTAGAAGTTTGGAACTCTCTTCCGCAAACAGCAATTGATGCTCGATCAATTGTTAATTTTAAATCGGAGATTGATATTTTTGTTAACCAAAGGTATTAAGGGATATGTGGCAAAGACGGGTATATGGAGTTAGGTCACAGATCAGCAATGATCTCATTGAATGGCGGAACAGGCTCAAGGGGCTGAATGGCCGCCTCCTGTTCCTATGGTCCTAAATCAAATATAACTTGGTGATTGAATCCCTAACACTTTTGGCCAACTTGCACTGCAAGACTGAACTCTTGCTGAGTCTACACTTCGCTGGCCCCTCACACTCCACTGGCCCCTCACACTCCGCTGGCCCCTCACACTCCGCTGGCCCCTCACACTCCGCTGGCCCCTCACACTCCGCTGGCCCCTCACACTCCGCTGGCCCCTCACACTCCGCTGGCCCCTCACACTCCGCTGGCCTGTCACTGCTCATTCATAGAAACCCACTGTCCTCGCAACCTCTGTACAGCCCTGTTGCCCCCCTCACCACCAGCGCGGCGTTTACTGGATTCATTTCATACGGCTAATCCTCAGCGTTAATCCGAGTAATGAATGACATTATTTTACTAGTTTTATTAGTTAAAGCTAATGGGTGACAAGTGTTTGTTTCTGTCACCGTTCCTGAAAATGACACGTGGTATGGCAGAAATCTCAGGTATCGAGCGTTCGGACAGAGGCAGCTTCAGCAACACGGCAAGGCGACTTTTGCTTTGCATCGATGGTCAGGTGACCGTAAAACCCGGGATTCAGGTCCTGGCCCAACTCCGGTTAGACGTACTCCTGGAGGATTCATAAGAACAGAAGAAATAGGAGCAGGAGTCGGCCATTCGGCCCCTCGGGCCTGCTCCACCATTCGGCCCCTCGAGCCTGCTCTGTCATACGGCCCCTCGAGCCTGCTCCGCCATTCGGCCCCTCGAGCATGCTCCGCCACACGGCCCCTCCGCCACACGGCCCCTCGAGCCTGCTCCGCCACACGGCCCCTCGGGCCTGCTCCACCATTCGGCCCTCGAGCCTGCTCTGCCATTCGGCCCCTCGAGCCTGCTCCGCCGCACGGCCCCTCGAGCCTGCTCCGCTGCACGGCCCCTCGAGCCTGCTCCGCCACACGGCCCCTCGAGCCTGCTCCGCCACACGGCTCCTCGAGCCTGCTCCGCCGCACGGCCCCTCGAGCCTGCTCCGCCGCACGGCCCCTCGAGCCTGCTCCGCCGCACGGCCCCTCGAGTCTGCTCCGCCATTCGGCCCCTCGAGCCTGCTCCGCCATTCGGCCCCTCGAGCCTGCTCCGTCAATCGACCCCTTGAGCCTGCTCTGCCACACGGCCCCTCGAGCCTGCTCTGCCATCCAATAAGATCATGGCCGATCTTCAACCTCAACTCCACTTTCCCGCCCGATCTTCATATCCCTTGATTCCCCTAGAGTCCAAAAATCTACCGATCTCAGCCTTGAATATACTCGATGACTCAGCCTCCACAGCCCTCTGGGGCAGAGAATTCCAAAGATTCACAGCCCTCTGAGTGAAGAAATTCTTCCTCATCTCAGTCTTAAATGACCGACCCCTTATCCTGAGACCATGCCCCCTAGTTCTAGACTCTCCAGCCAGGGGAAACAACCTCTCAGCATCTACCCTGTCAATCCCCCTCAGAATCTTATATGTTTCAATGAGATCACCTCTCATTCTTCTAAACTCCAGAGAGTATAGGCCCATTCTACTCAATTTCATCACATGATCTCTCGCCTCTAACTGCCTCACCCGCACATTGGATGATTCATGACCGTCGGTCAAACAACCAATGTTTCCCATCCCCAAAGTCTTAACAATTAATAACTGAAAGGGCTCAAAAGAAAATGGAACAATTTTGTTTTAACGTCCCTATGATTGTTCTCCCGGAGGGTTTTTTTTTGCTCGCAGCCGTGTGCTGGAGATTAATCGTTAATTCCTGGAGACTCCAGGCCAATCCTGGAGGCCTTGGCAACACTACTCTCGAAGTAGGTTGTATGAGAGTCCCCGGAGGAGGCTGTCTCTCACTGCTTGGATTTGATCCCACGTGGAGTGCTGTCTTACATGGTTTAAATAAATCATTGAACGGAATTGCCCGATTCTTCCGCCTCACTTTATAAAATTCATCCAGAGCTTTATTTAAACGGGCTGAGAGTGCAGGTTCCCCCTTGGGTGCAGAGCTCTGTGATAGTGTCCATATATACATGCATGTGCAGCGTTCTTTCCTGACTGGGAGACCGAGAATCAAAGCCCACAGTGTTAAATGATCTACTGTCCGGCTATCACAGAGATGGGGACAGGAAGACTGGAACCTTGAAGTGAGTTGAATGTCTAGTTCTACACGGAGGTTGCACTCCCCATATTCTGGTTACGCACAGTACCCGTTGTTTTCTAAGTGGATTTCAGAAGACAACACAAACACAATGGGGGTGATTTTCACTCAGAAGTCGGGAAGGAGGCGGGACTACAACTTTCGGGGTTATGGTCCTGCCTCCATTGAGATGCGGCCAATCCACGCGATTTTCACTTGATTGACCTCGCTCAGCAGGCCAATTAAGGGCCACCCGGCAACAGGTGACGTCACAGACTGAAATTTCATCTGTCAAGACCTTTTGACAGATGAAATATCAGCGTTTCACAGCTGTTTGAAGCTGTCAAGCACTGGCAGTCTTACTTCTAACCTGAGTACTTCTCCACAGACTCAGTTAGAAAGCTCACCAGCACAGAAAGCTGCAGGCTGTCACTTTTGACAGTTCGCAGCCATTCTGCTTTCTGTGCCGGTGTGATGAGGGACTCCCGAAACCTAGAGGAAGGAAGACTAAAAAGGTAAGAAAAGGTAATTTAAACTTCTTTCCACACTTTAGACACACCAAACACACTTACCTTTGCACTCATGCACCCATCACTCACCTGAACACCGACATCTCGACCCCTCCAAGTCCTTCAACCCGACGGCCCGACTCCTCTAACTTGGCGTGGTTTGGAGCCGTCGGGAATCCCACACTTCAAGCTTTAAATTGGGATTAGGCTAAAAACTGCCTGTTAACTACCTGTTAACAGGCAGTTAATTGTCACTAATTCCTTCCCGCCTCAGGTCGGCGGGTCCCAGTGCGGGGCGGGTACCCGCCTCCTTTGAAACTTACATGGAGGGGGGTTTGGGGCGGGATGGTGTCGGGACCCCCGAATTCGGGACTTTAACCCCCCGCACGCCTCCAATCCCGACTCCATGGGTCAGTTAAAATTGAGGCCAATGTGTTGGCTCATTACCATGGGTCGGCTAGCCACTAGGAACAAAACTTTGTACAGTTAATGTATTCCGACCTTCTCCGGGCCGGCCACCCACCTTCCACTCTCCGTGAACATCAGCACGTCCAACATTCGGCTGCCCCGTGTCCTAACACGCACCAAGTCCTGTTCACCCATCACCCGTGCTCACTGCCCCGTGTCCTAACTCGCACCAAGTCCCGTTCACCCATCACCCCCTGTGCTCACTGCCCCGTGTCCTAACTCACACCCAGTCTCGTTCACCCATCACCCCCTGTGCTCACTGCCCCGTGTCCTAACTCACACCCAGTCTCGTTCACCCATCACCCCCTGTGCTCACTGCCCCGTGTCCTAACTCACACCCAATCCCGTTCACCCATCACCCCCTGTGCTCACTGCCCGGTGTCCTAACTCACACCCAGTCCCGTTCACCCATCACCCCCTGTGCTGACTGCCCGGTGTCCTAACTCACACCCAGTCCCGTTCACCCATCACCGCCTGTGCTCACTGCCCCGTGTCCTAACTCGCACCCAGTCCCGTTCACCCATCACCCCCTGTGCTCACTGCCCCGTGTCCTAACTCGCACCCAGTCCCGTTCACCCATCACCCCCTGTGCTCACTGCCCCGTGTCCTAACTCACACCCAGTCCCGTTCACCCATCACCGCCTGTGCTCACTGCCCCGTGTCCTAACTCACACCCAGTCCCGTTCACCCATCACCCCATGTGCTCACTGCCCCGTGTCCTAACTCGCACCCAGTCCCGTTCACCCATCACCCCCTGTGCTCACTGCCCCGTGTCCTAACTCACACCCAGTCCCGTTCACCCATCACCCCCTGTGCTCACTGCCCCGTGTCCTAACTCGCACCCAGTCCCGTTCACCCATCGCCCCCTGTGCTCACTGCCCCGTGTCCTAACTCACACCCAGTCCCGTTCACCCATCACCCCCTGTGCTCACTGCCCCGTGTCCTAACTCACACCCAGTCCCGTTCACCCATCACCCCCTGTGCTCACTGCCCCGTGTCCTAACTCACACCCAGTCCCGTTCACCCATCACCCCCTGTGCTCACTGCCCCGTGTCCAAACTCACACCCAGTCCCGTTCACCCATCACCCGCTGTGCTCACTGCCCCGTGTCCGAACTCACACCCAGTCCCGTTCACCCATCACCCCCTGTGCTCACTGCCCCGTGTCCTAACTCACACCCAGTCCCGTTCACACACCACCCCCTGTGCTCACTGCCCCGTGTCCTAACTCGCACCCAGTCCCGTTCACCCATCACCCCCTGTGCTCACTGCCCCGTGCCCTAACTCACACCCAGTCCCGTTCACCCATCACCCCCTTTGCTCACTGCCCCGTGTCCTAACTCACACCCAGTCCCGTTCATCCATCACCCCCTGTGCTCACTGCCCCGTGTCCTAACTCGCACCCAGTCCCGTTCACCCATCACCCACTGTGCTCACTGCCCCGTGTCCTAACTCACACCCAGTCCCGTTCACCCATCACCCCCTGTGCTCACTGCCCCGTGTCCTAACTCGCACCCAGTCCCGTTCACCCATCACCCCCTGTGCTCACTGCCGCGTGTCCTAACTCGCACCCAGTCCCGTTCACCCATCACCCCCTGTGCTCACTGCCCCGTGTCCTAACTCACACCCAGTCCCGTTCACCCATCACCCCCTTTGCTCACTGCCCCGTGTCCTAACTCACACCCAGTCCCGTTCACCCATCACCCCCTGTGCTCACTGCCCCGTGTCCTAACTCGCACCCAGTCCCGTTCACCCATCCTCCACTGTGTTCACTGCCCCGTGTCCTAACTCACACCCAGTCCCGTTCACCCATCACCCCCTGTGCTCACTGCCCCGTGTCCTAACTCGCACCCAGTCCCGTTCACCCATCACCCCCTGTGCTCACTGCCCCGTGTCCTAACTCACACCCAGTCCCGTTCACCCATCACCCTCTGTGCTCACTGCCCCGTGTCCTAACTCACACCCAGTCCCGTTCACCCATCATCCCCTGTGCTCACTGCCCCGTGTCCTAACTCACACCCAGTCCCGTTCACCCATCACCCGCTGTGCTCACTGCCCCGTGTCCTAACTCACACCCAGTCCCGTTCACCCATCACCCCCTGTGCTCACTGCCCCGTGTCCTAACTCGCACCCAGTCCCGTTCACCCATCACCCCCTGTGCTCACTGCCCCGTGTCCTAACTCACACCCAGTCCCATTCACCCATCACCCCCTGTGCTCACTGCCCCGTGTCCTAACTCACACCAAGTCCCGTTCACCCATCACCCCCTGTGCTCACTGCCCCGTGTCCTAACTCACACCCAGTCCCGTTCACCCATCACCCCCTGTGCTCACTGCCCCGTGTCCTAACTCACACCCAGTCCCGTTCACCCATCACCCCCTGTGCTCACTGCCCCGTGTCCTAACTCACACCAAGTCCCGTTCACCCATCGCCCCCTGTGCTCGCTGACCCACATTGGCGCCCACTCCAGCAATGCCTTGATAGTAAAATTCTCATCCTTGTTTTCAAATCCCTCCACGGCCTTGCCCCCCTCCCCGTCTCTGCAACCTCACCCAGCCCTAAAGCCCTCCAAGGGGATATAATTTCACAATAAGGGGTCTCCCATTTAAAACGGAAATGAGGAGGAATTTCTTCTCTCAGAGGGTCATGACTCTGTGGAATTCTCTTCCCCAGAGAGCTGTGGAGGCTGGGTCATTGAATATATTTAAGGTGACAGATTTTTGAATGGTAAGGGGGTCAAGGGTTTTGGGGAGCAGGCAGGAAAGTGGAGTTGAGGCCAAGATCAGATCAGCCATGATCTTATTGAATGGCGGAGCAGGCTCGAGGGGCCGAATGGCCTACTCCTGCTCCTTTATCTTATGTTCTATTTTCTTATGAGATCTCTGCGCTCCTCCAATTCTGGCCTCTTGCGCATTCCATGGTTTCCATCGCTCCACCATTGGTGGCCGTGCCATCAGCCGCCTCGGCCCTAAACTCTGGAATTCCCTCCCTAAACCTCTCTGGCTCTCTCTCCCTTTAAGACGTTCCTTAAAACCTCCCTCTTTGACGCCTGTGAAGCACCTTGGGCCGTTTTACGATGTTAAAGGCACTATATAAATGCAAGTTGTTGTTGCTTTGTTGTACCTGGGACATCGGCATGAATCCTAGATTGCTTTGCGCCTCCCGTTAGCGCCCTAGTGCCTGAAATTCAGTGGGGGATTAGCGGCAGTGGTAACCCTTAGCGCCCTGCGGTGCTGCGCCACCGGCGATGACATAGTCGCTGTGTGCAGCGCACCAATTGCGCCCCGGCCACGATGTTCCGCTGGGGTCAGGGGGGTCTACCTGCAGCCGGGACGGCACAAATTAAAGCGGAGGTGGCGGGCGGCCATTTTTGTTGCTGGCCGCCTGCCAGCACCTGCCCCCGTTGCTGTCGCCAGCCCCCGTGAAGCCCCCCCTAGACAGACTAGATGCAGGAAGGCTGTTCCCGATGGCGGGGGAGTCCAGAACCAGGGGTCACAGTCTAAGGAAAAATTGAGTTGTGCCCCCTTTGGGGCGCTAACTTCGCCGGGGCGCTACTTTTAGCGGCCCCGAATAAATTAGCAATCCCACGGCCGAAATTGAGTGGTAGCGCCTGTGGTAAACCACTGTATTGTATATTGCCACCTCTGGGTGGCGCTGTGTATGGAGGCATGCCTCAGCTGACTCCACCCACCACTGTGTGGGTTTCGTTCAGACTTGTTCAGTCACTCACGAAGAAGCATGGTCTCTTCTTAGCTAATAAAAGCCTTATTCATCTCTTCTTTCGACTCATCATCTCTTCTTCGACTCATCACCTTTTATGAAGTAATTGATAAGCGTATCAATTTTATTAGCTAAAAGTTAAATGGCGACACCTGAGGAGCAACAACAGCAACGGATACAGCAGACATTGCTGAGAGCCCTCAGACCACCACGCCTGGACCTCGACCCTCAAGATGTGGGTGCATCAGCCAAGTTTGAACACTGGCTGAGCTGCTTTGAATCCTTCCTCGCAATCTCACAGGTTACAGAGGAGGATCACAAACTGAAAATTTTGACCGCCCAGGTGAGCCATCAAGTATATATGCTAATCCGGGACTCTAATACGTACGTGGCGGCCCTCGAGCTACTAAAAGGGCAATATACGCGCCCAGTGAACACAATTTACGCCCGACACCTCTTGGGATCCCGCAGGCAGCAACCGGGAGAATCGGTAGGGGCATTTGCACGGGCGCTACTGGCACTCTGCAGAGACTGCGATTGTAAAGCGGTAACGGCTGTGGAGCACGCGCAGGGACTCGCCTGTGATGCCTTCGTCAGGGGCCTCCAGTCAGACCACACCCGGCAGAGACTGCTAGAAAGCAAGGAACCCGACCTGAAGACGGCCATTGCCCTTGCGCTCTCGTTAGAGGAGGCCCACCGAAACCTCGAGGCATACCCCCGTAACGGCGCCGAGACATGGCAATCGAAACCGTGGGACACGGGACCGCCGCCCCCGGCACCAACCGCTGCAGCGACCCAACCGAGACAGCAGCCTCCGGTAAGAACTGCTTCGATGCCCAGTAACCAGGCCCAAAAATGCTATTTCTGTGGCCAGTTAAAACATCCCAGAGCGCACTGCCCAGCTAAGACAGCTACCTGCTCGGGCTGCGGGAAGAAAGGCCATTACGCTAACGCCTGCAAGGGGAAGCCAGCCAGCAGCGCAGTGTGCGGGCCGTGGGAGCAGCCATCTTATCCGCCATTTTGTGTACCCCCGGCCGCATGGCATCCGCCGCCATCGTATCCAACGCACTCAACCGCCATTTCGTCACCGGAACCGACCACCGTCTCGGCGGATGACTATAGTGACTCACTAAGCCACATACTGGCCTCCGTGACGCTGGATCAAGGCCACCCTCACCATCTATCCAGCTCCATGATGGATATCGCGGTAAACGGCCGCGCCACCAGTTGCCTGATCGACAGCGGGAGCACAGAGAGTTTCGTCCACCCCGACACGGTACGTAGCCACTCCCTCACGATTCTGCCAACGCACCATCGCATTTCTATGGCGTCCAAGTCCCAGTCAATGGACATCAGCGGCTACTGTGTGGTGACCCTGTCAGTAGGGGGCACTGAATATCAAAAATTTAAACTGCTAGTCCTGCCCCGTCTTTGCGCTGCCGTCCTGCTAGGGTTGGATTTTCAGTGCCACCTTAAGAGTGTCACACTAGCATACGGTGGACCCCTCCCCCCACTCACAGTCTGCAACCAACAACTTTTAAATCGCCCGCTGCAAACCACCTGCAGCCTTTCCACATTAAAAGTCCCCCCCCCTCCCCTGTTCGCTAACCTCACCCGCGACTGTAAACCCATCGCTACCAAAAGCAGGCGGTACAGTGCCGGGGACAGAGCTTTTATCAGCTCTGAGGTGGAGCGGCTCTTGAAGGAGGGCATTATCGAAGGTAGCACTAGCCCCTGGCGAGCCCAGGTTGTAGTCGTTAAAACCACTGCAAAACGCCGCATGGTAATCGACTACAGCCAAACCATAAACCGGTACACCCAGCTGGACGTGTACCCCCTCCCTCGCATATCTGATATGGTCAATCAGATTGCGCAATACAAAGTATTCTCCACCATCGACCTTAAGTCAGCGTACCACCAGCTGCCCATCCGCCATGAAGACCGCCAGTATACTGCCTTCGAGGCAAACGGCCGCCTCTACCACTTCCTTAGGGTCCCCTTCGGCGTCACCAACGGGGTTTCGGTCTTCCAAAGGGAGATGGACCGAATGGTTGACCAGAACGCGCTGCGGGCAACCTTCCCCTATTTGGATAACGTCACCATCTGCGGCCACGACCAGCAGGACCACGACGTTAATCTAGCAAATTTCCTCCGTACGGCCCAACGGCTGAACCTAACGTACAATAAGGAAAAATGTATGTTTCACACCAAGCGCCTGGCCATCCTCGGCTGCGTGGTGGAGAACGGAGTCATCGGGCCCGACCCCGACAGAATGCGCCCCCTAATGGAGCTACCCCTTCCCCACTGCCAAAAAGCACTGAAGAGATGCCTGGGGTTTTTCTCCTACTACGCCCAGTGGGTGCCCCTCTATGCAGACAAAGCCAGGCCCCTCATCAAAGCCACCTCCTTCCCCCTGACACCAGAGGCGTGTGCAGCCTTCACTCTTATCAAGAACGATATCGCGAAGGCCGCAATGCATGCGGTGGATGAGTCCATCCCCTTCCAAGTGGAGAGCGATGCCTCCGACTTCGCCCTAGCCGCGACCCTTAACCAGGCGGGCAGACCCGTGGCCTTTTTCTCAAGGACCCTCCAGGGCCCCGAGACGAGACACTCCTCCGTCGAAAAGGAGGCCCAGGCTATTGTAGAAGCGGTGCGTCACTGGAGGCATTACCTGGCCGGGAAACGATTTACCCTGCTCACTGACCAGCGTTCAGTAGCTTTTATGTTTAATAATAAGCAGAGGGGTAAAATCAAGAACGACAAGATCTTGAGGTGGAGAATCGAACTCTCCACCTACAATTATGATATCTTGTATCGGCCAGGGAAACTCAATGAGCCCCCAGATGCCCTATCACGTGGTACATGCGCCAACGCGCAGAGTGATAGGCTGCAGTCCCTCCACAATGACCTCTGCCACCCGGGGGTCACCAGGTTTTTCCATTTTATCAAATCCCGTAACCTGCCCTACTCCATCGAGGAGGTCAGGACCATGACCAAGAGCTGCCAAATCTGCGCCGAGTGCAAACCGCACTTCTATAGGCCGGACAGAGCAAGCCTGATCAAGGCCACCCGCCCCTTCGAACGCCTGAGCGTCGATTTTAAAGGGCCCCTCCCCTCCGCTGACCGCAATGTGTACTTCCTCAACATAGTTGATGAGTACTCCCGTTTCCCCTTTGCCATCCCTTGCCCAGACATGACCAGTACCACGGTCATCAAGTGTCTGAATGACATCTTCGCTCTGTTCGGGTTCCCCAGCTATATACATAGCGACAGGGGCTCATCGTTCATGAGCGACGAACTTCGGCAGTACCTGCTAACAAGAGGTATCGCCACAAGCAGGACCACCAGTTACAACCCCCGGGGGAACGGCCAGGTGGAAAGGGAGAACGCGACGGTTTGGAAGGCAGTCCTCTTAGCACTAAAATCTAAGGGCCTTCCGACCTCCCGCTGGCAGGAGGTCCTCCCTGCAGCGCTTCACTCCATTCGGTCACTGCTTTGTACTGCCACTAATGCGACCCCTCATGAGAAAATGTTCGTTTTCCCCCGGAAGTCTACATCGGGAACCTCGCTACCGGCATGGTTGACTTCTCCTGGGCCCGTCCTACTGCGGAGGCACGTGAGGACGCATAAAACGGACCCCCTGGTCGAGCGGGTGCACCTCCTACACGCCAACCCCCAGTATGCCTGGGTGACATACCCAGACGGGCGGGAGGACACGGTCTCCATACGAGATCTCGCACCCTCGGGTACCCCTGAATTACCACCGTTATCCCCCTTACCACCGTTATCCCCCTTACCACTGTTATCCCCCACCACCCCTCCCAACCCAACCCCTGCAGACGGCATGCCAAAGCCCCAGGAATCTTCGCCAACCACCCAGACACCAGACCCGACGTCGGATGCTGCAACACCACCGCCGCCACCACGACGATCAGGACGTCAGACAAGGCCTCCTGATAGACTTAACTTGTAGTACCCTTCACCCCGCCGGACTTCACATTAAACAAGGGGTGAATGTGGTAAACCACTGTATTGTATATTGCCACCTCTGGGTGGCGCTGTGTATGGAGGCATGCCTCAGCTGACTCCACCCACCACTGTGTGGGTTTCGTTCAGACTTGTTCAGTCACTCACGAAGAAGCATGGTCTCTTCTTAGCTAATAAAAGCCTTATTCATCTCTTCTTTCGACTCATCATCTCTTCTTCGACTCATCACCTTTTATGAAGTAATTGATAAGCGTATCAGCGCCCCAAGAGGGAAGCGGGGTGCTACTGGAAGTGCCCCGCCTCCCTCTTGGGGCGTTGTGAGGGTGCCGGCTGCTCTCCGTGAGCCCGGCACTCCTCTTCTATAGATATGTGAAGAGAAATAGATTGGTGAAGTCAAGCGTAGGTCCCTTGCAGTCAGAATCAGGGGAATTTATAATGGGGAACAAAGAAATGGCAGACCAATTAAATACATACTTTGGTTCTGTCTTCACAAAGGAGGACACAAATAACCTTCCAGGGATGGCAGGAATGACGTATGAGGAGAGATTGGGTCAATTAGGCATTTATTCGCTAGAGTTTAAAAGAATGAGAGGGGATCTCATTGAAACTTATAAAATTCTAACAGGACTAGACAGACTAGATGCAGGAAGGATGTTCCCGATGGAGGGGGAGTCCAGAACCAGGGGTCACAGTCTAAGGATAAGGAGTAAGCCATTTAGGATTGAGATGAGGAGGAATTTCTTCACCCAGAGAGTGGTGAACCTGTGGAATTCTCTACCACAGAAGGCAGTTGAGGCCAATTCATTAAATATATTCAAGAGGAGTTAGATATATTTCTTAAGGCTAAAGGGATTGTCTTGTTTTACACATTGTGTATAAAAATAATAACTTGCAGGACAACGGAGTATTACAGTTTAACTCTTTTATTAAGCATTAGGTCTGATCTTACTCATAGCAGCACCATGGGGAAAAACCTGGCAATAGGACCCCTAGCCTGGGTCTTCAAAACAAATAGTAGTCCTTACAGACGCCTGCAGGCCAATGACAACTCAGCATGTGATCACATGTGAATATAATAGGTATTCCTTACAGATGCCTGCGGGCCAATGATAATTCAATATGCAAATGTTACAGGGATCAAGGGATATGGGGAGAAGGCAGGGACAGTGTACTGAATTTGGATGATCAGCCATGATTTCATTAAATGGCGGAGCAGGCTCGAGGGGCCGAATGGCCTACCCCTGCTCCTATCTTCTATGTTTCTATGTTTGCCAACACTCCCGATCCCTGGTGGCCCTGCTGGGCGCTGGGACGCGCTGCGCAAGGCCCCTCCCCTTTATGAAGGGGAGGAAGGCCTGCAGTACCGCGGTGTGACGTGCCGTGACATTTCCTCACAGCGCCCCAAGAGGGAGGCGGGGCACTTCCAGTAGCGCCCCACTTCCCTCTTGGGGTGCTACCACTCAATTTCGGCCGCAGGAGCGCTAATTTATTCAGGGCGCTAAAAGTAGCGCCCCAGGTGAAGTTAGCGCCCCCAAGGAGCCGTGGCTCATTTTTTCCCCCTTTCTGTTAACTGAAATAACATTCAAAACTCAAGTTTGTAACAAATATCAACCAATTGAAGAAGAAGGATAGAAATCGGGACATCCCTTCCCAAATTTCCCTTCCCCTTTAAGAGGATATTTTCTCTCAAATTTATTAAACCTAAGAATTACATAGCAGGAATCTAGATTTATACGTGACCAATTTCCAAGGACTGACTGACGATGTGTTAATGTTTGGGCAAGTGTTGAGCATTGTACATGTACAGATCTCCAGCACTTACACCATTAATAGAGTTAATCTTACGAGCACGTGTTAGCAGTGGCTAACTTCATCTGCCGCCAGCGCAGATCAGAAGACGCCAACATACGCGTGATTTCTCAAAATAGTTATCAGCCTCTCGTGGCTCAGTGGGTAGAACTTTCGCCTCTGAGTCGAAAAAGCAACTTCAGAGCAAAATCTAGAGCGGAGACGGCTAAGGGGAGATTTGATAGGGGTGTGCAAAACCTTGAAGGTTCATGATAGAGTAGAGAGGGAGAAACTGTTTCCAGTGGCAGGAGGGTCGGTAACCAGAGGACACAGATTGAAGGTCGTTGGCAAAAGAACCAGGGGCGACACGAGGAAAAATGTTTTTATGCTCGGGAATGCGCTGCCTGAAAGGGCGGTGGAAGCAGATTCAATAGTTACTTTCAAAAGGGAATTGGATAAATACTTGAAGGGGAAAAATTTGAAGGGCTACAGGGGAAAGAGCCGGGTGGGAGTGGGACTAATTGGAGAGCTCTGCCACCGGCGCGATGGGCTCAATGGCTTCCTTCTGTGCTGTGTGATTCTATGTTTCTATGGCACTCCAGTGCACTGCTGAGGGAGTGCTGCACTGTCGGAGGTGCCGTCTTTCAGATGAGACGTTAAACCAATGCTCTGTCTGCTCTCAGGTGGACGTAAAAGATAACCCAAGGCCACTATTTCGAAGAAGAGCAGGGGAGTTCTCCCCGGTGTCCTGGGGCAATATTCATCCTTCAACCAACATCACTAAAACAGATTATCCGGTCATTATGACATTGCTGTTTGTGGGAGCTTGCTGTGTATAAATTGGCTGCCCTGTTTCCTACATTACAACAGTGACTACACTCCAACAAGTACTTCATTGGCTGTAAAGTGCGTTGGGACGTCCGGTGGTCATAAAAGGCGCGATAGAAATTAGACTTCTTTCTTTAATAAAGTTATGAAACTAAATGGAAGGTATTAAGATTGCTTCTAAGAACTAACAAGACATTGAATTAAAGAACTGATGTTGTACTCCCCTCCCCTCCCCTTTACCACTGCCTTGTATTTAAGGAACTAATTGATCGATGCTGTTACAGCACAGAATGGTTGACTACCTCACACAGACCATCTGTTAGTCCAGTAACACCGTCGTGAGAGGAATAAGCAAAAGCCAGAAATCCGAGATAAAAAAGACAGAAAATGCTGGCATTGCACAGTTTAAAAGAAAAAGGGGAAAAATGGATAAATATTTTGGGGATAGGCCCAAGGTGCTACGCTAGATTTGATCCATTTATTTTTCTTTTTACATACAGTGCAGAGGATTACACAGGATATACGGCAGAGAAACAGGCCATTCGGCCCAACCAGTCCATGCTGGCGTTTATGCTCCACTCGAGCCTCCTCCTGTCCTTCCTCATCTAACCCTATCAGCGTAACCCTCGATTCCCTTCTCCCTCATATGCTTATCTAGCTTCCCCTTAATTGCCTCTATACTATTCCCCTCAACTGTGGTAGCGAGCTCCACATTCTCACCACTCTCCAGGTAAACAAGTTTCTCCTGATACTGATGGACCTGCTCACAGCGTGTTCTGCTTCTCCCTTTCAGAATTTAATTGAGGACGGATCAACTGGACTGCAGTCATTATTCATTGCACTTGTTCCTTTGGAGTTTGGTTCGAGTATGAAAAGTCAAATGCTAATTTTTCCCTCTCCCCCGTGATCCTGTATTTTCTCCTTGGCTAATTGAGGGCATTAATTAAAGGAGTGAAATTGTTCCTTATCATCAGATTCGGCAGGTACCTAACCGTGGGTGGGGGGTGGGGGGAGGGGGGGCCTCACCTTCCCCCTTGTCGCAGGTCCCGGGGCCCCCCCATAGTTAGAAGGCCATTTCTGGTAGTGCGTCAGTTTTGAATTCAGGGTAGACCAGACCAGCTTTGCCGCTCTCCTCTTTCTCACTCTCCGTTGGATGCACTCTTACTGTGCGGGAACCAACCGAGCCTGTCGAAAAGCATCGCTGGGGCTGGACTTGGCTTTAGGTGATAAAACAGCACAGATATAATTAGGCTCATCTGTCACTGCTCATTAGTGCGTGCTTGAAAAGTTTGAGGTTCAAATCCAGGCCGGCAAGATTTTGTTGGCTGCCAACCACATTTTATATGCTGATGATTCCTGTTTCTCTGTACATCGCTCTATTTTTAAACCAAATCAGGGAAAAATTGGGTTGATTTGCGCTTCTCGTTAACGCCACTGGGGGGAGGGGGGCGCAAATCCCCTAGCGCCCGGGCACGGCGCCGCTAACGCCTCACGCGAAATTCAGCGGGAGGTTAACGGCAGCGGTAGCCGGTAGTGCCCCGTGGTGCGGCACCGCCAGCAATGGCGCCCCGGCTGCAAACTTCGGTTGTGTCTCCTGACCTATCGCTGGACGATGTGTCCGACAGGGTCAGGGGGGGTGGTTTTGCACCTGCGGCGGCGCAAGTAAAAGGGCAGTCATGACCGTAATCGTGACCATCTTCAAGAAAGGTGACAAGTCCGATTGCGGTAATTACAGAGGAGTCTCCCTGCTATCTGCCACAGGGAAAGTCATCACAAGAATCCTCCTCAATCGCCTTATCCCAGTGGCTGAAGAGCTCCTCCCAGATTCGCAATGCGGATCCTGCCCACTAAGGGGCACAATGGACATGATCTTCACCGCACGCCAATTACAAGAGAAATGCAGGGAACAGCACCAACCACTGTACATGGCCTTCTTTGATCTGACAAAGGCCTTTGACACCGTCAACCATGAGGGATTATGGAGTGCCCTCCTCAAATTTGGCTGCCCTCAAAAGTTTGTCACCATCCTCCACCTGCTTCACGACGACATGCAAGCCGTGATCCTGACCAACGGTTCCACCACAGACCCAATTCACGTAAGGACTGGGGTCAAGCAAGGCTGTGTCATCGCACCGACACTCTTCTCGATCTTCCTTGCTGCAATGCTCCATCTCACCCTCAGTAAGCTCCTCGCTGGTGTGGAACTAATCTACAGAACAAACAGGAAACTGTTTAAACTCCGTCGCCTCCAGTCCAGATCCAAGGTCATCCCATCCTCGGTCGTCGAATTATAGTATGCAGACGACGCTTGCGTCTGCGCTCACTCGGAGGTCGAACTCCAAACCATCGTCAATACCTTCACCGAAGCGTACAAGAGCATGGGCCTTACACTAAACATCCATAAGACAAAGGTCCTCTACCAACCCGCCCCCACCACACAGTACTGTACCCCGACTATCAAAATCCACAACAAGGCCTTGGACAACGTGGACCAATTTCTATACTTCAGGAGCCTACTGTCAACAAGGGCAGACGTCGATGACGAAGTCCAACACCGCCTTCAGTGTGCCAGTGCAGCCTTCGGTCGCCTGAGGAAGAGAGTGTTTGAAGACCAGGATCTCAAACCCAGCACCAAGCTCATGGTCTACAGAGCAATAGTGATACCGGTCCTCCTGTATGCCTCAGAGACATGGACCATGTACAGCAGGCACCTCAAAGCACTGGAGAGGTACCACCAATGCTGCCTCTGCAAGATCCTGCAAATCCATTGGCAGGATAGGCGCACCAACGTCAGTGTTCTTGCTCAGGCCAACATCCCCAGCATCAAAGCTTTGACCACGCTTGATCAGCTCCGATGGATGGGTCACATCGTCCGCATGCCCGATACGAGACTCCCAAAACAAGCGCTCTACTCGGAGCTCCGGCACGGCAAGAGAGCCCCAGGTGGGCAGAGGAAACGCTTCAAGGACACCCTCAAAGCCTCCTTGAAAAAGCGCAACATCCCCACCGACACCTGGGAATCCCTGGCCCAAGACCGCACAAAGTGGAGGAGAAGCATCTGGGAAGTCGCAGAACACCTCGAGTCTCTTCGCGGGGAGCAAGCAGAAGCCAAGCGCAGGCAGCTCAAGGAGCGCACGTCAACCCAAGCACCCTACCCACCCGCCCCTTCAACCACCGTCTGCCCCACCTGTGACAGAGACTGTAGGTCCCGCATTGGACTCATCAGTCACCTGAGAACTCATTTTTAGTGTGGAAGCAAGTCATCCTTGGCTCCGAGGGACTGCCTAAGAAGAAGAAGAAGAAAAGGGCAAGGGTCGAGCGGCCATTTTTTTTGGCACTCCTCTTGAGTGCCGGGCTCTTTTCCCGGCACCCCGCTCCCTGGTGGTCCAGCAGGACCCCGGTGTGCGCTGCGCTAGGCCGATCCTCTTTAATCAGGAGGTGGACACTTCCAGTAGTGCCCCGCCTCCTGCTTGGGACTCTACAATTGAATTTCAGGCGGAGGGGTGCTAATTTTTTCAGGGTGTTAAAATTAGCGCATTGGCGACATTCGCACCCCAAAAGGGGTGACACCCAATTTCTCCCCCTGTGAATTTGAAGAATTAAGTTGAAATAGAAAACTGTAGAAGTTTGCAGTACAGAAGGAAACCATTCTTTTCTTTTATTCGTTTTTATGGAATGTGGGCGTCGCTGGCAAGGCCAGCATTTATTGCCCATCCCTAGTTGCCCTTGAGAAGGTGGTGGTGAGCCGCCTTCTTGAACCGCTGCAGTCCGTGTGGTGAAGGTGCTCCCACAGTGCTGTTAGGGAGGGAGTTCCAGGATTTTGACCCAGCGACGATGAAGGAACGGCCGATATATTTCCAAGTCAGGATGGTGTGTGACTTGAAGGGAACTTGGAGGTGGTGGTGTTCCCATGCGCCTGCTGCCCTTGTCCTTCTAGGTGGAACAGGTTGTGGGTTTGGGAGGTGCTGCCGAAGAAGCCTTGGCGAGTTGCTGCAGTGCATCTTGTGGGTGGTACACACTGCAGCCACGGTGCACCGGTCCCATTGTGTCTGTGCCAGCTCTTGGCTGGAGCATTTCCAAATCTAATCCCACTGCGCTCTTCTCTCTGCCCATCGCTTTGTATCTTCCTCTGCTTCAAGGGGTTGAATTCCCCTGTGAGATCGCCCACTCATCCACTGTAACTTATATGGAAGCTCCACAGGAACCTTTTAGCTCCAGTGATCTGCCCATTGAGTCCCACGAGCCCTCGTTTACATGTATTATAATGAGGCAGCGAGTGGTGAGGACCTGGAACTCACTGCTGACGAAAGTGGTGGAAGCGGAAGTTAGATCCGTGTATCTTAATGTTCTCCTTCAATAATCAGACAAAAGACTGCAGGGAACAATCAACAGGTGTTTACTGAATGAGGGTTCAAACTGCAACTGTAGTACAGATCACTACTCAGGGTTTATAGACAGGTGTGTTCACTGCCGGTACTACAGGATACAGGAGCTGTAAAAAGTAGTTCTCCCCCTTAAAGGTACATACATTACAATTCCTCCCCTTTTAGATTAACAGTGCCATAACACTCATTTAAAAATTAAATATCAAACTAATTACAATTAACACTTTTAACATGCAACATTAACTGAAAATAGTCTATTTATAAATTCAGTCTTTGGGGAGGCTTCCTGATTCTTTCTGGATAACGCCTTTCCCGAGTGTCTCGCTCTTGGTGCGGAGGCGATTCTAACACCCTGTCGTCAGTTGATTCATCAGCTTCCAATGCTATTGTTTCTGAGGTAGATGCGACCTGCACGTCGGGTTCCTCACCAGGTACGTATGGCCGAGACATGGGGTTGACTCGTTCCTGTGACTCTAGGATCTGGTCAACATGGCGTCTCACAATGTTCTCCCCAACATCCACGGTGTACATTAGTGGCCCCTGCCGTGTGCATATCGTTCCTGGTTGCCATTTCTCTGTTCGGTAGTCGCGGGCCAAGACTGGTTGCCCTACATTGAAGCTCCTTGTCGGCTTCTCATTGATGTGCTGGAATTGCTTACTCTCAACATCTCTTCGTACATTTCGTCTGAGCAAATCCAGACGACATCTCAACCTTCAGTTAAAGAACATCATGGCCGGGGCCTGGTTGGTGACTGCATGTATCGCATTTCTGTAGGCTAACAGGAAATTGTCCACCTTATGCTGCAGTGGAATGTCGTCATCGCACATGGCCTTTACTGCTTTTTAAAGGTTTGTACGAACCTCTCAGCCAATCCATTTGTGGCTGGATGATACGGGGCGGATGTGTAATGCCTTACCCCATTCCTTTTCATAAATCTTCGAAACTCTTCGGACACAAACTGTGGTCCGTTATCAGAGCAAATCTGCTCTGGCAAGCCGTTCCTGGCAAAAATGGTCCGTAGGACTGCAATAGTTTTCTCCGTAGTGGTGGAGGACATTTTGATCACCTCAGGCCATTTCAAGTGCGCATCCACGGCTATTAAAAACATTTGCCGAGAAATTCAGTTGCTTGCGCCATCAGTTTGCGCCCAAAGAGGCCACTCAGAGGCTTTAGCGCCACTGGCCACAACCACCGCGATATTTAGCGGGGCGCTAATGGCGGCGTTAGCCTGTAGCGCTGCGCCGCCACCGATGACATCATCGGTGTGCGCAGCGCCCCGCTACCGCCCTGAACGCCATATTAGGTCGCGCCCGCCTCTTCCACGCCGGCCGCAAATAGGGACCGGTACACAGGGGCCAACCTGTGGCGGTAGTGGCGCTAGTTAAGGTGGAGGTGCGGCCAGCCGCTTTTTCGGCGGCCGCCTGCCCACACCTCCGTCCCCGGCCTCCTACACCACCCCCCCACGGCATTGCCGGCTGTTTCCCGAGAGCCCGGCACTTCTCCTTGGTGCCGGGCTCATTTGCCGGCACTCGCGAGTGGGGATCGCGCTGTTGCAGGCACCTCCCCCGTAACAGTGGGAAGAAGGCCTGCAGTACCGCAGCGTGCCGTGCCGCAGCGGGTGGCGCTGCGGCAGTTTGCGCGCCGATATTCAGTTTCAGCGCCCTAAACGGGGCGCGGGAAGCCTCGTTTAGCGGCCCACTTCCATTTGGGGAGCAGAAACTGAATATCCCGATGGCGCAAGTGGCTCCGCGCGCAGCGGTAATTCCGGCGCCCAGGCGAGCTTGGCGCCCCAAACTGAATTTTTAGCCCATTGAGTCCATGAATGGACCAGCAAAATCAATATGCACCCGTTGCCATGGAGATGAGGGCCCACTCCCATGGGTGTAGAGGGGCATGTGGTGGTGCATTTTGGACCTTCTAGCATCCTGAGCAGCTCGTTGTCAGGTCCTCGATTTGCTGATTGATCCCCGGCCACCACACATAAGCCCTAGCAAGGCTTTTCATTTTCACCCCTCCCAGATGACCTTCGTGAAGCTCATTGAGCACTCTCTCCCTTAACTTGGGTGGAATTACCACTCGGGATCCACACATCAAGGTCCCCTGGCATACTGACAGCTGTTCTCTTCTGGATGAGAATGCTGGCAACAGTGAGTCGCCATGTGCTGGCCATCCCTTCACCGTCAAATCATATACCCGAGACAGTGTCGGGTCATTTCGGGTCTCCTTCTCTATACCAGCGTTAGTTGCTGGCAAGCATTCAATTATAGTTGAATGAAATATTTCGACAGGATCCACTGCTGGTGCTTCCTCTGCAGTAGGCAGTGGCAGGCGTGATAGCCCATCAGCGTTTCCATGCTGTTTCGTACCCTTATACTCAATTTCATATTGGTGCGCCCCTAGAAAAAGGGACCATCTTTGTAGCCGTTGCGCAGTCATCACCGGAACGCCCTTCTTTGGATTAAAGATTGAGACAAGTGGTTGGTGGTCAGTCAGCAAGGTGAACTTCTGCCCGTGCAGACAGTGATTGAACTTTTTCACTCCCCACACTAGGCTGAGGGCCTCCCTGTCAATCTGGGCGTAGTTACGCTCGGCTGAGTTTAGTGACCGAGACGCAAAGGCTACTGGCCACTCCGAGCCGTCCGGGAATTTGTGCGACAGCACCGCTCCAATGCCATAGGGTGATGCATCACACGCCAACCGAATTGGTAGTGCTGGGTTGAAATGAGCCAACACCTCTTTTGATGTGATCAATGCTTTGCTCTTCTGGAAAGCTCGTTTACATTCGTCACTCCACTTCCATGGTACCCCCGTCTGCAGTAGGGTGTTCAGTGGGTGTAGTACGGTCGACAAATTCGGCAAGAACTTATGGTAGTAGTTCACCAGCCCAAGGAACGACCTCAGTTGTGACACATTTTCCGGTGCTGGAGCCTTGACTATTGCCTCAATCTTTTCAGGGGACTTATGTAACCCTTCCTTATCAATAACGTGGCCACAATACGAGATCTGCTTCTGGAAAAACTCGCATTTGTGGCGATTAGCTCGGAGCCCATATTCCTTCAATCTCGTGAGCACCTGCTCCAGGTTGGCGAGGTGATCACTGTCATTTTCGCCCGTGACCAGGATGTCGTCCAAATAACACTTGGTCCCTGGAATCCCTTGCAGGACTTGTTCCATTGCCCTTTGCCAAATAGCTGGAGCTGGTGCTACCCCGAACACCAGCCGATTGTATTGGTAGAGACCTTTATGAGTGTTGATCGTGAGGTACTGTTTCGAGGCTTCTTCTACCTCCATTTGCAGGTACGCCTGGGCCAGATCAATCTTAGTGAAGCGTTTCCCTCCAGATAGCGAGGCGAAAATATCTTCAATCCGCGGAAGCGGATATTGGACAGTGTGAAGGACTGGGTTCACTGTCACCTTAAAGTCCCCACAGATGCGAACCTTCTTTGGTTCCCCAGGCGTATTACTCAACGACCTCTTCATTACAGGAACGATGGGTGTAGCCCACTCGCTCCAGTCCACTTTAGACAGTACTCCTGAATGTTCCAAACCTTCCAGCTCTGCTTCGACGGCTGGGCGGATCGCATAAGGTATCGGTCTGGCCTTAAAAACTTTGGGCTTGCATTTTCCTCTATTTTGATTGTCGCTGTTATGCCTTTTCGTGTTCCGAGTCCCTGCTGGAACACTTCTTGTGCGTCGGTTAGCATTTTTGACAGTCGTCCAGGTGTGACGTTGTCATCCTTTTTGGCATCTACAGTCAGTGCTTGTATGGAATGCCAATCTAGCTGTATCTTCCGGATCCATTCACATCCTAGTAGTGGTGGTCCTCCATCTGGCAATACATATAGGTCCATTTTTGGTGTTTCCTTGCCGTTGTATATAACGTTCACCCTTATTTTTCCTTTGGGGTAGACTTTTTGCCCCGTGTACGTCTTCAAGACAATCTTTGTATCTCTCAAGGATATATGTGAGAATAGCCGCTTGTAGTCCCTTCAGTTTATGACTGTTAGGGCTGATCCTGTGTCCAATTCCATTTTCACTTGGACTCCTGCTATCTTGAGCGTGACCCAGATAGTTTGGTGATCCTCCGTTTTGATCACATTATGTAGTTTCAGACAACCCAGCTCCTTGCTTCCGGAGTCTGTATCACTCTTCTGTTCGTCTGAACTACTCTCCGTCACCTTATGTACCTTCTTGTACTACTCCTGTGGAGATTTCTTGCTGCTGGTTTTCTTTCCCGACCTGCAGACTCTTGCTATGTGTCCTACTTTTCCACACTGTCTGCACACTTTGTCCTTGAATCAGTAATCATTATGGTCATGTGTTGTTCTGCCGCAGTGATAGCACTTCACTGTTCTGTATGACATTTCATTTGTGCCATATTCTTGCGGTCTCCGTTGTATCTCTGCAGCGCCCCGTGCTGCTGCTTCATGTGATACTGCCATGCTGAAAGCCTTGTCCAGTGTAAGATCCTTTTCTGATAGAAGCCGTTTCTGGGTTCCTTCACTTTGAAGCCCACACACAAACTTGTCCCTTAAAGTATCTGCTAGTCCCGTTCCAAACTGGCAGTGTTTCGATAGCTTGCGCAGTTCCGTTAAATACTCAGCATTACTTTCCTCTTTATGCTGGTTCCTTTTGTGAAACTTAAATCTTTCTGCTATCAGCAGCAGTGTGGGGTTTAAGTGGTCCTGTAGGATTGACACGATGTTTTCAAAATCCTTTTCTACTGGCTTCTCTGGGGTTACTAGGTTTCGTAGTAAGCCATACGTTTTTGCACCCATTGAATTCAACAATACCAGCGCTTTCTTGTCATCTGGCACTTCATTCGCCTTGCAGTATACTTCTATGCGTTCGACATATGTCGTCCAATCTTCGACTTCATTGTCGAATGCTGTGATACTGCCACTCTTCGGCATTTTTGGGTGTGGTTAGACTGGCTTAAAATGGCGTCTCCCGCGCTTTCCTTTCTTCCCCGCTGCGGCTTAAATTGGCATCTCCCGCGCTTTCCTTTCTTCCCCACTGCGGCTTAAAATGGTGTCTCCCACGCTGCTGCCAACGCTGCTCTCGGTGGTCCTCGTGGCAAATGGCGACGCCCTTTGGGTTTCATGCGCTGCTCCTGCGCTGCTGCCAATGCTGCTCTCTGCGGTCCTCGTGGCAATGGCAGCGCCTCGCGTTTTCCTGCGCGCCTCACTCCCGCGTTGACGCTGCTCGGCCCTTGAACACCGGCTGCGCTCTGCTCTCTCTCGTCTCTCTCCCCCGTTGACGCTGCTCGGCCCTTGAACACCGGCTGCACTCTGCTCTCTCTCGTCTCTCTCCCCCGTTGACGCCGCTCGGCCCTGAACACCAGCTGCGCCCTGTGCGCTCTGCCTTCTCTCTCTCCCCCGTCGACGCTGCTCGGCCTTTTTCTGTGCCGTTCGGTCGGCTCTAGCCGCCGCTGTCCGGGAAGGGTCTGCGCAGTACCTGTTGCCAGCCCGCCTCGCTGGTCCACCGTGACTGGAAAGCCAAGCCTGGCTCTCGACAGCCTCCCCTGCGATGCTCAGATCTCCGCTGGAAGACTGGGCGGTTGCCCGTGGTCGACGCTCGTGCTTCTGGACTCGACCTCCTTCCACTGTTCTCCAGGAGCGAATCCCTGGGAGGTGATGCAGAGTTGCAGGTAGGTTTGAATCTGCTCGTCGCCAATGTTAGATCCGTGTATCTTAATGTTGTCCTTCAATAATCAGACAAAAGACTGCAGGGAACGATCAACAGGTGTTTACTGAATGAGGGTTCAAACTGCAACTGACTGTACAGATCACTACTCAGGGTTTATATACAGGTGTGGTCACTGCCGGTACTACAGGATACAGGAGCTGTAAAAAGTAGTTCTCCCCCTTAAAGGTACATACATTGCAGCGGAGACACTCAATGTTTTCAAGGGGAGACTGGATAGGAACACGAGGGAAGTAAACTTGCAGGGCTACGGGAATAGAGCGGGGGAATGGGACTGACTGGATTGCTCTACAGAGAGCCGGCAAGGACTCGATGGGCCGAATGGCCTCCTTCTGTGCCGTTATGACTATGACTATGACCTGTGGCACCACAGTTACTAGTCTATCCCTTAACCAACATCACTAAAACAGATTATCCGTTCATCATTTATCTCAGTGTCAGCCGTGGCTCAGTGGGCAGCACCCTCGCCTCTGAGTCAGAAGGTTGTGGGTTTAAGTTCCGCTCCAGAGACTTGAGCACAAAAATCTCGGCTGACACTCCAGTGCATTACTAAGGGAGTGCTGCACTGTCGGAGGTGCTGTCGTTTGGATGATCCATTAAACTGAGGCCCTGTCTGCTCACTCAGGTGGACGGATAAGATCCCATGGTACTATTTTGAAGAAGAGCAGGGGAGTTATCCCCGGTGTCCTGGGGCCAATATTTATCCCTCAATCAACATCACAAAAACAGATTATCTGGTCATTATCACATTGCTGTTTGTGGGAGCTTGCTGTGCGCAAATTGGCTGCTGCGTTTCCTACATTACAACAGTGACTCCACTTCAAAAAGTACTTCATTGGCTGTAAAGCGCTTTGAGACGTCCAGTGGTCGTGAAAGGCGCTATATAAATGCAAGTCTTCCTTTCTTTCTTTCATTGCTGTTTGGTCGCTCAGTCGATTTGCATGATTTCCTGTATAACCTCCGCCCGATCCGACAAGGTATAATGGGGAAGACAGCGGCACACAGCCCGGAGCAGCTGGCTGACCGTCACTAACACAGATTATCTGGTCATTTATCTTATCTGAGGTCATGAAAGGTTGCTCTATAAATGCAAGTTCCTTCTTACTTTCTTTCCTGGTGCTGCGCTCCCAAAGCACGCCGGCTAACTGAGTCTGACAGTCCCCAGACCCAGCTGCTGCCACCATCAGCTGGGGCAGGTTTTCGAGACAGACGAGTGTGGAGAATTTCATTCCCAATTTCTGCTGCTGTGAATCAATTTTGCAGCGATTTTTTGTTCCCCCTTGCCATTCCGCCTGTATGCACACACACACACACACACACACGCACACGGACTTCTCACTGCTTCTGGCAGAGTAACATCGCCAGCAGATCTTTTGTGACCCCCACCCCCCCACCAGCCCCCCCCCCCCCAATCGACACTGAGGAAATCTCAGGAGTAGGTATGGCATTTCCTGCGGAGCTCCCTTGTGTGCCGTTATCGTGGAGGAGGAAGTGCGACAGTACAGAAGAGTCTGTGTCAGCTGTGGCTCGGTGGGCAGCACCCTCGCCTCTGAGTCAGAAGGTTGTGGGTTCAAGTTCCACTCCAGAGACTTGAGCACAAAAAGCTAGCCTGACACTCCAGTGCAGTACTGAGGGAGTGCCGCTCTGTCGGAGGTGCCGTCTTTCGGATGAGATGGATCAAGTGGATGTAAGAGATCCTGTGGCACTATTTCGACAGAAGAGCAGGGGAGTTATCCCTGGGAGCTTGCTGTGCACAAATTGGCTGCTGCGTTTCTCACATTACACTTCAAAAAGTACTTCATTGGCTGTAAGATGCTTTGAAATGTCCGGTGGTCATGAAAGGCGCTATAGAAATGCAAGTCTTTCCTTTCCAGTCCCACACCAATGTGGCTGACTCTAAATTGCTCTCTAAAGTGACCTAGCAAATCACGCAGTTGTTTCCAACTGTTGCCGGCAGTTCAAGAAGAAGGCCCACCACCACCTTCTCAAGGTAACTAGGAATTGGCAATACATGCTGGCTTTGCCAATGGCACCCACATCTCAGGAATGGATAAAGTTCCCATGAAAGTAAATAACCTTAAAATTCAGGGGTGATGTCAGGAAGTACTTCTTCACACAAGGGATGGTGGCAATCTCTCCCCCAAAAAGCTGCTGAGGCTGGGGGGTCAATTGAAAATTTCGAACACTGAGATTGATAGATTTTTGTTGGGTAAGGGTATTAAGGGTTACAGAAACCAAGGTGGGTGGATGGAGTTAAGATACAGATCAGTCATGATCCAATTGAATAGCGAAACAGGCTCATGAGAAATTAAGGATTCGGAGCAGGAGTCGGCCATTCGGCCCCTCGAGCCTGCTCCACCATTCAATAAGATCATGGCTGATCTTTGACCTCAACTCCACTTTCCCAACCAATCCCCTTGATTCCCCTAGAGTCCAAAAATCTCTCGATCTCAGCCTTGAATATACTCAACGACTCAGCATCCACAGCCCTCTGGGGCAGAGAATTCCAAAGATTCACAACCCTCTGAGTGAAGAAATTCCTCCTCCTCTCGGTCTTAAATGGCCGACCCCTTATCCTGAGACTGTGACCCCCCTCGAGGGGCTGAATGGCCTGCTCCTCTTCCTATGCTCCTATGGCAGGGTTACCACTAAAACATTAACAAACTATCTTTCTCTCGGCATATTTTCTGCTTTTGTTTCAGATTTCCAGCCCCTCTCTAAGGGAACTGCCTTCAAGTGTAGGAGCCTTGATGTGGTGCCGCAGGAGACACCCCACCTGAAAACGATGCAGGACAAGTGTGAGGCTAGTGGCAATCTAACAAACTATCAACCTTTTACTGAGGGAGAGATTGGCCACCTTTGACACACTCAGATAAAATGGTCCATGGAGGTTGCCTTCATTTGAATACAATGCACAAACATCTAATTCAGAACTCTCTGTCGAATTAGTGCTCGTAATGAATTAACATGAGTGTTTTGTTTTAATTGGATAGACTAAATTATAAAAAATTTCCATTATTATTTGCTACGGTTCGTTGTATTTTAAATTAACCTCATTTTATTTGCGAGGACTATATTTTTGTCCTGTGTTGCAGCAAATGATTGTCGAGCTGACTCGGGCGTCTTTGCTCGATGATGTGACTGGCCGTGGATTATTGCTCCAACAAAATGACGATGGCCCGGAACTTGCGACCCAGATGACGGCGAACGGGCAGCGCGCGCCATCATTTCGCGCCCGAACGCGGAAATCCTGAAGCTGTGGTCAGTCATTCAATGCTCCGACACCGGCTGCACTGTGCCCCTCCCTCTACCCCTCCCCCACCCCACCCACCCGTCCCCCTCCCCCTCCCCACCCGCGCCCCACCTCCGCCCCACCCACACCTCCCCGTCCCCACCCCCACCCACCACCCCAACCTCACCCGCACCCCCCACGCCCAACCACCCCCCCAACCTCTCCCGCGCCCTACCCCCGCCCCACCCACCCCTCCCACTCCCCACCCCACCCACCCCCCCAACCTCACCTGCGCCCCACCCCCGCCCCACACACCCCTCCCCCCCACCCACCTCCCCCCCAACCTCACCCCCTCCCACTCCCCCCCACCCCCTCCCCCTCCCCACCTCCTCCCCCTCCCCACCTCCTCCCCACCTCCTACCCCTCCCCCACCCCCTCCCCACCTCCTACCCCTTCCCCACCCCCTCACCACCTCCTCCCCCTCCCCCAACCCCTCCCCCTTCCCCACCCCCTCCCACACCACCTCCCCCTCTCACCACACCCTCTCCCCACCCACTCACCCCATCCCCCCCCGCACACACCACCTCCCTCACCCACTCCCCACCCCCCCACACCCTCCCCCTCCCCCACCCCCTCCCCCACCCTAAACCCGTCCATCTCCCCACCACCACCTCCCCCTCCTCACCCCCTCCTCCTCCCACTCCCCCTCCCTCAACCCCTCCCCCTCCCC
Organism: Somniosus microcephalus; assembly: GCF_052327205.1. Classification (NCBI taxonomy): domain Eukaryota; kingdom Metazoa; phylum Chordata; class Chondrichthyes; order Squaliformes; family Somniosidae; genus Somniosus; species Somniosus microcephalus. The sequence goes on from NC_140993.1 coordinate 15,517,837, forward strand.
CTCCCTCCCCCCTCCCTCAACCCCTCCCCCTCCCTCCCCCCTCCCCCTCCCTCACCCCCTCCCCCTCCCTCACACCCCTCCATCACCCCTCCCCCCCTCCCTCCCCCTCCCCCAACGCCTCCCCCTCCCTCACCCCTCCCTCCCCCCCTCCCCCCCACACCCTCCCCCCCACACCCTCACCCTCCTTCACACCCTCCCCCTCCATCACCCCCTCCCTGCCCTCGCCCCTCCCCCCACACCCTCCCCCTCATTCAACCCCTCCCCCTCCTTCACCCCCTCCCCCTCCATCAACCCCTCCCCAACCACTCCCCCTCCTTCACCCCCTCCCCCTCCATCAACCCCTCCCCGCCCTCGCCCCTCCCCTGCCCTCGCCACCTCCCCTGCCCTCACCCCCTCCCCTGTCCTCGCCCCCTCCCCCTCCCCCACCCCCTCCCCTCCCTCCCTCCCCCTTTCCCCCCCACACACTCTCCCTCCCTCACCCCCTCCCCCTCCCTCACCCCCTCCCCCTCACCCTCTCCCTCACTCCCTCCCCCCCACACCCTCCTCCCCACACCCTCACCCTCCTTCACACCCTCCCCCTCCATCACCCCCTCCCCCGCCCTCACCCCTCCCCTGCCCTCGCCCTCACCCCCTCCCCCTCCCTCACCCCCTCCCCCTCACCCTCTCCCTCACTCCCTCCCCCCCACACCCTCCTCCCCACACCCTCACCCTCCTTCACACCCTCCCCTCCATCACCCCCTCCCCCACCCTCACCCCTCCCCTGCCCTCGCCCCCTCCCCTGCCCTCACCCCCTCCCCTGCCCTCGCCCCCTCCCCCTCCCCACCCCCTCCCCCACCCCCCTCCCCCTTTCCCCCCCATACCCTCTCCCTCCCTCACCCCCTCCCCCTCCCTCACCCCCTCCCTCACCCCCTCCCCCCCCCTCACCCACTCCCTCCCCCCCTCCCCCTCCCCCTCCCTCACCCCCTCCCCCTCTCCCACCCCTCCCTCCCCCTCCCTCACCCCCTCCCCCTCCCCCACCCATCCACCTCCCTCCCCCTCCCTCCCCCTCCCTCACCCACTCCCTCACCCCCTCCCCCTCCCACTCCCTCACCCACTCCCTCACCCACTCCCTCACCCCCTCCCCCTCCCACTCCCTCACCCACTCCCTCACCCCCTCCCCCTCCCTCACCCACTCCCTCACCCACTCCCTCACCCACTCCCTCACCCCCTCCCCCTCCCTCCCCCTCACCCCCTCCCTCACCCCCTCCCCCTCCCTCTCCCTCACTCCCTCCCCCTCCCTCACTCCCTCCCCCTCCCTCACCCCCTCCCTCTCCCTCACCCTCAGAGCCGGCAATCATTATAATCACTGATCAGCCAAAAACTACCTCTTTTCCGAACAAATATCGGTTAGAAACCGAATAAAAAGTTTGTCCCATTCAAATGAGGTGTAACTGGGTTTTTAACGAGGATCTGAGTAATTACTACTGATACACAACCGTTCTGGCCTTGAAAAATGAATTTTATATTGGTGGAATGTCAAATTTCTCCATTAAGTTAAAAATTATTAGGTTTTTATAATGAATACATTATTTTTTATTTTATTTTCAAAGTTTGTTCATGATATTTCAGCTTCGACCTTAACCCAATGTATAATTTTTAAAAATTCATTCCTGGGATGTGGGCGTCACTGGCAAGGCCCAGCATTTATTGCCCATCCCTAATCGCCCTCGAGAAGGTGGTGGTGGTGAGCCGCCTTCTTGAACCGCTGCAGTCCGTGTGGTGAAGGTGCTCCCACAGTGCTGTTTGGGAGGGAGTTCCAGGATTTTGACCCAGCGATGATGAAGGATCGGTGATATATTTTGAAGTCAGGATGGTGTGTGACTTGGAGGGGAACTTGGAGGTGATAGTGTTCCCGTGCACCTGCTGCCCTTGTCCTTCTAGGTGGTAGACGTTTGGGAGGTGCTGCCGAAGAAGCCTTGGCGAGTTGCTGCAATGCATCTTGTAGATGGTACACACTGCAGCCACAGTGCGCCGGTGGTGGAGGGAGCGAATGTTTAAGGTGGTGGATGGGGTGCCAATCAAGCGGGCTGCTTTGTCCTGCATGGTGTCGAGGTTCTTGAGTGTTGTTGGATCTGCACTCATCCAGGCAAGTGAAGCATATTCCATCAGAGAGGCTGGGTATTCTGTGGCAAGTGTCTCACCTCCTGACTCCCCAAAACCTTTCCACTATCTACAAGGCACAAGTCAGGAGTGTGATGGAATACTCTCCACTTGCCTGGATGAGTGCAGCTCCAACAACACTCAAGAAGCTCAACACCAGCTTCACACCTCTCTTAAGGCACAAAGGCCAAGGAGCGAGACGCTACCTCAGAGCGCTGGCGAAGCAAGGAAGGGCAAATCAAAATAAACCTGCAAAGTGCTGCTCAGTACCCAAAACTCCTTCACACAGCGTCGAATCTCTCCAGAAGTCTCTCTCTCTCTCTCAGAATGCGTGGTGCGCAAATGTCACCAACAAAAAATGGCAGGAAGTGGTCACCTTTAAATGGCGCTCCCCCAGTCCCTTCCCGACTGCAAAACGCTCCCCTCAATCTGTCGTTGCTAGCGGCAGGCGGTAAGGCAGGGGGGCGCCACTCAATATCCGGCCCAGGGCACTACCGGGGCGTTGCGCATTCGACTGACGTCACAATCTGCCGGCGCAGGAGATCGTGGCGGTAGTGTTTAGTGCCGCCGCAAAATGTCTAGTTAATTTCGCGAGCAGCGCAAACATCGCCGCACCCGGGCGCTAGTTGCTTTGCGCCCCATTAGCGCCCTTTTTACGCGCTAACGGGAGGCGCAATCAACTGAATTTTTCTCCTTTGGTCTTTTTCACATTGCAGTTTGTGGGAGCTTGCTGTGCGCAAGTTGACTAACACGTTTCCTACATTACAACAGTGACCACATTTCAAAAAGTACTTTGTTGTCTGTAAAGCGCTTTGGGACGTCCTGAGGTCATGAAAGGCGCTGGAGAAATGCAAGTCTCTCTTGTTTCATTAACACTGAATCTGACCTCAAGCTAAATATTCATTTATCAAGTAAAATACTCACCCATGTGCTTGTTCGGAATGAAGTGACTCTGCAGCTGCAGACTGCTGCACATCTTCACCATTACTTCTCTTCAATAAGGCCTTTAACAAGTTAAAGTTACCTTTTTTCTTACTTGAGGCCACTTTTACTCTTGTTCACCAGTGTAAGAATGTTTAGAACCTCGTTAAGCACGGATGAATCATCGGCGGCCGCTTTCTCCTGGCTATACATTGTTATTCATGCTTCGGCTTGTCCTCAGTTGCATGAGTGCAGGAATGTAAGGCCCCTCATGAATAGGTTCATAATGAGTCAACAAGGAAAGACCAGGGGAAATATTTGATTCTCGCAGCCTCTGTGTAAGTAGCTGTACTGATGCACAATTCCCTTTGCATTACTCTGAACTGACATTTCCCAGCAACCGATTAATATGTACCGTAAATTGGGTTCACCCAATCTATTTTTTAAAAGCTTGACCAGAAACAACACAAAAATTTATTTAAATGGTATGTGTCATTTTTTTTATAGTGCAGATCAATTCACTGCAATGACTGTTGAGTTGGAAGGCAACAGCCGAGAATGGCCAGTGAAAAATGTATTTCCCTCACCGACCAGGGCAGGAGGGGAGCCTTCGGCACTCACATCCCTTCAGGAATTTCTGAATTAACAAATTACCAGTAGCTTTTTAAAGTAGAACAGAATCTCCATCAACCTGTTAGCTGATGTAATCAACCTGTTTTTTAAATTTTGGACTGGAATTGAACGTCTTCAAAGTTCAATTTAATTTTTAAATACGGATCGTTTGTGATTTAAGCATATTGTACACTACTATCGTACCGTTTTTCATATTGATTTTTTAAAACTTATTCGTATATGGGTTATGGGCGTTGCAGGCAAGGCCGGCATTTATTGCCCATCTCTAGTTGCCCTCGAGAAGGTGGTGGTGGTGAGCCGCCTTCTTGAACCGCTGCAGTCCGTGTGGCGAAGGTACTCCCACAGTGATTGAAATTATTTGGTCTAATCTCAATCGCAGCATTTCAAAAGGGAATTGGATAATTACTTGAAGGGGAAAACAATTTGCGGGGCTGTGGGTCAATGTTCCCGTTCATTTTTTTTGGGGGGTGCGTGGCCCCTTTAAGCGGCCTGTTCAGAATAGCGCGCATTTTTAAATTTTTTTAATTTTTTATTCATTGATGGGATGTGGGCGTCGCTGGCTAGGCCTGCATTTAGTGCCCATCCCTAATTGCCCTTGAGAAGATGGTGGTGAGCCGCCTTCTTGAACCACTGCAGTCCATATGGTGTAGGTCCACCCACAATGCTGTTAGGAAGGGAGTTCCAGGATTTTGGCCCAGCGACAGTGAAGGAACGGCGATACAGGTCCAAGTCAGGATGGTGTGTGGCTTGGAGGGGAACTTGTAGGTGGTGGTGTTCCCATGCGTCTGCTGCCCTTGTCCTTCTAAGTGGTAGAGGTCGCGGGTTTGGAAGGTGCTGTTGAAGGAGCTTTGGCGAGTTGCTGCAGTGCATCTTGTAGATGGTACACACTGCAGCCACAGTGCGCCGGTGGTGGAGGGAGTGAATGTTGAAGGTGATGGATGGAGTGCCAATCAAGCGGGCTGCTTTGTCCTGGATGGTGTCGAGCTTCTTGAGTGTTGTTGGAGCTGCACTCATCCAGGCAAGTGGAGAGTATTCCATCACACTCCTGACTTGTGCCTTGTAGATGGTGGAAAGGCTTTGGGGAGTCAGGAGGTGAGACACTCGCCGCAGAATTCCCAGCCTTTGGCCTGCTCTTGTAGCCACAATATTTATATGGCTGGTCCAGTTCAGTTTCTGATCAATGGTCTTTCGCGTTGAAAAGCCAGCGAGCCGGCTGCGCGGGAGACCCAGAGAGCCGCGCGACCACGCAGCTTAAAAGGAACATTGGCTACAGGTGGGGGGAGCGGAACTAATTGGAGAACCCTTTCAAAGAACCTGCACAGGCACGATGGACTGAGATGGCCTCCTCCTGTGCTGTGTGATTCTACCATTAATTTAAAAACAGTCGCGCTGTTGCCATCATATCATTAAATGTTCTGACTGAATATGATTGATGTAAGAAATCTACTAGGCACAAGGCCTAGAAATTCAGTATAGCCACGTTTGGGGCGCTACAGCCGGGCGTTCGCTAAATTTAGCGCCCGGCGCAACTTAGCGCCACCTTCGCTGTTATTCAGTTGCATCGCCCCAAGAGGTTGCTGCTGCGCTAAAGCAGGCGATGCACGACTATCATAAGGTGCTAAGCCGGCGTGCCGAGGCGCTAACACCGAGGGCGGGCGCAGCGCAGGTGCGGCGAGTTTCTGAATGAAGGCAGACACGCTGGCGCCGGTCAGCTCTTAAAGGGGGAGGGTCGACTTGTTTGGCTGCCATGCCCTGCACACTGCAGCCCTGAAGCAAGGCCTGACCATTGCTGGTTCATCATTTCTATGCCCTGGACCATGGGGAAGCCTGCTATTCTTCCAAATCCCATTGCACGCTCTTGCTGCTTGTCAAGGGTCATGGGGAAGGAGATGTACTGACGTCTCCTTCTGTAAAGGGCATTGTTCACCTGGCGGATGCAGCAATGTACTGCGAATTGGGAGATGTTGGCAATGTCCCCAGTAGCGGATTGGAAGGAGCCGGTGGCATAGAAGTTGAGAGCCACCGTCACCTTCACTGCCACCGACAGAGACGTCCTGCTCCTCAGCTGTGGCTGCAGATCTCTGCGAGATGGCAGATGGCAGATCTCAGTGACCACCTCCCTTCTGAATCGCAGCCTCCGAACACACTGCTCCTCAGACATGAGAACTGCTGGCGGTATACCCTGGGTGGGTAAGGCCTCCTGTGCCGACGCCTGTTGGCCCTTCTCCATCTGGCCATGACTGGCACTCTCTCACGGCGTCTCTGATCCCTTTGAATGCAATGCAGAAAGCCAACGTTTCCACCCATTGCAGCCCCCATTATATGTGGCGACTCAAGGCTATGGCACTGAAAGTGAAATCCAAGTGCAAAGCTCTGGCCTGAAGCCACAAGTACCTGTGCGAGTGCTGAGTCAAAGCAGAAAGCTCTCTGCCTTTGTCTCTCTCCAAATATCCGTCTCTCACACAGAAGGATTGGCACAAAATGGCTGCCACTTATAATGCAGGAGGCATCCCCTTTAAATAGCACCCCCCGTGCCCCGCAGCGACTGGGAACCGTTCCCCTCTACCAGTCGCTGGGGGCACCAGGCGCAAAGAAGGGTGGCGCCACTGAAGTTCCGGTTCGGGGCGCACCAAGGGCGTTGCACCATGAAATGATGTCACGATCTGCACGCACAGCTGAGCGGGCGCTGCGGTTTTGCGCCACCGCTAAATCTTGAGTGAAGTTAGCAAGAGGCGCAGATTGCGCCGCGCCCGGGCGCTAGCCGCTTAGCGCCCCACTTCTCCTCCTCCTAAGGCGCTAGCGGCTGGCACTAACAACTGAATTTCTAGGCCAATGTATAGCCACCCATCATCATTAACTGATGCTAGTGTAGTGGGTATGGACCTGTTCTAGTAACTCAGAAGTCGTGATGTTAAATCTCACCAAGTTGTGAAACTAAATTCAGTAATGTCATGCCCATGATAGCTGTCAGTTTGTCATACAAACTGGCGCATTATGTTGTTCGGGGACAAAGGGAACCTGTTATCTCCACAAAATCTGGTCTACACCTGTGGTTGTCTCCTTAATGGCCCAGAAATTCGTGTCGGGGGCTTCCCGCGGGTGCAAGCCCCCGACCTACACTTACATAGCATGCCGACAGTTGAGGCCTGGCCCTGCGTGGATTTCCTGTCTGTGGCCCGGTTCAGCTCCCGGCGCGCTGTGCTTGCGTGACCCAATGGCGTAGTTAGTGCGATGCGTCGGCTGGGATCACGTGAGCACTGGGCAACCAATCGGAGGAGGCAAAAGTCCATTCATGAGTTTGACAGAAAGAACTGTCAAACTCATGAAAACTCCGGGCGCCCAAAACAGTACTTAACCTTAAAATAAATTTCTAAAAAACATCACACTATTTAAATCAACTATAAATAACATTAAATAACCATTTTAAACAATAATTTAAATTTTTGAAAAAAATAATTTTATAAAAAATCGGAGCTAAAAATACACTTACCTTACTGTAAAGTATTTAAAAATAATAAACCTGTGGAAAAAATGTTCTAATTTTAATTAATTGACCACTTACCTTTTAAACTGAAGTCCTTACGTCTGCTTTCTTAATGTGTAAAAATTGGAGGCCTTCACGCACGGACAAGCCTGTCAAAAAAAGGAAGTTCAACGCGCCCGCGCTGCCTCATACGTCGCACGCGTTTCACCTCTTAACCCCTGCTTTCAGGGGACCGGAAGTGCCGTTCTCCCGCGCCCGCGCTGCCTCATACGTCGCACACGTTTCACCTCTTAACCCCTGCTTTCAGGGGACCGGAAGTGCCGTTTTCCCGCGCACGCGCTGTGCATGCAAGAAACCGGCACTTCCATCGGGTCCACGCGTGAGTACCCCGTGCGTACTCACGCGTTGGGACCCGAATTACTGGGCCATTGTCTTCTGAAGTTCCGAGTAAACCACTCAGGTGAGAAAAAACGACAATAAAAGTGGCCTTGCCAATGTTTCCCACATGATGTCACAATGCAGATGTTTATGTTCCTGGTTTCCTCAATGTTGGCTTAACGTGACTTACTCCAAGATAACCTGACAAGCCATTTGTCTGGGGCCCCCGTCACAAACTCTCTTCCTTAGCCACAGATTCCATTCCCCTCCCTGGCCACGGTCTCAGGCTGAACCAGATTATTTGCAACCTTGACACCCTATTTGACCCTGAGTTGAGCTTCCAACCACATTTCCTCTCCTTCACAAAGACCGTCTACTTTCACCTCTGTAACAAAAAAGGCTTATATTTCTGTTGCGCCATTCATGACCTCAGGACATCCCAAGTGGAGTGGCTTGAAAGATTGAATGAATGTGAAGGAAATGGATGAATATCAGCAGTGTCTAGGGTCCCAGGTTCAATATCAGTTGTTAGTTTAGGGGTCGGTACCAGGATCATTGCTTTTCTTGATATATATTAATGACTTGGACTTAGGTGTACAATTTCAAAATTTGCAGATGACACAAAACTTGGAAGTATAGTGAACAGTGAGGAGGAGAATGATAGACTTCAAGAGGACATTACGAAGCCCTGAAATGCCAAGAGAGGACCATAAAGAAGAATACCCTCAGTCAACTAGTCCTGGGACTCAGTGAAGTAACTACTAACACTACTGACAATAACCAGCCCCAGGACAGTGACAGCGTAACACAAAGAATTCGACCCAACACAATCGTCGCTAAGCAAAAGGAAAAATATCTGTCATATTGGACAGAAACAACAAAAACCCAAAGCAAACTCAATTGCTACTTGGCCCTAAACAGACAATACAACATGGCTGATTGCCTGACCATGGTAAAGGATAGCAAACTGAGAAAAACCTTGACAATGTACAGACTTAGTGAACATAGCCTGGCGGTCGAAAAAGGTAGACACAGGCAGACCCGGCTACCAAGAGAGGACAGGATATGCTCTCACTGCACTCAGGGAGTGGTGGAGACAGAGATGCACTTCCTCACAGCTTGTAGAAAATATCAGGGCATAAGGGAGAATTTCTACCCAAAATTCACAAAAATATGCCCGGAATTCAGAAATTTGAATGACGACCAAAAACTCCCATACCTACTAGGGGAAGAGAGAAATTGTGTAACCTTAGCGGCACACCATGTAACAGCTTGCCATAAACAGAGGGACAACCACTAAATATAAGAAAAGAGTATATACAAATTATATGAATGTATATTTATACACTCAGGGATATATCTGTTTATACACTGTATGGATAGATCTGTATTTTTGTGTACAACCATGAATGTTTTTCGATGCTTTGGCAACATAAGATGTACCTTGCCATGCCAATAAAGCGATTTGAATTGAATTGAATTTAATTGACATAGACAGGCTGGTGGAATGGGCTGACACGTGGCAGATGAAATTTAAGGCAGAAAAGTGCGAAGTGATATATTTTGGTAGGAAGAATGAGGAGAGGCAATATAAACTAAATGGTACAATCCTAAAGTGGGTGCATGAACAGAGAGACCTGGGGGTATATATGCACAAATCATTGAAGGTGGCAGGGCAGGTTGAGAAAGTGGTTAAAAAAGCATACGGGATCCTGGGCTTCATAAATAGAGGCACAGGGCAGGATTTTGTGGCTTGTGTGGGAAATGGTCGGATTCCCCTGAATGTGGGGTTCTGACACACAAAAAAATGTGTCAGCCAGCTGCACGCAATTTTCCCTCAAGTGGCCAATTAATTCCCAGCATGTGGGCAGCCTTGCTAATTGTCCATTTCTAGTCAGAAAGCCCCACAGTATGATGTCATCATTCGTGGTGCTTTCAAGGTCCATAGCAAGCACTGCATCCTCTGAAGGCTTCCAAACGAACCATACAGGATGGCAGAGGAGCCTGCAGCAGCTGTGGCCAGTGCCAGACCCCGAGCTGCCTTCAAATTCGACGAGGCTTCACTGCAGGCATTATTGGATGGGGTTAGGGCCCACAGGGAGGTCCTCTTCCCTAGGTCAGGGAGGAAGAGGCCTCCCACTGAGACCAATGCTGCATGGATGCAGGTATCAGCAGATGCTAACTCGCTGGGAGTCACCAGAAGAACCTTGGCATTACATCTCTAACTCCTTCCTTTACTCCCCCACAGTACCATCCAGAGCCCCCGTCCTCACTGTGGAGGAGGAAGAGGCTGTGCAGCCAGACTCCTCAGAGGAAGCTCCAACCTCTGAGGGCGCAGCGTCAGCAGAAGTAAGCGCACCCAGCACCAGCGCAGACACTCACACCTCGGGGGGACCTTCAGAACATAGAGTAGTGTTGTCACCTGGTGTTTCACAGCTCACAAGTGAGCCTCAGCAGATTCTGGAGACAGGGACAGCAGTGGAGTCCTCGTCGGAGGGCGCAGGACTCTGCCAGCTCAGCTCAGCTGCGCTGCATGTCGACCCTCTGCCTCTGGGTCCATCCGCAAGAGAAGAGGTGATGGATCTCCATGCACAGATGCAGGAGTCTCTGGCAGGTTTTGTCTCCAGGGTCGCTGCGAGTGTGGAGCGAATGGAGGAGTCCATAGCGACCATGAGCAGAGCCTTTGTGGAGTCATTGGTGCATGAACGCATCACCATGGAAAGGTTAGCAACCTCCATGGGAGGAGATAACTCACCAGGGTACGGAAAACATGGTGAGTGCTCATAAGAGAATGACATCTCTTGAGGAGCGTTGGCCATCTATTAAACAGAGAAACCAAACCTTCATGGAAATCCTTCTGAGTAGGACTGCCAGTGCAGAAACGGGTCCCCATGGCCCCGTAAAGCGCAGCAAGGTGCTCTCAAGCCACTTCCAAGCACTGGCCCCTTCTGGCCTGTGCAGCTTCAGGTGAGTGAGCAGCAGCCTGGTGCTCCTGTTGCTGATCCTGCTGTTCCTGGTTCTGCGGCTGCCGCCTCTGCTGCTGGAGATCCTCTAATGGCAAGAAGGGAAGGAAAAAAAGGCATCCCATACTTCTCGTAGATGCCTCCGCTGAGGAAGCGCTGAGTGAGAGTGGCGAGAGGGGCTTCCCAGGAGATCACATTGGAGAAGTGTGTGAGGCTCCAACCTTCCACAGCTGCGCCTAAGCCTTGAAGAAGTAGCCCCAAACCTGCAACAACAAGGTTCTTCAACATACAAGTGCTGTCCCTTTAAATCGCAGCGTCTCCGAATGACCTGCAGCTGACAGCAAGCAAGCCAACTGTTTTCACGCCAGGTCTCATCAGCGGGGTTCCCCGCAGGCGCGTTTCATGTGGGGAAAGCCCCAAAATCGCTACGGCCCCTCAAAATCGACTTAAACAAGGTAATAATTGGTGATTTGTGTTCCGAGGGCCAGTCCCGCCAGCGGCGGGCGGGACTGAAGCGGGTCGCGGAGAAACGGCGGTCCGAAAGTTGGACGGGGCGGGGAATCAGGCGGGGGGGGGTCTCGACCCACTTTTTCGGCGATTTTCGGCCCCCGGCTGCCTGGAAAGCCGCCCGACGGCTGGCAGAAAATCGGGGCCATAGAGTACAAAAGCAAGGAAGTTATGATGAAACTTTATAAAATACTGGTTCGGCCTCAACTGGACAACTGTGTTCAAATCTGGGAACTGCACTTTAGGAAGGATGTGAAGGCCTTAGAGAGGGTACAGATAAGATTTATGAGAATGGTTCCAGGGATGAGGGACTTCAGTTACGTGGATAGACTGGAGAAGCTGGGGTTGTTCTCCTTAGAGCAGAGAAGGTTGAGAGGAGATTTGATAGAGGTGTTCAAAATCATGAGGGTCTAGCAGAGTAGATCGAGAGAAACTGTTCCCATTGGCAGAAGGGTCGAGAACCAGAGGACACAGATTTAAGGTGATTGGCAGAAGAACCAAAGGCGACATGAGGAAAAACCTTTTTTACGCAGCGAGTGGTTAGGATCTGGAATGCACTGCCTGAAAGGGTGGTGGAGGCAGATTCAATCGTGGCTTTCAAAAGGGAGTTGGATAAGTATCTGAAGGAAAAACATTTGCAGGGTTACGGGGAAAGGGCGGAGGGAGTGGGACTAGCTGAAGTGCTCTTGCAGAGAGCCGGCACGGGCTCGATGGGCCGAACGGCCTCCTTCTGTGCTGTAACCATTCTATGATTCTATGATTCAAAGCACTTTACAGCCAATGAAGTACTTTTGAAGTTTAGACACTGTTGTATAGGAAACACGGCAGCTAATTTGCACACGGCCCCACAAAACAGCAATGACCATGACCAGATAAACTGATCTGATAATGTTGATTGATCTATAAATATTGGCCAGGAAATCAGGGATAACTCCCCTGCTCTTCTTTGAAATAGTGTCATGGGCTCTTTTACGTCCACCTGAGAGAGCAGACGGGCTTAATGTTTCATCCGAAACACAGCACCTTCGAGAGTGCAGCACTCCCTCAGTAAAAGCACCTTTCTCTGCACTGCACTGTAATAGCACCTGTCTCCGCCCCTACCTCAGCCCAACTGCTGCTGAAACCCTCATCCATGCTTTTGTTACCTTCAGACTTGACTATTCCAATGATCGCCTGGCTTTCCTCCCATCTTACACCCTCTGTTGTGTATGTACCTTTAAGGGAATAACTGGTCTCAGACTGCAGTACCGGCAGTGACCACCCCTGTATAAAAGGCACTAGCAACCTTCTGTAGTTTCAGTTTCCCAATTGTCTCCATTCAGTAAAGACTTGTTATAATCAACTCCTGCTGTCCGTGTCTCAATTATACACGGACATAATACTGGCGACGAGCAGATATGAATTTACCTACAGTCTGCACCACCTCATGGGATCCAACCCTGAAGCGAAGTGAGCAGAGGTCGAGGCCAGAAAGAAGAAAGAAACAGTAGAAACAGGCGTCGACCATGGGCATCCACCCCTGAGTCAGCGGAGTTGAAGATTTGCAGGAGAGGCTGTCGAGAGCGGGGCTTGGTTCCTGTCGACCGTGCTTCAGCTAATCAGGCTGGTGGCAGGTAGTACACTGATCCTTCCTGGGCTGCGGCAGTCTAGAACTTGAGCGGGTGGCTTGCAACGGGGCCGAGCAGCGTTGTCGGGAAGAGGAGAGAGAGAGAGGGTGGAGCACACAGGGCGCGGCCGGTGATACAAAGCCGGGCAGCGTACAGACCCGAAAAGAGGGAGGCAAGAGTCCCACAGGGTTGTTCCACGGCGGGAAAATAATAAAATAAAATAAAATATTAAACGCGCAGAAAGCCGCGAGGAGCTGCAGGTTGCTACGGAAACCGCGGAAAGCAATGCTAGCAACAGCGGGGAAGAAGGCAAAGCGCAGGAGGTGCCATCTTAATCCAGCGGGGAAGAAGGCAAAGCGCGGGAGGCGCCATTTTAGATTTCCAAGATGCCGAAGACTGGCTATATCACTGCCTTTGATAATGCAATAGAAGACTGGACCACGTATGTGGAAAGAGTCGAGGTATATTGCGAGGCAAACGAAATAGCCGACGAAAAAAAGGCATCGGTACTGCTAAACTTAATGGGCGCAAGAACGTACGGCCTATTGCGGGACCTGATTACTCCAGCCAAACCAAAGGCGAAGAGTTTTAACGAAATTTTTACTATCCTACAGGAACACCTAAATCCTGCACTGCTGCTGATAGCAGAAAGATTTAAATTCCACAGGAGAACTCAGCATAAAGATGAGAGCAATGCTGAGTACCTTACGGAACTACGCAAGCTATCAAAGCACTGCCAGTTCGGAGCAGGACTGGCAGATACCCTGCAGGACAAATTTGTCTGTGGACTCCTGAGTGAAGGAACCCAGAAGAAGTTACTCTCAGAGAAAGAGCTGACGCTAGATAAGGCTTTCAGCGTGGCAGTATCGTACGAAGCAGCAGCCAGGGGAGCTGCGGAAATACAACAAAAGCCACAGGAATACGGCATCCACGAAATGACACGGGGATTTGAAAAATGTTGTCGCTGCGGCAGAATAAACCATGACCAGCAGGACTGCTGGTCCAAGGACAAAATATGCAGGCAATGCGGAAAGATGGGACACATTGCACGAGTTTGCAGGTCTGGGAAGAAAACCAACGACAACAAAAAGGCTACTAAGGAACCGTACAGGAAAGTACAAAAGATGACGGACAGTAGTTCCAAAGACCAGATGAGCGATAGTGAATCCGGGAACAAGAGACTAAGCTGTCTCAAACTTCACAACGTAATCGCAAAAGAGGATCACCGAACCATTTGGGTCACCCTCACGATAGCAGGGTCCCAAGTCAAAATGGAATTGGATACAGGATCAGCTCTAACCGTCATGAATCGACGAGACTATGAGTGGCTATTCTCACACATACCCTTGAGGGAGACATCCATTGTCTTGAGGACGTATACGGGGCAAAAAGTATACCCCAGAGGAAAAATAAGGGTGCCTGTCGAATACAACGGCAAGAAAATACGGAAATTGTATCTCTACATTCTGCAAGATGGTGGACCACCGTTATTGGGACGTGAATGGATCAGAAAGATAAGTTTAGACTGGCACTCCATTCAGGCACTGACGGTGGCTGGTAAAAAGGATGACGACGTCACTCCTGGACGATTGTCAACAATCTTAGCTGACGCCAAAGAGGTATTTCAACAAGAACTGGGCACGCTTAAAGGCGTAACCGCCTCAATAAAAATAGAGGAGAATGCAATTCCCAAGTTTTTCAAAGGAAGACCGGTACCATATGCAATTCGCCCAGCCGTCGAGGCAGAGCGGCAGAATCTGGAGAATGCAGGCGTGTTATCTAAGGTAGACTGGAGCGAGTGGGCGACACCCATCGTTCCTGTCATGAAGAAAACGTTAAACAATAAGTCTGAGGAGCCAAGGAAGGTTCGCATCTGTGGGGACTTCAAGGTGACGGTGAACCCAGTCCTTCACACAGTACAATATCCTCTTCCAAGGATAGAAGATATCTTCGCCTCACTATCTGGAGGGAAGTGTTTTACAAAAATTGACCTAGCACAAGCATATTTGCAGATGGAGGGTGAAGAATCCTCTAGGAAGTATCTCACGATAAACACTCACAAAGGTCTTTACCGGTATAATCGACTGGTCTTCGGAGTAGCATCAGCTCCGGCGATATGGCAAAGAGCGATGGAACAAGTCCTGCAAGGGATTCTGGGGACTCAGTGTTACTTAGACGACATCCTAGTGACAGGTGAAGATGACAGTGAACACCTTGCCAACCTAGAGCAGGTGCTCACTAGACTACGTGAACATGGGCTACGAGCCAATCGCCACAAGTGCAAGTTTTTTAAGAAACAGATATCGTATTGTGGCCACGTGATTGATGAAGAGGGGTTGCATAAGTCCCCTGACAAAATTGAAGCGGTAGTTATGGCTCCGGCGCCTGAAAATGTGTCGCAACTGAGGTCATTCCTCGGATTGGTGAATTACTACCATAAGTTTTTGCCGAATTTGTCCACAATTCTGCATCCACTGAACGCCCTACTACGAACGGGAGTAGCATGGAAATGGAGCGATGAATGTAAGCGGGCCTTTCAGAAGAGTAAGGACTTAATCACTTCAAGAGAAGTATTGGCTCACTACAACCCATCACTACCGATGAGACTGGCGTGTGATGCGTCTCCCTACGGCATTGGGGCGGTACTGTCACATAAATTCCTTGATGGTTCAGAGAGGCCGATAGCTTTTGCGTCACGCTCGTTAACTTCAGCCGAGCGTAACTACGATCAGATTGACAGAGAGGCCCTCAGCCTGGTGTGGAGGGTAAAGAAGTTCAATCACTACCTGCACGGTCAGAAATTTACTCTACTAACTGATCATCAACCTCTCGTCTCCATTTTCAACCCTCAGAAGGGCATCCCGATAATGACGGCACAACGGCTGCAGTGGTGGTCCCTTTTCCTAGGGGCACCCCAATATGACATCGGGTACAAGGGAAGTAAACAGCATGGGAATGCTGATGGATTGTCACGCCTACCGTTACCGATGGTGGAAGAAGAACTGGCAGTGGATCCAGTGGAGTTATTCCACTTGACTATAGTCGAATGTCTCCCTGTGACGAATGCAAACATAGAAAAGGAAACACGAAATGACCCGACACTCTCCTGGGTCTATGATTTAACGGTGAATGGATGGCCAGCACATGGTGAACCACTGCTGCCAGCATTCTCGCCGAGAAGAGAACAGCTGTCAGTGTGCAGAGGGACCTTGATGTGTGGATCCAGAGTAGTAATTCCACCCAAATTGATGGATAGAGTGCTCACTGAGCTTCATGAGGGTCATCTGGGTGGGGTAAAAATGAAGAACTTAGCCAGAGCGTTTGTGTGGTGGCCGGGAATCGATAGAGAAATCGAAGAGATGACCAAGAGCTGTACAGGATGCCAGAAGGTCCAAAGCGCCCCACCACAAGCTCCTCTACATCCATGGGAGTGGCCCTCATCTCCATGGCAAAGGGTGCACACTGATTTTGCTGGTCCCTTTATGGACTCGATGTTTTTAATTGCGGTGGATGCACATTCAAAGTGGCCAGAGGTAATAAAAATGTCCTCAACCACCACAGAAAAAACTATCACAGTCTTACGAACAATATTCGCCAGGAATGGGCTGCCTGAACAGATTTGCTCTGACAATGGACCACAGTTTGTGTCTGAAGAGTTCCGGAGGTTCTTAAAGAACAATGGTGTTAATCATTACACATCCGCCCCATATCATCCAGCCACTAATGGATTGGCCGAGAGGTTTGTTCAAACATTCAAGAAGGCTATCAAGGCAATGTGTAATGAAGATATACCCCTACAACACAAGGTGGATAACTTCTTGTTTGCCTACCGGAATGCGACACATGCGGTTACCAACCAAACTCCAGCCATGATGTTCTTCAATCGAAGACTACGATGCCGCTTGGATTTGGTTAAGCCAAACATCCGAAGAGATGTGGAGAACAGGCAGTTTCAGAATATGAATGAAAGGCCGACCAGGAGTTTTAAGATAGGTCAACCAGTTTTGGCCCGGGACTACCGCACAGAGAAATGGCAGCCAAAAACGATCTGTACACGGCAAGGACCTCTAATGTATACTGTGGACGTTGGGGAGAGCATTGTAAGACGCCATGCTGACCAGATTCTAGAGTCACTGGAAAACGTCAACTCCACACCACGATCTGATACACCTGGCGATGAAACCAAAGTACCAATTGCATCTACCGCAGAATCGGTGATATTGGAAGCAGATGAACCAAACAACGACATTGATCCCGACTCAACCTTGCCAGAGGAACCTGATAGCCCAAAGAGGCGTTATCCAGACAGAATCAGGAAGCTTCCCCAAAGACTGAACTTATAATTGCTTAACTTCAACCAATGTATCTAGCAACCGTAATTGTAATTAGTTATTATTTAGTTGTTAAATGAATGTTATGTACTGTTTATCTAAAAGGGGAGGAATTGTTGTGTATGTACCTTTAAGGGAATAACTGGTCTCAGACTGCAGTACCGGCAGTGACCACCCCTGTATAAAAGGCCCTAGCAGGCTTCTGTAGTTTCAGTTTCCCAATTGTCTCCATTCAGTAAAGACTTGTTATAATCAACTCCTGCAGTCCGTGTCTCAATTATACACGGACATAATACCCTTCATAAACTTAAGCTCATCCAAAACTCTTCTGTCCATATCCTAACTCGCACCAAGTCCCACTCGCCCATCACCCCAGCGCTTGCTGATCTGCATTGTCTCCGAATCCACCAACGCCTCGATTTCAAAATTCCCATCCTTGTGTTCAAATCCCTCTATGGCCTTGCCCCTCCCTATCTATGTAACCTCCTTCAGCCATACAACCCTTTGAGAATTCTGCATTCCTCCAACTCTGGCCTCTTGTGTAACCCCCATTTCCTTCACCCCACCATTGGTGGCAATGCCTTCAATGGTCTAAGCTCTGGAATTTCCTCCCTAAACCTCTCCACCTCTCCACCTCTCTCTCCTCCTTTAAGAGGTTCCTTAAAACCTAGCGCTTTGACCAAGATTTTGGCCACCTGTCCTCTCTTTCTTTGGCTCAGTGTCAATTTTTGTCTGTGTGGTAAACCACTTTTACCGTTCACTATCGTTACACTATAGTTATCACTGTTAGATCGTTTCCCTATAGTTATCACTGTTCACATTGTTGTATCACTGTACGAGGTCGCCTCTTGTCACGCTGCTATACCTGGGCTGACCACTGCCGACTCCGCCCATGGCTCCACCCACCTGCCCAGGTATAAAGGTGGTCGACTGGCTGGTATTCCTCCTTCTTGGATCCGATCACCCACGAGGGTGGGCTCTGTTATTTAGTCAATAAAAACCTATAGTTACTTTCTTAACTCGTCGCTTTTCATTGGACGAATTGATAGGTATATCAATTTTATTGACTAAATAACAGAGCCCACCCTCGTGGGTGATCGGATCCAAGAAGGAGGAATACCAGCCAGTCGACCACCTTTATACCTGGGCAGGTGGGTGGAGCCATGGGCGGAGTCGGCAGTGGTCAGCCCAGGTATAGCAGCGTGACAAGAGGCGACCTCGTACAGTGATACAACAATGTGAACAGTGATAACTATAGGGAAACGATCTAACAGTGATAACTATAGTGTAACGATAGTGAACGGTAAAAGTGGTTTACCACATCTAACAGTGATAACTATAGTGTAACGATAGTGAACGGTAAAAGTGGTTTACCACAGTCTGATTATGCTCCTATGAAGTGCCTTGGAACATTTAACTGTGTTAAAGGTGCTAAAGGCCAAACATCTCAGCCCCAGGACACCACTGCAGGAGTTCCTCAGGGCAACGTTCTAGGCACAACTCTCTTGAGCTGCTTCATCAAGGACCTTCCCTCCATCATATGGTAAGAAGTGGGGTTGTTCACTGATGATTGCAGTGTTTAGCTCCATTTGCAGATAATGAAGTAGTCCATGTACCTCATCCACTAGCCTAAACATCTACTGCCTAAACATCTACACCCTATACCACAAGGTGTACTATCTATAGTAACTTGTCAAGGCTTCTTCAGCATCACCTCCCAAGCCCACAAACTCTACCACCTAGAAGGACGAGAGCAACAGGTGCATGGGAACCCCAATCACCTCCAAGTTCCCCTCCAAGTCACACACTATCCCGACTTGGACACATATGGCGATATATGTCCAAGTCCTTCATCGTCGCTGGGTCAAAATCCTGGAACTCGCCACCTAACAGCACTGTGGGAGCACCTTCACCACATGGACTGCAGCAAATCAAGGAAAATGGCTTTCTACCACCTTCTCAAAGGCACCTAGGGATGGGCAATAAATACTTGCTTTGCCAGCGATGCCCACCTCCCGAGAATTAATAAACAAGATAAATTCAAGTTGTTGCTGTTGTCTCTCCAATGATGCCACACTGTAACCTGTTGCTTGGCAATGTGCTAGAGTTTCCTGGGCTGGTTTGCTCTGTTCCTTCCCTGAAGTTTTAGTTCCCCAACCCCCATGATGTATCACTTAATGGATCAGCATGTTGGATCAATTAGTTCTCACACATGTTCAAGAAAGGTCTTGCTTTTGGTTAATTTATTTTCCAAGATACAGCTTCTCCCTCCAACTCATTCTCAATGACAGATGCTCCTACTAAGTCTAAGTTTTAGTACACAGCATGTTGGGAAGTGATGGTCAACAATTTACATAAGAACACAATTTAAGTACTGGAAATGGCCATTTAACCCCCAACTTTCTGCCTCCGCCATATTTCTAAACCCCCATCTCTTTATTCCTAGAGTGCAGGGCCTTTGTAAATAAATTTTGAAACTGTATTAAAATTTCACCATCAGTACCCTTATGAGAGGTAATTTGGGGAACTTCAGAGGTACTGAAAGCTCATTAGTGTAGTTTAACTGAATAACGACAAGTGGCACACTATTCTTCCTATCTACACAAGAGAAAAATGCAAGGTGAACACAGCAAATTTGTTTTCCAAGTCTCAAGTACTTGTTTTTTTATTCAATATCAAGTGATACTCTTTTCTTAAGTAGCAACATGGCATTCAGACAGGTACCCTCATGGGCATTCTATGCTGCTTAAGCGATTCATTAAGACGTCTGTTGATCTTTACTTTCAAATTATCAATTTCATCTCGCGGTCTACTGCGGCGTTTTAGATGCACAATACTTATATTGTGGGAGTGAGTGGGGAGTAAGCATTCCATTGTTTGAAAAAGGGTTAGCTCCGAGACGTCACTCTAATTTCTCTCCACGGATGTTGCCTGGCCTGCTGAGTTTTTCCAGCATTTTCTGTTGTTATTTCAATTGTACCAGTAATATATGGCAATATAATAATCTTGAATCTTGAATCTTTAATCTTAACAATCTTCCTTACTCTTCTCCTGTAAGTTGTATGGCGAGGTTTGCGGCTAACCCGCCTTCCTCTTCTTCGACACCTTGTTTTCCGCAGCCGTCTTCCATATCATTTGCGTGGACGACTGCGTCTGTTGCGATATCTTGACTTGGTCATGATTCCTTGATTTCCAAACCGGCTGGTATACTATCTCACTGATTTGAGATTTTCAATTGAATATTTGCTCCCGTAGGCAGCCTTTAATACCTAGGACCGCGATTGTTGAATGACATAGTACTGCCATGTAGTGTATCAACAACCATATTTGGTATGCATTATGACGCAAACTGACGGCACCTTATAAGGTAGTTTTGCATACAACCGATGCCCGTCATTGATCACATCACTTATATTGGTGGGTTTCAACACCCATTGGATAAAATACTCACTGGATTTGATTATCTTGATATCACTTTCATGCCATATATGGACAAAGGCAGAGTAAGAGTGTTTCAAAGACATTTCTGTGGTCTCAATATTAGTTGCCTCCTGTGCTACACTGTCTGAACATACATGCTGCCAATTAGGCACTACGTGACCTAGACCTATCTCTAACTCTGCTGAGATACACCTCTTCACCAGAGTTGTCCTGCACAGACATTGCTAACTGACTGTAACCAGAGCTATCCTGCTTAAGACACTGATAACCCTTCACACTAGCACTATTCTGCCCAGACACCACTGAACCTCCACATCAGCAGTACCTTACCCAAACAGCCACTTCTAACTCTCCACATCAGACCTACCCTACCCAAACAGGAACTGTAACTTCCACATCACACAAGCCTATCTGGACAGACAGTACTTATACCCTCCAAAGCACTGCCATCTGCCCAGATACCAACTGTGCATGCAAGAGCTACCTTGCCCAGATAAACTATAAACCTTATAACCCAGACCACTAAACTCAACTCACTAAACCATAACCTGTTACACTACTGAAGGATACAGCTATAGTCCTCTGAGGTGCCAAGTATGCTGCATTGCAGATAACATACATTTTGAATTGTTCTTACTCATCTAACTTAGGAAGCATCACAGTCTCCATCCCACCTCTGGTTTCATAGTTGGCTCATCCTAATGTGTCTTCAAGTTTTTCCCCTCTCTTGGCTTCCTAGTGTTGGTACTCTTCGAAAAATTCAGGGAACATTACAGGGCTAGGAATGTGGAGTGGTGGGGAGGAGAAAATAACACCTATTGTTTTTCTGACTATATTGTAATGTTCAAATTGTAAAAGAACATTGCATTTCTTCACAGAAAAGGGTTGTGAGAATGTGGAATGAAGAGTTAACCGATCTGTTTAAAAAGGATAATACATACTTATTTGGGAAGCAGGGGATTGGGATTAAAAGGGGAGAGAGCTATTAAACTAACAAAACAGCAGACTAGTCTCCACGGGACAAATAGCAATATCCTGTTGCTATCCTCTTTCTAATGTCAGAGTGCCATATACAGAAAGACATGATTACTAAACAGTTTTTGTAAAGAGATAAAAGAGGGATGCAATATGTGTTTTGAAGCTGCTGTGTCCCATGGAAGCACTATTCCAGTAAGAAGGGCGGAGACAAAGTAACCTACAGCTATGTGCTGACTGTAGTCCAAGGTGGGACAATGACATGCCCCACTTGTATGGCCATTAGATAATGATGCAGTAGGAAAACCATATTGGAGCTTAAATGGGAAAAATCCAAAGTAGACAATGCTGTCCACTTATTAGTAATGTGGACAGGTCAAATACCAATTCTGACACATGAAAGATGTTCGGGACTTCTCTGAGAAGTAAGTCTCCAAATGCCACACATTTATCCAAAAGTGCAGCTAGCTTGACAATAAAAGTGAATTTACATGTTTCTGAAACAAGAGTCACTTGCTAATTTAACACACAAAAATGGTCAAATGTAACTTTACAAAGAGTAGCTTTGTCTCAATCTGTAATGGGTTTGGCAGCTGCACAGCAACCATGCCCAAGCACATTGCCAACCCAGAGAAATTCCGCGAAGCTAGCCATAATTATAAGATAATCACAAATAAGTCCAAATAAGGAATTCAGGAGAAATCTCATTACTCAGAGAGTTATGAGAATGTGGAACTCGCTACTGTTAAATCCGTGAATCTTAAGGTATGGTGTTCTTCAATAAATAGACGGAGACTGCAGATTAACAATCAACAGGTGTTTACTGGATGAGGGTAGTCTAAAAACCAACAGTACAGATCCCTACTCAGGGTTTATATACAGGTGTGGTCACTGCCGGTACTACAGTATACAGGAGCTGTAAAAGTAGTTCTCTCTTAAAGGTACATACACTACAGCTACCACAAGGAGTGATTGAGGTGAATAGCATAGATGCATTTAAGAGGAATTTAGGTAAGTACATGAAGGAGAAAGGAATAGAAGGATATGTTGAAAGGGTGAGATGAAGTAAAGTGGGAGGAGGCTCATGTGGAGCACAAACACTAGCATGGACCTGTTGTGCCAAAGGGCCTGTTTCTGTGCTGTAAAATTCGATGTAATATGTAAACCTCTACACTAGAGGTAACAAAACAGACCCTTCTAGCCCAGCCTAGACCCAATATTAACCCACCACATCACTACTCTCCTGCTCAAATATAAGAACATAGGAAATTTTGGTAACAACAAAAGGCCATGGACCTGAATTTGCTTTGGTTGTGCCCAATGGTGACCTCCAGCTCTGACCCCACCGATGTTTGCAGGGTTAGTTGGAGGGCACCTTTTTTAGCATGAGGAAACTTTGGTCTCATATCTAGCATCTCCAAGCTGCCCGTGCAACTCCCTGGACCACGACACTAGTCTGATCAGCTAGGGGGTCAATCTGGCTGCCTTCCAGAAAAAAATCTTTGTAGTCCTTTAGAAGTCCTGGTGGATTACCTGTCATAGATTCCACCAGCGGGCTCCCAGTGGAGGCTGGTACATCTCACCTCACTGGGTGTACTGGTCACCAACGGCAACTCTAGATCCTGTTCCAGGCTCAGGAGCGGAAATTCCTGGCTTAGGGAAACCCTCAGCCTGTCATTTGCCTTCTAGGGGGCGGGCAAAATTTCTGCCTCTCATGAGCTACTGAGAAAACTCCCAGACACAGTGGAAGCCTGGCATAACAAGGTCTCTGCCATTTATCTGGGGGTCCTGCCAGTCTCCCACCAAGGAATCTCGTATGTGCTAGTGATTTATCTGACTTTCCAGTCTTTGCAGAATGCTAGGAAATACAGAAGAGCCGCAAGCCAATAGCGAAAGGCAGCTCTAACTGAACCATCAGTGGCTGACTGGGAAAGGCTTCCATGGTATCTCAGAAAGATGCTGGGTTTGGGCCTTTGCCAGAATAATAGGATCAACAAGAGGAAGCTGATTGAATCACTGGCAGCAAAAGAACTTCTTGGACTTGGAGAACCAAGCTGGTCGATAAAGTGCTTGTTCAAAGTAGTCCTGTGACCTACTGTGACCTAATTAAAGCAAGGCGTAACAGTCACTGACCTCAAAGGGAACTGCAATATATATTTCCATTGACTAAAGAATCTCAAAACTCCTATTTTGTACCAAATTTGTATTTTATCCCTCATTACGAAATCCAAAAGTAGCTACTGCTTCCAGATCTATACAGGTTGGTGAGTCTATTTGAACAGGAGGCTGTCTGATGTTTTGTCATACATGCCAACCATTGGAAATTTAATCTAACAGTCTGCGTTTTAACCCAAGTGTCACCTTGTCAACATTTCATGAGGAAAAATACACATTTTTTCCCCAGCTTGGATTGGAAGCTGTCAGCATCAACCAGTCCGACTGGCTGGGCTGAAGCCAGCAATCAGACGTTACTTTATCCCACAGTTGGTTTGCGCAGAAACGTGAGGCAGAAATCTTTTCAGATGAGCTGATGGCTCCTGAGAGCTGCAATTACAGGTGTGCTCATAGTTAATCCCTGTAAAAATCTATATGAAACAAGTCAGCTGCTAAAATGTAGCCTCTTTAAAAAAAACAAATTCCCCTCACAGAACTTTCTGGAGCGTGCCCAAAAGTTGCCTTTTGTGCAGGTAAATTTTCGTCAAGATTAGACGCAGAAGCTTTTTTTGAGATACGGCGTTTATTCTTGGTGTTTATTCTTGCTGTGAATATATTAACTGGCTTTATCTGAGCATTCCTGTCACAGCACTTTCAGAATTGCCAGAGTTTGGAAATAAAACAGGAATTGGGGTTGGAATTATGAGGTTTCAAGGAACTTTAATCGAAAACTTACACTGAGATCTCCATATTTAGGGTTTTTACTGTTAGGATGTGGACAGTGAGCTGTTTGTGGTGAGTTGTAGTGCCAGTTGTGTTCTGTGACTCGGAATGAAGATTTTAGTTTGTTAACGCAGTTGTAATTGTTAGCAAGCAGGGATTGGGGAGTGAACCTGCGCTGCCATATCAAAGTGGTCAACATCTACAGGGATATGTGAAGAGTAATATTAATAATCAATAAGAGTATAGCACATTTCAGGAGGTGGTCACCCCACAGATAAGGAGTGCGCAGGCAGACAGGGAATGGGTAACCACCAGACAGAAGAGGAGGACCAGGCAGGTAGTGCAGGCGCCCCCGGAGTGCATCTCGCTCTCCAACCACTATTCGGTTCTGAGTACTGGTGAGGGCGAAGGTTCCTCTGGGGAGTATAACCAGAGCCAAGTCCATGGCACTACGGGTGGCTCAGCTGTACAGTGGAGGGAGGAAGAAGAGTGGGAGAGCAATAGTGGTAGGGGATTCGATAGTTAGGGGAGCAGACAGGCATTTCTGCGGCCGCAGACGTGACTCCAGGATAGTATGTTGCCTCCCTGGTGCCAGGGTCAAGGATGTCACTGAGTGGCTGCAGGACATTCTGAGAGGAGGGTGAACAGCCAGAGGTCGTGGTCCATATTGGTACCAATGATATAGGTAGAAAGAGGGATGAGGCCCTGGAGGCAGATTTTAGGGAGCTACGAAAGAGATTAAAAAGCAGGACCTCAAAGGTAGTAATCTCCGGATTACTCCTGGAGCAATGCGTAAGTGAATATAGAAATAGGAGGATAGAGCAGATGAATTCATGGCTGGAGAGATGGTGCAGGAGGGAGGGCTTCAGATTCCTCGGGCATTGGGACCAGTTCTGGGGGAGATGGAACCTGTACAGGCTGGACGGGTTACACCTCAACAGGACTGGAACCAATATCCTCGTGGGGAGGTTTGCTGGTGCTGTCGGGGAGGGTTTAAACTAATTTGCCAGGGGGATGGGCACCACGATGTAACATTAGAAAGGGGAAATAAAGTGCTCAAAGGATTGGGAGAGGCAGAGAGTACTAAAGTAAGAAATAGTAAGGTATTAGGTGGGGTCAAACTAAGAGAGAACACAGGATGGTCTAAGATGGGTTTACAGTGTATGTATGTGAGCACACAAAGCTTAGTAAACAAGGTCAGTGAGCTGCAGGCACAAATAGCCACATGGGAATATGATGTTGTGGCAATAACTGAGACCTGGCTCAAAAAAGGGCAGGATTGGGTATTAAATATTCCTGGTTATAAGGTGTTCAGGAAAGATAGGGAAGGAAAGATAGGAGGTGGTGTGGCAATATTGGTTAAGGAGAATGTTACAGTGCTAGAGAGGGAGGATGTCCTGGAGGGGTCAAGGACAGAATCTATATGGCTAGAGTTAAGAAATAATCAAGGTGCCATTACAGTACTAGGTGTATTCTATAGACCACCAAATAGTAGGAAAGATATGGAAGAGCAAATTTGCAGAGAAATTAGAGAGAGGTGCAAGAACTATAGGGTAGTAATAATGGAGGACTTCAATTATCCTAATATAGACTGGGATAGTAATAGTGTAAAGGGCAGAGAGGGGGAAGAATTTCTGAAGTGTGTTCAGGAGGACTTTCTTGATCAGTACGTTTCTGGCCCAATAAGGAAGGAGGCATTGCTGGATCTGGTTCTGGGGAATGAGGTAGGTCAAGTGGAGCAAGTGTCAGTAGGGGAATATTTAGGGAAAAGTGGTCATAGTATCATAAGGTTGAGATTAGCTATGGAAAAGGACAGGGAGCAATCTAGAGTAAGAGTGTTTAACTGAGAGAAGGCCAATTTCAGTGGGATGAGAACGGATCTGGCCCGGGTAAACTGGAATCAAAGATTGGCAGGCAAAACTATAATGGAACAATGGGCTGCCTTTAAAGAGGAAATAGTTTGCGTACAGTTGAGGTACATTCCCTCGAGGGAGAAAGGTCAGAGCTCCCTGGATGACGAAACAGGTAGCCAATATGATGAAGCAGAAAAAGTGTGTGTATGACACATGTCAGGTTGCAAATACATCTGAGAGTCAGGCTATATATAGAAAGGTCAGAGGAGAAGTGAAAAAGAAAATAAGAGGGGCAAAGAGAGGGTATGAGAATAGAATGACAGCCAACATAAAGGGTAATCCAAAAGTCTTCTATAGGCATATAACAACAACAAAAAATAAAAAGGTAGTAAGAGGAGGGGTGGGTCCGATTAGGGACCAAAATGGAGACATATGCATGGAGGCAGAGGGCATGGCTGAGGTACTAAATGAGTACTTTGCATCTGTCTTCACCAAGGAGGAGGATGCTGCCACAGACATAGTGAAGGAGGAGGTAGTGGAGACACTTGATAATATAAAAATTGATAAAGAAGAGGTATTAGAAAAGCTGGCTGTACTTAAAGTAGATAAATCACCAGGAGCGGATGGGATGCACCCTAGGATGCTGAGGGAATTGAGGGTGCAAATCGCGGAGGCACTGGCCATAATATTCCAATCCTCCACAGATACGGGGGTGGAGCCAGAGGACTGGAGAATTGCAAATGTTACACCATTGTTCAAAAAAGGGTGTAAAGATAAACTCAGTAACTACAGGCCAGTCAGTTTAACCTCGGTAGTGGGGAAGCTATTAGAAACAGTAATCAGGGACAAAATTCACAGTCACTTGGATAGGTTTGGATTAATTAAGGCAAGCCAGCAAATCATGTTTAACCTATTTGATCGAGTTTTTTGATGAGGTAACAGAGAGGGTGATGAGGGTAATGCGGTTGACGTAATGCACATGGATTTCCAAAAGGCATTCGACAAAGTACCACTAGCAAAGTTGAAGCCCATGGAATAAAAGGGACAGTGGCAGCATGGATATGAAATTGGCTAAGTGACAGGAAACAGAGAGTAGTGGTGAACGGTTGTTTTTCGGACGGGAGGAAGGTATACAGTGGTGTTCCCCAGGGGTTGGTACTAGGACCACTGCTTTTCTTGATATATATTAATGACTTGGACGTGGGTGTACAGGGCACAATTTCAAAATTTGCAGATGACACAAAACTTGGAAGCATAATGAACAGTGATGAGGACACTGATAGAATTCAGGATGACATAAACAGGCTGGTGAAATGGGCGGACACGTGGCAGAAAAGTGTGAAGTGATATATTTTGGTAGAAAGAATGAGGAGAGGACATATAAACTAAATGGTACAATCCTGAAGGGGGTGCACGAACAGAGACCTGGGGGTATATATGCACAAATCATTGAAGGTGGCAGGGCAGGTTGAGAAAAGCAGTTAAAAATGCTTACGGGATCCTGGGCTTCATAAATAGAGGTACAGTGTGCAAAAGTGTGGAAATTATGACGAACCTGTATAAAACACTGGTTCGGCCCCAACTGTAGTAATGTGTCCAATTCTGGGCACCACACTTTAGGAAGGATGTGAAGGTCTCAGAGAAGGTGCAGAAAAGATTTACGAGAATGATTCCAGGAATGAGGGACTTCAGTTACATTGATAGACTGGAGAAGCTGGGGTTGTTCTCCTTGGAGCAGAGAAGATTGAGCGGAGATTTGATAGAGGTGTTCAAAATCATGAGGGGTCTGGACAGAGTAGATAGAGGGAAACTGTTCCCATTGGCAGAAGGGTCGAGAACCAGAGGACACAGATTTAAGGTGATTGGCAAACGAACCAAATGCAACATAAGAAAAAAAAAGTTTACGCTGCGAGTGGTTAAGATCTGGAATGCACTGCTTGAAAGGGTGGTGGAGGCAGACTCAATCTTATCTTTCAAAAGGAAGTTGGATAAGTATCTGAAGGGGAAAAAAATTGCAGGGCTACGGGGAAAGGGCAGGGGGAGTGGGACCAGCTGAGAGTCGGCACAGGCTCAACGGGCCGAATGGCCTTTTCCCGTGCTGTAACCATTCTATGATTCTATGATATAATAGGTTGTAAGCTCCAGAGTGAAGATATTCAGTCAGGTCCACCTGAGAGCATAAAATTGCCTGAGTCACTATTTTGAGAAATATTAAGCATAGGCAGGGTCACTTAAAGCCTAGTGCGTAATCGGTAGAGTATGTGCCGTGCATGCTCTGCACATTGGTACCTCGAAATTGCAATGGGGGTCCCATGTACGTCATAGGATCACGATTTGTATATTACAAGTGGCCTTCTGCCAGAAGCAGGCCGCTCATCTCAGGACCCCCATACCCAAGATGGTGTCAGCCAGAGCGCCGGTGTAAATGGGGCCGTAAGTGACCTTTTTTGGGGCCACTACCACCGCTGAACGAGTTAAAATCGCCCCTATAGTATTTGTTTCCCAATCCAATTTCTGACCAATAGATGGCTCTATACAACTGTTGGGCTGAATGGCTTGTTTCTGCCCTGTAAATGCTATGAAGCGTTAACATTTAATTACAATATCTAGGGATGCTCTCACACAAGAAAAAGTAATGTTTCCTCTGATAGGCAATCCCAGTATCGCCCACCTCCAGCTCTCACCATCTGATCCATTGTTTTCTCCCAATCCTCCTCTTTAGTATGTCATTATGCACAATATGACCAGTAGCATCACGGGTGCCTTTACTAACGTGTGATGTAAAAAAAAGTATGCAAGAAAATAACTAAATCAATGATCTTTTAAACAATCTCATTGACCCAACTAATCACTTGGCCAATCCAATTGTCCAGCGTATTAACAGGACTCTGGACCATGTTACAAAAGGTAGACTAGGTGGAAACAAGGGTTCTCTTTGGTCCCTGGTAACTACCCGTCTGTTTTCATGGTAACCCCAGCTTATTGTTATTGAGTGCAGCAATTGGTCCATGAGAACAATGTGACTAAAAATCTCATTTGTCATTGGTTCTCGAGGCTTACAAGTAACTGCACAAGAGGAATGACAGCAAAACGACATAGTGACATCACAGAGCAGCTACAACAGACTTTTATATAGCATCAGTTGGTGAACAAAACATTGGCCCAGTAATTCGGGTCCCAACGCGTGAGTACGGATGGGGTACTCATGCGTGGGCCCGATGGAAGTGCCGGTTTTCAGCATGCACAGCGCATGCGCGGAAAACCGGCATTTCCTTTCCTCTGAACCAAGGGGTTCAGAGGTCGAACACGTGCGTGCAGGAGTCTGCGTGTGCGCGCTGAAATTCCTTTTTTTAAGCTTTGCCCGTGCGTGAAGGCCTCCGGTTTTTACGCGTGAAAAAAGCAGGCGTAAGGACTTAGTTTTAAAAGGTAAGTGGTCTATTAATTAAAGTTAGAATTTTTTTTCCACAGGTTTATTATTTTTAAAGAATTTACAGTAAGGTAAGTGTATTTTTAGACCCGATTTGTTAAAAAATTATTTTTTCAAAAATTTGAATAATTGTTTAGAATAGTTTTTTAGAGTTATTAATAGTTCATTTAATTAGTGGGATTTTTAAAAACTTTTATTTGAAGTTTAAGTACTGTTTTGGGTGCCCGGAGTTTTCATGAGTTTGACAGTTCTTACTAGCAAACTCATGAATGAACATTTGCAACCTCCGATTGGTTGCCCAGTGCTCACGTGATCCCAGCCGG
This sequence comes from Somniosus microcephalus, assembly GCF_052327205.1. Taxonomy (NCBI): domain Eukaryota; kingdom Metazoa; phylum Chordata; class Chondrichthyes; order Squaliformes; family Somniosidae; genus Somniosus; species Somniosus microcephalus. Next base: position 15,547,696 of record NC_140993.1, read on the forward strand.
CTCATCGAACTAACTACGCCGCTGGATCACGCAAGCACAGCGCGCCGGGAGCTGAACCGGGCCACTGACAGGAAATCCACGCAGGGCCAGGCTTCAACTGTCAGCGCGCTATGTAAGTGTAGGTCGGGGGCTTGCACCCGCGGGAAGCCCCCGACACCAATTTCTGGGCCATAGTTACAGCACAGAAACAGACCATTCTGCCCAACTGGTCTATGCTGGAGTTTATACCCCGCACGAGCTTCCTCCCACCCCTCTTCATCTAACCTTCATCAATATCCTATTCCTTTCTGTTGTGTATGTACCTTTAAGAGAATAACTGGTCTCAGACTGCAGTACCGGCAGTGACCACCCCTGTATAAAAGGCGCTAGTGAGCCTCTGTTTTTTTAGTTTCACTATTGACTTCCACCAGTAAAGACGTGTTTTGTTTAACTCTGCTGTCCGTGTCTCAATCATTCACGGACATAATACTGGCGACGAGCAGATACGAACCTACCTACAGTCTGCACCACCTCCTGGGATCCATTCCTACAGCGAAGTGAGCAGAGGTCGAGGCCTGAAAGAAAAGAAAGTAAGAGGCAGTAGAAACGGGTGTCGACCATGGGCATCCGCCCTGTGTTGCAGAGTTGAAGATTGCTGGAGAAGCTGTCGGATGCGGGGCCTGGTTCCTGTTGACGGTGCTTCAGCTAATCGGGCTGGTGGCAGGTAGTGCACTGATCCTTCCTGGGCTGCGGCGGTCGCGAACTCGAGCAGGTGGTTTGCAACGGGGCCGAGCAGCGTTGTCGGGAAGAAGAGAGAGAGAGGGTGGAGCACACAGGGCGCGGCCGGTGCTATGAAGCCGGGCTGCGTATAGACCCGCGAAGAGGGAGGCAAGAGTCCCACAGGGTTGTTCCACGACGGGAAAATAATTTAAAAAAATATATATTAAACGTGCAAGAAACCATGGAAAGCAGCGCTAACAACAGCGGGGAAGACGGCAAAGCGCGGGAGGCGCCATCGTAATCAGCGGGGAAGAAGGCAAAGCGCGGGAGGCGCCATTTTGTTAAATCGGGGAAGAAGGCAAAGCGCGGGAGGCGCCATTTTAGATTTGCAAGATGCCGAAGACTGGCTGTATCACTGCTTTTGATAATACAATAGAGGACTGGACCACGTATGTGGAAAGAGTCGAGGTATATTTCGAGGCAAACGAAATAGCGGAGGAGAAAAAGGCATCGATATTGTTAAACTTAATGGGCGCTAGAACGTACGGCCTATTGCGGGACCTGATTACTCCAGCCAAACCGAAGGCGAAGAGTTTTAACGAAATTGTTGCTGTCCTACAGGAACACCTAAACCCTGCACCGCTGTTGATAGCAGAAAGATTTAAATTCCACAGGAGAACTCAGCACAAAGATGAGAGCAATGCTGAGTATCTTACGGAACTACGCAAGCTATCAAAGCACTGCCAGTTCAGAGCAGGACTGGCAGATACCCTACGGGACAAATTTGTCTGTGGACTCCTGAGTGAAGGAACACAGAAGAAGTTACTCTCAGAGAAAGAGCTGACGCTAGATAAGGCTTTCAGCGTGGCAGTATCGTATGAAGCAGCAGCCAGGGGAGCTGCAGAAATTCAACAAAAACCACAGGAATACGGCACCCACGAAATGACACGGGGATTTGCAAAATGTTATCGCTGCGGCAGAACTAACCATGACCAGAAGGACTGCTGGTCCAAAGACAAAATATGCAGGCAATGCGGGAAGATGGGACACATTGCACGAGTTTGCAGGTCTGGGAAGAAGACCAGCGACAACAAAAAGGCTACTAAGGAACCATACAAGAAAGTACAAAAGATGACGGACAGTAGTTCCGAAGACCAGATGAGCGATAGTGAATCTGGGAACAGGAGACTAAGCTGTCTCAAACTTCACAATGTAATCACAAAAGAGGATCACCGAACCATTTGGGTCACCCTCACGATAGCAGGGTCCCAAGTTAAAATGGAATTGGATACAGGATCAGCGCTAACCGTCATGAATCGACGAGACTACGAGCGGCTATTTTCACACATACACTTGAGAGAGACATCCATCGTCTTGACGACGTATACGGGGCAAAAGGTATACCCCAGAGGAAAAATAAGGGTGCCTGTCAAATACAACGGCAAGAAAATATGGAAATTGTATCTCTACATACTGCCAAATGGTGGACCACCGTTATTGGGACGGGAATGGATCAGGAAGATAAACTTAGATTGGCACTCCATTCATGCAATGACGGTGGACGGTAAAAAAGATGAAGACGTCACTCCTGGACGATTGTCAACAATCTTAACTAACGCCAAAGAGGTATTTCAACAAGAACTGGGCACGCTTAAAGGCGTAACCGCCTCGATAAAAATAGAAGAGAATGCAGTTTCCAAGTTTTTCAAAGCAAGACCGGTACCATATGCAATTCGCCCAGCCGTCGAGGCAGAGCTGGAGAATCTGGAGAAGGCGGGCGTGTTGTCTAAGGTCGACTGGAGCGAGTGGGCGACACCCATCGTTCCTGTCATGAAGGAAACGTTAAGCAATAAGTCCGGGGAGCCAAGGAAGATTCGCATCTGTGGGGATTTCAAGGTGACGGTGAACCCAGTCCTCCACACAGTACAATATCCTCTTCCAAGGATAGAAGACATCTTCACCTCACTGTCTGGAGGGAAGCGTTTTACAAAAATTGACCTAGCACAAGCATATCTGCAGATGGAGGTTGAAGAGTCCTCTCGGAAGTATCTCACGATAAACACTCACAAAGGTCTTTACCAGTATCATCGATTGGTATTCGGAGTAGCATCGGCTCCGGCGATATGGCAGAGAGCGATGGAACAAGTCCTGCAAGGAATTCCGGGGACTCAGTGTTACTTGGACGACATCCTTGTGACGGGTGAAGATGACAGTGAACACCTTAACAACCTAGAACAGGTGCTCACTAGACTACGGGAACATGGGCTGCGAGCCAACCGCCCCAAGTGCGAATTTTTTAAGAAACAGATCTCGTATTGTGGCCACGTGATTGATGAAGAGGGGTTACATAAGTCCCCTGACAAAATTGAAGCGGTTGTTAAGGCCCCAGCGCCTGAAAATGTGTCGCAACTGAGGTCATTCCTCGGATTGGTGAATTACTATCATAAGTTTTTGCCGAATTTGTCGACAATTCTGCACCCACTGAACGCCCTGCTACGAACGGGGGTAGCATGGAAATGGAGCGATGATTGTAAGCGTGCTTTTCAGAAGAGTAAGGACTTAATCACTTCAAGGGAAGTATTGGCTCACTACGACCCAGCACTGCCGATCAGACTGGCGTGTGATGCGTCTCCCTACGGCATTGGGGCGGTACTGTCACATAAATTCCTTGATGGTTTAGAGAGGCTGATAGCGTTTGCGTCACGCTCGTTAACTTCTGCCGAGCGTAACTACGGCCAGATTGACAGAGAGGCCCTTAGCCTAGTGTGGGGGGTGAAGAAGTTCAATCACTACCTGCACGGTCAAAAATTTACTCTACTAACCGATCATCAACCTCTTGTCTCCTTTTTCAACCCTCAGAAGGGCGTACCGATAATGACAGGACAACGGCTGCAGAGATGATCCCTTTTCCTAGGGGCACACCAATATGACATCGAGTACAAAGGAACTAAACAGCATGGAAATGCTGATGGATTGTCACGCCTACCGTTGCCGACGGTGGAACAAGACCTTGCAGTGGATCCAATGGAGTTATTCCACTCGACCATAGTCGAATGTCTCCCTGTGATGACTGCAAACATAGAAAAGGAAACACGGAATGACCCGACACTATCACGGGTCTATGATTTAACGGTGAAGGGATGGCCAGCACATGGCGAACCACTGCTGCCAGCATTCTCGCCTAGAAGAGAACAGCTGTCAGTGTGCAGAGGAACCTTGATGTGTGGATCCAGAGTAGTAATTCCACCTAAGTTAACAGATAGAGTGCTCAATGAGCTTCATGAGGGTCATCTGGGTGGGGTAAAAATGAAGAACTTAGCCAGAGCGTTTGTGTGGTGGCCGGGAATCGATAGAGAAATCGAAGAGATGACCAAGAGCTGTGCAGGATGCCAGAAGGTCCAAAACGCCCCACCACAAGCTCCTCTGCATCCATGGGAGTGGCCCTCATCTCCATGGCAAAGGGTGCACATTGATTTTGCTGGTCCCTTCATGGACTCGATGTTTTTAATTGCGGTGGATGCACATTCAAAGTGGCCAGAGGTAATAAAAATGTCCTCAACCACCACGGAAAAAACTATCACAGTTTTACGAACCATATTCGCCAGAAATGGGCTGCCTGAACAGATTTGCTCTGACAATGGACCACAGTTTGTGTCTGAAGAGTTCCGGAGGTTCTTAAAGAACAATGGTGGTTAAGCATTACACATCTGCCCCATATCATCCAGCCACTAATGGATTGGCCGAGAGGTTTGTCCAAACATTCAAGGAGGCTATCAAGGCAATGTGTAATGAAGATATACCCCGACAACACAAGGTGGACAACTTCTTGTTTGCCTACCGGAATGCGACACATGCGGTTACCAACTAAACTCCAGCCATGATGTTCTTCAATCGAAGACTACGATGCCGCTTGGATTTGGTTAAGCCAAATGTCCGAAGAGATGTGGAGAACAGGCAGTTTCAGAATATGAATGAAAGGCCGACCAGGAGTTTTAAGATAGGTCAACCAGTTTTGGCCCGGGACTACCGCACTGAGAAATGGCAGCCAGGAACGATTTGTAGACAACAAGGACCTCTCATGTATACCGTGGACGTTGGGGAGAGCATTGTAAGACGCCATGCTGACCAGATTCTAGAATCACTGGAAAACTTCAACTCCACACCACGATCTGATACACCTGGTAATGAATCGACGTTCCAATTGCAGCTACCGCAGAATCGGTGATATTGGAAGCAGATGAACCAAACAACGAGATTGATCCCAACTCAACATTGCCAGAAGAACCTGATACCCCAAAGAGGCGTTATCCAGACAGAATCAGGAAGCCTCCTCAAAGACTGAACTTATAATTGCTTAAACTTAACCAATGTATCTTGCAACAGTAATTGTGATTGTAATTATTTATCATTTAGTTGTTAAATGAATGTTATGTACTGTTTATCTAAAAGGGGAGGAATTGTTGTGTATGTACCTTTAAGAGAATAACTGGTCTCAGACTGCAATACCGGCAGTGACCACCCCTGTATAAAAGGCGCTAGTGAGCCTCTTTTTTTAGTTTCACTATTGACTTCCACCAGTAAAGACGTGTTTTGTTTAACTCTGCTGTCCGTGTCGCAATCATTCACGGACATAATACTTTGCCCCTCATGTGTTTGTCTAGCTTCCCCTGAAATGTATCTATACTATTCGCCTCAACCACTCCCTGTGGCAGCGAGTTCCACATTCTCACCACTCTCTGGGTAAAGAAGTTGCTCCTGAATTCTCTATCCGATTTAAAACAATCCAACACATTTAAAACAAAACAATAGATTTAGAAACAAACTACTGGAGTGCTGCAAACCTAGAAGTGGTTCTGATTCAAAGTATTTGTTTTTAAATTGGTTTAGAATAAACCTTTGCACCTCTGCGGGTTTAATCCGAGACTGAAAGGGTTACAAAAAATAATAAAGCGATGTTGTACAGGCAGGTGGTGAGCAATGGAATAGCAAGAAATATATAGTTCAGCATATGCAGTAACTATATTTTTTCTTATCCATGAGCAATGCCTTGCAAGATCATCGAAACATAGAAACATAGAAGATAGGAGCAGGAGTAGTCCATTCGGCCCCTCAAGCCGGCTCTACCATTCAATGCGATCATGGCTGATCATCCAATTTCAGTACCCGGTCCCTACTTTCTCCCCATATCCCTTGATCCATTTAGCCTTAAGAAATATATCCAACTCCTTCTTGAAAATATTTAATGAATTGGCCTCTACTGCCTTCTGTGGTAGAGAATTCCACAGGTTCACCACTCTCTGGGTGAAGAAATTCCGCCTCATTTCTGTCCTAAATGGCTTACCCCTTTTCCTTAGACTGTGACCCCTGGTTCTGGACTCCCCGACCATCGGGAACATCCTTCCTGCATCTAGCCTGTCCAGTCCTGTCAGAATTTTATAAGTTTCAATAAGATCCCCTCTCATTCTTCTAAACTCCAGCGAGTACAAGCCCAATCGACCCAATCTCTCCTCATATATCATTCCTGCCATCCCAGGTATCAGCCTGGTGAATCTTCGCTGAACTCCTTCCATGGCAAGAACATCCTTCCTCAGATAAGGCGACCGAAAATGCACACAATACTCAAGATGTGGTCTCACCAAGGCCCTGTACAACTGCAGCAAGACATCCTTGTTCCTGTACTCAAACCCTCTCGCTACGAAGGCCAACATACCATTTGCCTTCTTAACCGCCTGCTGCACCTGCATGCTTACCTTCAGCGACTGGTGCACAAGGACACCCAGGTCTTGTTGCACTTCCCCTTCTCCCAATCTATTGCCATTCAGATAATAATCTGCCTTCCTGTTTTTGCCACCTGTGGTAAACCACTGTTGTACCTGCCTGTGTGGGTGTTTGTATTCCACTGTGTACATGTCTGTACATGCCTCGGCTGACTCCTCCCACGAGTCCAGGTATAAAGGTGACTGCTCCACAGTCCCTCTGTATTCTGGACTGGTCGACCACTCGAGGCACACCTTCATTCTCTTGTTAATAAAAGCCTGTTAGTTACTCGCTTAACCTCAGTCTTTTGAGTAATTGATAGCGCATCACCACCAAAGTGGATAACCTCGCATTTATCCACATTATACTGCATCTGCCATGCATCTGCCCAATTACCCAACCTATCCAAATCATCCTGGAGTTTCTCGGCATCCTCCTCACAGCACATGCGCCCACCCAGCTTTGTGTCGTCTGCAAATTTGGAGATATTACATCTAGTTCCCTTGTCTAGATCATTAATCTATATTGTGAATAGCTGGGGTCCAAGGACCGATCCCTGCGGTACCCCACTAGTCACTGCCTGCCACTCGGAAAAAGACCCGTTTATTCCAACTCTTTGCTTTCTGTCTGCCAACCAGTTCTCTATCCAAGTCAATACTTTGCCCCCAATCCCATGTGCCTTAGCTTTACACGCTAATCTCTTATGCAGGACCTTATCAAAAGCCTTCTGAAAGTCCAAATACACCACATCCACTGATTCTCCCTTATCTATTTTACCAGTTACAGCCTCAAAAAATTCCAGTAGATTAGTCAAGCACGATTTACCTTTTGACTTTGTCCGGTCCTGTCACTGTTTTCCAAGTGCTCTGCTATTACATCTTTTATAATGGACTCTAGCATTTTCCCCACTACCGATGTCAGGCTTACCGGTCTGTAATTCCCCGTTTTCTCTCTACCACCTTTTTTGAACAGTGGGGTAACATTAGCTACCCTCCAATCCATGGGTACTGTTCCAGATTCCATCGAATGTTGGAAGATGATCAGCAATGCATCTACGCGGAGTGAACACACGAAAGGCTGCTGGACCGGATAGCATCCCTGGACGGGAACTCAAGGAATGTGCTGATCAGCTGGCTGATGTCTTCACCGCCATCTTCAATCTGTCATTGGCCCAGGCAGTAGTCCCTGCATGCTTCAAGACCGCTACCATTATTCCTGTGCCAAAACAAACGGCTGTGACGTGCCTGAACGACTATCGACCTGTCGCACTCACACCCATCATAATGAAGTGTTTCGAGAGACTGGTCCTGGCTCACATCAAAGCCAGTGTTCCCGACTCTCTTGACCAACACCAGTTTGCCTATCGTGCAAACAGATCAACGGAGGATGCAATCACAACTGCTCTACACTCGGCACTGAATCACTTAGATGGTAAAGAGACCTACATCAGAATGCTGTTCATAGACTACAGCTCAGCATTCAACATTATCGTCCCCAACAAGCTGGCCACCAAACTCCAAACTCTTGGCCTGAACACTTCCCTCTGCAACTGGACCCTGGTCTTCCTAACAAACAGACTCCAGTCTGTCAAATTAGGTAACCACACCTCCCCCCCCCCCCCGACCCTGAACACGGGGGCCCCACAAGGATGTGTGCTGAGCCCCCTCCTCTACTCCCTCTTCACCCACGACTGTGTGGCTGTTCATGGTTCCAACACCATCATCAAGTTTGCGGATGATACCACGGTAGTAGGCCAGATCACCAACAACGATGAGTCAGCCTACAGGGAGGAGGTCCAGCATCTCGTGAAGTGGTGCGCCGATAACAACCTGGCCCTTAACATCAAGAAAACCAAAGAAATCATTGTGGACTTCAGGAAGTCTAAAGACGGAAGTCACACCCCCATCCACATCAATGAGGCTGTGGTGGAAAGGGTGGACAGCTTTAAGTTCCTCAGAGTCCACATCACGGAAGACCTCTCCTGGTCCCTCAATACCTCCTCTCTGGTGAAGAAGGCCCAGCAGCGCCTATATTTCCTAAGGAGGCTGAAGGGATGTAACCTGTCACCCCTGATCCTCTCTAACTTTTACCGCTGCACAATAGAGAGCATCCTGACAAACTGTATCACAGTATGGTATGGCAGCTGTAGCTACTATGACCGGAAAGCCCTGCAGCGGGTAGTCAAAACTGCCCAACGCATTACCGGCACCCGGCTACCGACCATAGAGCACATATACCAGAAACGCTGTCTACGGAGGTCACGGTCCATCATCAAAGACCCTACCCACCCCAGCCACAGTCTGTTCGCCCTCCTGCCATCTGGGAGACGCTACAGGGCTGTCATCCTACTGAACTCCACAAATAAACTCTAAAGCCTGCACATCTGCCAATGCACTTTATTAGGGTTATGTTTATGTTAATATACTACAAGCCAAATGTATGTTGAATGTTTAAATGTCTTAATCTAAATTTACACTCTCGGGAGCCGCAAGCCTACATTTCGTTGTACTGCACTTGTGCACTAACAATGACAATAAAAGTTGATTTGATTTGATTTGACTATTTCTAGGGCCCCTTCCTTAAGTACCCTAGGATGTAGATTATCAGGCCCTGGGGATTTATCAGCCTTCAATCCCATCAATTTCCCTGTGGAAATTATGTAGGAATCCCTCATAAAGTAACAAATATTCTTACGATCTACTTTATATGTACAATTTGGTACATGGGGGCACGCATTTCATTCAGAACCTATGATAAGTGCCTGCAGTACCTGTTATGCCCGTAGGTAATGCTATGATAGATATTTTTAATGTTAAAGGTGCCACTCTTCCCTGTCTCGCTCACATACACAATACCGGTTATTTTACCATGGAAGTAGATGGGGACGAGATCAGCTTTGCGTTCTGTGTGCAGTTGCAGGCTCTGAGCACTAGGTGGCACAGCAAAGCAAATTTTATTTGTTCCCTCCCCGTTTCTGTTGATTTTTGTTTTGGGGAGGTGAACAACACCACTCGGGAGATGAAGGAAAATCACACATGCTGGAATTCTAAAATAACCATCGCAAGTGTCTTGTTTTGCACACTTTGTACAAAAATAATAAATTGCAGGACAACGGAGTATTACAGTTTAAACTCTTTTAATGAAGCATCAGGTCTGACCTGACTCACAGCAGTACAGCACCGTGTGGACAAGATGGAGTCAGGACCCCCTGGGTCGTCCAAACAATAGCAGTCCTTACAGATGCCTGCAGGCCAATGACAACTCAGCATGTGATCACATGTGAATATAATAGGTATTCCTTACAGATGCCTGCGGGCCAATGATAATTCAATATGCAAATGTTACATCCCCTTTCTTTTAAAAGAAAAATGTTATGCATTACTTTTAAACCTTTCTTCTACATAATGTTCTCGGTAGCATAAATATATAAGTAAACTCAGCATTTAACTAGCACTGAAAACATCTCAACGTTTCAATAACGATGTACAGTTTTTTTTTTAGGGCAGTGATCCGCCTACACCCTTTGACAGTTCACAAGTCAAGGATAACTCTAGGCTTGACCTCTCGTCCCGACCTTGTGTGGTATGGAACTGAGCATGCTCCTGAATCGGTCAACGAATCAGGTTCAGGTTTAGGTTCAGGTAAGTATGATGTTTTTTGTGTATTGCTCTGTTCATCATACTCTGTTGAGCTAATCCTCTCGTCGGAATGACGGTGTTGTTCCTTGGTGTTCAGGAGGTGCCTGCGATTGCGGCGGGACATCTGTCCTTCTGGGGTGCGGATGCGATACGATTGCTCAGTGTCAGTTGGCTGGATGACGACTGCTGGCTCCCAGTGGTCATGCTCCTGGATTCTGACGGATTCTCCATTGTGCAGCGGCGGCAGTAGTCTAGCTGACCTGTCATAGTGTCTCTTTTGGTGTTGCTGTCTCTGTACACGCTTTTCATGCACTTGCTTGCAGCTGACGACCTGCCAGGGCCTGTCTGGCATACGGTGAGGTATCATCGGCTCTTTGACATTTGATGGGCGGCGTTCTAGACAAATGGAACATTTTCCGACAATGTTCTCAATGTGTTTGCACATTCCGGGCCAAAACATAATGTCACGTGCTCTTTGTTTGCATTTTTCCATGCCCATATGTCCAGCATGAATTTTTGTCAACATCTCTTCTCTGAGACTGGTAGGAATGATGATTTTCTCCCCTTTGAAGACGATTCCGTTGATTTGTGACAGTTCATCTCTGTGGTTCCAGAATTCAGATATGCTCTGAGGGTATTTCCTCCTTTCCTCAGGCCATCCTTCATGTATGACTTTGCTCAGCAGTGTGAGTTGTGCCTCTTTCTCTGTTCCTGCTTGGATCTCCTTCAGTTTTGAGTCACTCACAGGTAAGCTGTTGTACACCATGTGCACCTGCACATCCATGCCTTCACTGAGGCTGCTGTCCTGGTAGCTAAGAGACTTTCTGGAGAGCATGTCTGCGACAGGAATGTCTTTGCCTGGACGGTGAATGATTGTGAAGTCATACTTCTGTAGCTGAAGGATCATTCTCTGTAGCCTTGGTGGGGCTGTGGCTAGTGGTTTCCTCATGATTGACTCGAGGGGCCTGTGGTCGGATTCCACAATGACTTGTTGGCCATAGACGTATTGGTGGAAACGCTTACATCCAAACAGAATTGCATATAGCTCTTTCTCGATTTGAGCATAGTTGATTTCACTGTCTGTGAGAGATCTGGAAGTGTAGCCGATGGGCTTTCCTTCTTGCAGTAATACTGCACCTAGTCCATACTTTAACGTGTCCACTTGTAGTCTGAGCTCTTTGTTGGGGTCGAAGTAGGCAAGAACTGGTCCTGGTTCTCTGGTGATTAGGTCTTTCATTTTCTGAAATGCTGTGTCATGTTGTTTGTCCCACAGGAACTCATTGGATTGTTTGAGCAACTGACGCATAGGTGCGTTGATTTCGGAGAGGCTCGGGGCAAACTTGGCTTAGTAGTTAACCATGCCTAGTACTGTCTCTAGCTCTGCGCGGTTCTTCGGCGGCTCCATCTTCTTGATGGCGGAGATTTTCTCTGGATCCGGCTTAATGCCATCAATTGAGAGGCGATGCCCGAAATAACTGATCTCGGTGGATCCGATTATGCTTTTCCCGGGGTTGAGCCGGATACCTTTCTCCCGTGATCTTTGTAGCATCGCACGGAGGTTCCTGTCATGTTCCTCTCTATTCCTGCCATAGACGAGGATGTCATCTACGATTGCGACTACTCCATCGAGGCCTTCATAAGTTTCGTCGATCTTCCGCTGGAATTCATTCTGAGCTGAGATAAGACCAGAAATCGGTAGCGTCCAAATGGTGTGTTGAACGTTGTTAGCTTAGATGACTCTTCTGTGAGCTTGATAGTCCAGTATCCTGATCGTGCGTCCATTACACTGAAGTAACGTGCTCCCACTAGCTTGGGTGTGATGTCATCTAGCGTTGGTAGAGGGTAGTGAGGGCGTTTGATAGCCTTGTTCAAATCTCTGGGGTCGAGACAGACTCTGAGCTTGTCTGTACGTGGTTTCTCAACCACTACTAACGCGTTGACCCACTCTGCCGGTTCAGTTTCCCGGACGATGATTTCTGTATTCTCCATGCTCTGCAGCTCCTCCTTCAGGCAACTACATAGAGCAAGGGGTATCCTTCTCGGTGGGCAAACCACAGGGGTTGCTGCTGGGTCAAGGTGAATCGTGCATTCATCTGGGAATAGTCCGAATCCTTTGAAAATGTCAGCAAACTCCTCCATGACTGTCTGCTTCTCATCTGGTGCTGTCAATGATAGCACTAGCTTGACGAGGTCCATGTCTAAACATGCCTTTAGACCTAGCACTGGAGGTGCTCGAGTGTCAATAATGTAAAAGTCCAACATCATGTCACTTTCTTTGTACTTGCATTTCATCACGCATGTGCCTTTTACAATGAGCTGCTCACCCCCATAGCCGGTCAGTCTGCATGAGGTGGGCTGTAGCTCACACTCATCCTTCAAGCTGTGATACTCAATCAGAGGAATTACATTAACCTGAGATCCAGTGTCTAGTTTAAACTTAAGCTCTTTGCCCTGTTTTCCTATCTCAATATTGGCAAAAGCTTGCTCAGTCTCTGAAATCTGTTTTTTCTGTGACACAGAATCAATAAACAGTTCCTCTGCATTTGGCTCTCTTTCTGGCATTTGGCTGTCACTCACTGTGTGTACCGTTTTTCTGAAAACAGTCCTGCAAACTTTAGCAAAGTGGTTCCATTTACCACATTGAGGACATTGCCTTCCTTTGGCAGGGCAGTACTCCTTTTCTCCATGCCAGTTGTTTTCACAATATCCACAGTTTTTGAAGTGTTTTATGTCTGTGTCACCCATTTTTAGAACTCTCTCTGTTCTTTCTGTTCTGAAACACGCTCTCTGGGTGGTGTTCTTTGGTGTGTGTCTATTAACTGCATGCACTGTCTGTTCACTCGAGCTGCTCGTGGCGCCAGTTATGGTTTTCAACTGTGCTTGGGCTATCTCGTGCGATCTAGCTATGTCTATAGTCCAGCATTAGCCCGGACCCAACATTCAAAAGTTTCTCTCTCACTTTAGCTGAATATATTCCAAACACGATGCGGTCTCTGACCATCTCATCTTTATCTGCATATGCACAGTCATTTACCAGCAGTTTTAACTCAGTCACGAACTGTTCAAACGACTCACTAGCTCCTTGTACTTTCTCCTGAAACCTGTACCTAGCGAATATCGTATTTGTCTTGGGCATCACGTATGCTTCAAAGCGGTCAAAATAACTTTTCAGTACCTTAGCTTCATCTGCGGTGAGAGACCATGTATTAACAATGTCTCTCCCTTTTTCTCCAATCCACAAGAGTAGGTAGCTGCATCTTTCTTCCTCCCCTTTGCTTTTCAGTGGACCCGAGAACATCAATTCCACGTGTTGCTTGAACTTGCACCATTCTCTAGGTAAGTTCAAAGATTCCCAATTCATTCGGGGTAAGGGAGCTCCAACGATGTCCATTTCAAATCCCTGTTCTGACACCATGTCTTGTTTTGCACACTTTGTACAAAAATAATAAATTGCAGGACAACGGAGTATTACAGTTTAAACTCTTTTAATGAAGCATCAGGTCTGATCTGACTCACAGCAGTACAGCACCGTGTGGACAAGATGGAGTCAGGACCCCCTGGGTCTTCCAAACAATAGCAGTCCTTACTGATGCCTGCAGGCCAATGACAACTCAGCATGTGATCACATGTGAATATAATAGGTATTCCTTACAGATGCCTGCAGGCCAATGATAATTCAATATGCAAATGTTACAGAAAGTGCTGGAAATGCATAATAGGATGATCAGCATCTGAAAGAGAGAGCTAGGTTATAATTTAAAGTGTCAGCCAGTGGCTCAGTGGGTAGCACACTCACTTCTGGGTCGGAAGGTTGTGGGGTCAAGTCCCACCCCAGGAATTTGAGCACAAAAATCTAGGCTGACACTCCAGTGCAGTGCTGAGGGAGCGCTGCACTGTCGGAGTCATAGAGTCATAGAGTTTTACAGCACAGAAAGAGGCCCTTCGGCCCATCGTGTCTGCGCCGCCCATCCATCCCTGTCCAGTCTAATCCCATTTTCCAGCATTTGGTCCATAGCCTTGTATGCAATGGCATTTCAAGTGCTCATCCAAATGCTTCTTGAATGTTGTGAGGGTTCCTGCCTCCACCACCCTTTCAGGCATTGAGTTCCACATTCCAACCACCCTCTGGGTGAAAAAGTTCCTCCTCAAATCCCCTCTAAATCTCCTGCCCCTTACCCTGAATCTATGCCCCCTTGTTATTGACCCCCCCACTAAGGGGAAAAGTTCCTCTTTATCTACCCTATCTATGCCCCTCATTATTTTGTACACCTCAATCAGGTCCCCCCTCAGCCTTCTCTGCTCCAAGGAAAACAACTCCAGCCTGTCCAGCCTCTCTTCATAGCTGAGGCGCTCCATCCCAGGTAACATCCTGGTGAATCTTCTCTGCACCCTCTCCAAAGCAATCACATCCTTCCTATAGTGAGGCGACCAGAACTGCACACAGTACTCCAGCTGTGGCCTCACCAGCGTTTTGTACAGCTCCATCATAACCTCCCTGCTCTTATATTCTATGCCTCGGCTAATGAAGGCAAGTATCCCATATGCCTTTTTAACCACCTTATCTACCTGCTCCGCTGCCTTCAAGGATCTATGTACATGTACACCAAGGTCCCTCTGACCCTCTGTACTTCCTAGGGTCCTACCACTCATTGTGTATTCCCTTGCCTTATTTGTCCGTCCAAAATGCATCACCTCGCACTTTTCAGGGTTAAATTCCATTTGCCACTTTTCCGCCCATCTGACCAACCCGTTTATATCGTCCTGTAGCCGGAGGCTTTCCTCCTTGCAATTTACCACCCCACCAATTTTCGTGTCATCTGCGAACTTACTGATCATACCTTTTACATTCTCATCCAAATCATTTATGTAGATCACAAACAATAAGGGACCCAGCACCGATCCCTGAGGTACCCCACTGGACACAGGCTTCCAGTCACAAAAGCAACCTTCGACCATCACCCTCTGCCTCCTGCCACTCAGCCAGTTTAGGATCCAACGCGCCAAGGCACCCTGGATCCTATGGGCTCTTAACTTCTTGACCAGTCTCCTATGCGGGACTTTGTCAAAAGCTTTACTGAAGTCCATGTAAACCACATCCACAGCATTTCCCTCATCCACCCCACTAGTCACCCCTCGAAAAATTCGATCAGATTTGTTAGACATGATTTACCCTTGACAAAGCCATGCTGACTATCCCCGATTAATCCTTGCCTCTCCAAGTGGAGATTAATTTTGTCCCTCAGAATTTTTTCCAATAATTTCCCCACCACAGATGTTAGACTCACTGGCCTGTAATTCCCTGGTTTATCCCTGCTACCCTTCTTGAATAATGGTACTACGTTAGCTGTTCTCCAGTCCTCTGGTACATCCCCTGTGGCCAGAGAGGTTCTGAAAATTAGTGTCAGAGCCCCTGCAATCTCCTCCCTTGCCTCCCACAGCAGCCTGGGACACATCTCGTCCGGGCCTGGGGATTTATCCACTTTTTGGCCCGCTAAAACCGCTAGCACCTCCTCCCTCTCGATGCGAATATGTTCGAGTATGTCACAGTCCCCTTGCCCGATTTCTATGTCTGCATCGTCTTTCTCCATAGTGAACACAGATGCAAAAAATTCATTTAAAACCCCGCCTACATCCTCTGGCTCTACACACAGATTGCCACTTTGGTCCCTAATGGGCCCTACCCTTTCCCTGGTTATCCTCTTGCCCTTAATATACTTATAAAACATCTTAAGATTTTCCTTTATTTTGCTCGCCAGTGTTATTTCATGGCCCCTCCTCGCCCTCCTAATTTCTTTTTTAAGTATGCCCCTGCACTTTTTATACTCCTCTAGGGCTTCTTCTGTCTTTAGTCTTTTGTAACTGCCAAAAGCCCCCCTTTTATTTCTAATGCATTTTTGTATATCCCTTGTCATCCAAGGTTCCCTTTGCTTGTTGGTCCCACCCTTGACCTTCACAGGAACATGTTGGCGTTGTACTCTCTCTATTTCCCTTCTGAAAGTCTCCCACTGTTTTGATGTGGATTTTCCTATAAGCAGCTGCTCCCAGTCCACTTTGGCCAGATCCTGCCTTATCATATTAAAATCGGCCTTCCCCCAATTTAGAACCCTTATTTCCGGGCCGTCTTTGTCTTTTTCCATGACCACCTTAAATCTCACCGAATTATGGTCAATGTCGCCAAAATGCTCTCCTACTGACACTTCCACCACTTGCCCGGCTACATTCCCCAGAATTAGGTCCAGTATCGCCCCCTCTCTTGTAGGACTTTCTACATGTTGGCTCAAAAAGCTCTCCTGGATGCACTTTAAGAATTCTGCACCCTCTAAGCCTTTCACACTCTGACTGTCCCAATTTATATTGGGGAAGTTGAAATCCCCCACTATTATTACCCTATTATTTTCGCACTTCTCTGAGATTTGCCTACATATCTGTTCCTCTATCTCCCCCTGACTGTTTGGGGGCCTATAGTACACTCCCAGCAAAGTGCTTGCCCCCTTTTTGTTTTTAAGTTCTACCCATATGGCCTCATTAGAGGAACCCGCTAATATATCATCCCTCCTTACAGCAGTAATTGACTCCTTAATTAATATTGCAACACCCCCTCCCCTTTTACACCCCCCTCTGTCTCGCCTGAAGATTCTATACCCCGGAATATTGAGCTGCCAGTCCTGACCCTCCCTCAACCATGTCTCCGTGATAGCAACAATATCGTACTCCCATGTGTTCAACAACAACTTCAGTTCATCCACCTTATTTGCAAGACTCCTTGCATTAAAATAAATGCCTTCCAGCCCTGCCATATTCTCTTTTGCCTTCACATGTTTGCTCTGCCTTCCCAGCTGACTTGTTTTTCCCTCTGTATTTGGCCGTAAATCACCCCCTACTATAGCTCCACTCTGTACCCCAACCCCCTGCCAAGTTAGTTTAAACCCTCCCCAGCAGTGCTAGCAAACCTCCCCGCAAGGATATTGGTTCCCCCCTGGTTCAGGTGTAAACCGTCCGACTTGTACAAGTCCCACCTTTCCCAGAAGCAGACCCAGTGATCCAGGAAACTAAAGCCCTCCCCCCTGCACCATCCCTTTAGCCACGCATTCATCTGTTCTATCTTCCTATTCCTATACTTACAAGCACGTGGCACCGGGAGTAATCCAGAGAATACAACCTTTGAGGTCCTGCTCCTTAATCCTTCACCTAGCTCCCTAAATTCTTGCTGCAGGACCTCATCCCTCTTTTTACCTATGTCGTTGGTACCAATGTGGACCACGACCACTGGCTGTTCTCCCTCCCCCTCCAGAATGCCCTGCAGCCGCTCAGTGACATCCTTGACCCTGGCACCAGGGAGGCAACAAACCATCCTGGATTCACGTCTACGGCCACAGAAACGCCTATCTGTTCCCCTTACTATAGAATCCCCTACCACTATTGCTCTCCCACTCTTTTCCCCCCTTCCTGGGCAGCAGGAGCACCCCCAGTGCCAGGAAGTTGGCCGCTGCTGCCTTCCCCTGGTGAGTCATCCCCCTCAACAGTATCCAAAGCGGTATACTTGTTTGAAAGGGGGATGTCCGCAGGGGTTCCCTGCACTACCTGCCTGCCTTTGTTGCTCCGCCTGATGGTCACCCCCTGTGCTGCCCTACCCTGAGGCGTGCACAACTCGCTAAACGTGTTATCCACGAGCCTTTCAGCATCGCGCATGCTCCAAAATTCATCCACCCGCAGCTCGAGCGCCGCAATGCGGTCTACAAGTAGCTGCAGCTGGATGCATTTCCCGCACACATGGTCATCAGGGACACTGGCAGCATCCCTGACTTCCCACATAGAGCAGGAGGAGCAGAGCACGGGTCTGAACTCTCCTGCCATGACTTACCCCTTTAATTACTTTAAAAATTTATTCAATACCCCAGTTACAGGTATGCTCTAGGGCGCTTTATTTACCAACTATCCCCACTACACCACAGAAATTTAACACCACAAAATTCAAGCTTGTATTGAAAAAAGAGAAATACTCACCAACCAATCACCTACCTGCTCCCTGGTGACGTCACACACTGATTACTTTTTACCTCTCTCCCCGCTGCTGAGTTGGTCGGGCCTCGCCTCTCTCCGGTTTTTATACCGGTCTCACCACACTGCTCCCGACTGGTCTCGGGCCTCGCTGGTCGCCGGGTTTTCTCCCGAGCTCCTCTTCGCTGCTCCCGCTGGTCCCGACTGGTCTCGGGCCTCGCCTCTCTCCGGTTTTTATACCGGTCTCACCACACTGCTCCCGACTGGTCTCGGGCCTCGCTGGTTGCCGGGTTTTCTCCCGAGCTCCTCCTCGCTGCTCCCGCTGGTCCCGACTGGTCTCGGGCCTCGCCTCTCTCCGGTTTTTATACCGGTCTCACCACACTGCTCCCGACTGGTCTCGGGCCTCGCTGGTCGCCGGGTTTTCTCCCGAGCTCCTCCTCGCTGCTCCCGACTGGTCTCGGGCCTCGCCTCTCTCCGGTTTTTATACCGGTCTCACCACACTGCTCCCGACTGGTCTTGGGCCTCGCTGGTCGCCGGGTTTTCTCCCGAGCTCCTCCTCGCTGCTCCCGCTGGTCCCGACTGGAGGTGCCGTCTTTCGGACAAGACATTAAACCGAAACCCCATCTGCTCTCTCAGGTGGATGTAAAAGATCCCACGGCACTATTTCGAAGAAGAGCAGGGGAGTTATCCCTGTGCCCTGGTCAATATTTATCCCTCAACCAACATAACAAAAACAGATTATCTGGTCATTATCACATTGCTGTTTGTGGGACCTTGCTGCCGCGTATCCTACATTACAACAGTGATACTCCAAAAGTACTTAATTGACTGTAAAGCACTTTGAGATGTCCGATGGTCATGAAAGGCACTATATAAATGCAAGTCTTTCTTTCTTTAAATGTATTCCTTCATCAGAACTCACCTAGTCTCAGAGTTTATCGCATCATTTGAATCCCTTGATTCTCCTTATTATGTATTAATTATCAGTAGGCGATTGCAGACTGCATACCGGCAGTCTTGTAGTGATGATATATTACTACTTGAATGCCCTGGTGATGATGGGAGAGTTAACAAGTCTCTGAGGGATAAAAGAACATCTCTGATCATTTCTTTCTATCCCTCATCATCCACGCCCCTGCACTTTCCCAACACCCAGATAGCCTTAGCCTGGCAACCACCACCCCCCCCACCACCCTCCCACCACCGCACCTGGGTAAAACCATTCTTGGCTGGCTCATTAACACCCTTTCTCACTTCCAGCTCTCTGCACTCCAGCATTCACCATTACATTGCCGCTTCTGCCAGCAGTGGACAAGGGGGCTGAGAGATGCCCCATCCTTGGCCTGGCGGAGCATTGGTGAGCCGCCATGCCGAAGGAGCCCAGGCATACCTGGATCGTGGCCCGGACCCCTAAAAGAAGATTTGTTGATGCAAAGTTTACAAACGTCAGGATTCCCAGCCTCTATCAACAACAACAACTTGTATTTATATAGCGCCTTTAATATAGTAAAACGTCCCAAGGCGCTTCGCAGGAGTATTAAAAGACAAAAAATTTGACACCGAGCCACATAAGGAGAAATTAGGCAGGTGACCAAAAGCTTGGTCAAAGGGGTAGGTTTTAAGGAGCATCTTAAAGGAGGAAAGTGAGGTAGCGAGGCAGAGAGGTTTAGGCAGGGAATTCCAGAGCTTAGGGCCGAGGCAACAGAAGGCACGGCCACCAAAGGTTGAGCAATTATAATCAGGGATACTCAAGAGGGCAGAATTAGAGGAGCGCAGATATCTCGGGGGGGGTTGTGGGGCTGAAGGAGATTACAGAGATAGGGAGGGGCGAGGCCATGGAGGGATTTGAAAACAAGGTTGAGAATTTTGAAATCGAGGCACCGCTTAACCGGGAGCGAGCAGGCACCTAAGCTGCTCCCACAGAGGCACGGACACTCACAGCCAATAACACCTGGCCTTGTAACACCTCGCCTTCTCCACATCAGAGCTGAGCTGCCCATCCGCTGCCCATCCCACCACTTGTAAGCGCCGGCGAGAGGCCAGGCCCTCCAACCACTGCACCGTTTTCCTCCTGGGTCACCCCTCTTACCCATCCCCGCGAAACAACGCCACTTTAAAAATGGTGCTGTCAATTTCATTAAGGCATCCCAAAAGCAGAAGGAGATTGTGAAGGGTTTTGAGGAGTTGACAGTATTTTGTGTTGTTTATAGGCATTTTAAACCTCAGGAGTGAAATTACAGCAGGAAAACTCCGTGCCAAATTAAAAAATATTGGAAAACTTTAGGAGCTCTGGGCCTACTAATTCGTTGACACCGCGCGCGTTTTACAGGCGTAAAATAGGCGACTCGATTTCCAATATAGTGGGCAACATGCGTGCGCATGTTCTGCGCCACCTGTCATATGGGTAAAGGATGAAGTATAGGCGTCCAGGGCCTGCGCCTGAAACAGGCGTTAAGCTCTTTGCATATGCAAATAGGGGGCCTAACGTGAGAGTTTATTCCTTGACTTCTCAGACGCTTCCCACCTGATGCAATACCTGAGTTAAGCTAGCTGCTGACCCCTAAACTGCAGCCCATTTTCAATCAGCCCTGTCTGTGGCAGTAAAAGTAATCATTGATTTGAATTTTTACCCCACCAGATACTTTCCAGGTTGCCGTGGGTGACCTAAGTCACATTAGTCAGTCTGCGGGGCACCACCACTTTAAGCTGTTCGGGGAGGTATTGTTGAATCCGTGATTCTTAAAGTATGATGTTTTCCAATAACTACACGGAGGCTGTAACTTAACAATCAACAGGTGTTTATAAGAACATAAGAACATAAGAAATAGGAGCAGGAGTAGGCCAATCGGCCCCTCGAGCCTGCTCCGCCATTCAATAAGATCATGGCTGATCTGATCCTAACCGCCAATCCACTATCACAGAACCATCTCCTGAATCTAACAGAATTAGACACACGAAATAGCAGCAGGATCAGGCTACACGGCCCCTGGGCCCGCTCCGCTACCCACAGGGCCATGTCCGATCCGAACCTGGATCATGTCCAAATTCCTGCCCGCTCCCTGTAACCCTTAATTCCCTTTATAGAGTCATAGAGTCATAGAGTTATACAGCACAGAAAGAGGCCCTTCGGCCCATCGTGTCTGCGCCGACCATCAATCCCTGTCCAGTCTAATCCCATTTTCCAGCATTTGGTCCATAGCCTTGTATGCAATGGCATTTCAAGTGCTCATCCAAATGCTTCTTGAATGTTATGAGGGTTCCTGCCTCTACCACCCTTTCAGGCAGTGAGTTCCAGATTCCAACCACCCTCTGGGTGAAAAAGTTCCTCCTCAAATCCCCTCCAAACATCCTGCCCCTTACCTTGAATCTATGCCCCCTTGTTATTGACCCCCCTACTAAGGGGAAAAGTTCCTCTTTATCTACCCTATCTATGCCCCTCATCATTTTGTACACCTCAATCAGGTCCCCCCTCAGCCTTCTTTGCTCCAAGGAAAACAACCCCAGCCTGTTTAGTCTTTCTTCATAGCTGAGGCGCTCCATCCCAGGTAACATCCTGGTGAATCTTCTCTGCACCCTCTCCAAAGCAATCACATCCTTCCTATAGTGAGGCGACCAGAACTGCACACAGTACTCTAGCTGTGGCCTCACCAGCGTTTTGTACAGCTCCATCATAACCTCCCTGCTCTTATATTCTATGGTGTGGAGATGCCGGAGTTGGACTGGGGTGGACAAATGTAAGAAGTCACACAACACCAGGTTATAGTCCAACAGCTTTATTTGAAATCACAAGCTTTCGGAGCGCTGCTCCTTCTTCAGGTGAAGTGGAGAAATGCATAAAGACACAGCTTATATAGTCAGAGAATCATGTCAGATGTTTACAGGTAACCTTTCCAACTGCCATTAATCGCACCTCGGCAGAGAGATAATCACAGCAGTCAAAGGTGTGAATGGTGTCCAAACAGGTCAGTCAGGGAAACATTACATCAAAGAACAATGAGGTGGGGTCACAAGGGGTCAAATATTGCAGATGCTGGGGTCAGCTGGGGTTTTCATACAGACCCCAGCATCTGCAATATTTGACCCCTTCTGACCCCACCTCATTGTTCTTTGATGTAATGTTTCCCTGACTGACCTGTTTGGACACCATTCACACCTTTGGCTGCTGTGATTATCTCTCTGCCGAGGTGTGATAAATGGCAGTTGGAAAAGTTACCTGTAAACATCTGACACGATTCTCTGACTATATAAGCTGTGTCTTTATGCATTTCTCCACTTCACCTGGTTATAGTCCAACAAATAAAGCTGTTGGACTATAACCTGGTGTTGTGTGACTTCTTACTTATATTCTATGCCTCGGCTAATGAAGGCAAGAATCCCATATGCCTTTTTAACCACCTTATCTACCTGTTCCGCTGCCTTCAGGGATCTATGTACATGTACACCAAGGTCCCTCTGACCCTCTGTACTTCCTAGGGTCCTACCACTCATTGTGTATTCCCTTGCCTTATTTGTCCATCCAAAATGCATCACCTCGCACTTTTCAGGGTTAAATTCCATTTGCCACTTTTCTGCCCATCTGACCAACCCGTTTATATCGTCCTGTAGCCTGAGGCTTTCCTCCTCGCAATTTACCACCCCACCAATTTTCATGTCATCTGCGAACTTACTGATCATACCTTTTACATTCTCATCCAAATCATTTATGTAGATCACAAACAGCAAGGGTCCCAGCACCGATCCCTGAGGTACCCCACTGGACACAGGCTTCCAGTCACAAAAGCAATCTTCGACCATCACCCTCTGCCTCCTGCCACTCAGCCAGTTTAGGATCCAATGCGCCAAGGCACCCTGGATCCCATGGGCTCTTACTTTCTTGACCAGTCTCCTATGCGGGACTTTGTCAAAAGCTTTACTGAAATCTATGTAAACCACATCCACAGCATTTCCCTCATCCACACACCTAGTCACCCCCTCGAAAAATTCAATCAGATTGGTCAGACATGATTTACCCTTGACAAAGCCATGCTGACTATCCCCGATTAATCCTTGCCTCTCCAAGTGGAGACTAATTTTGTCCCTCAGAATTTTTTCCAATAATTTCCCTACCACAGATGTTAGGCTCACTGGCCTGTAATTCCCTGGTTTATCCCTGCTACCCTTCTTGAATAATGGTACTACGTTAGCTGTTCTCCAGTCCTCTGGTACATCCCCTGTGGCCAGAGAGGTTCTGAAAATTTGTGTCAGAGCCCCTGCAATCTCCTCCTTTGCCTCACACAACAGCCTGGGATACATCTCGTCCGGGCCTGGGGATTTATCCACTTTTTGGCCTGCTAAAACCGCTAGTACCTCCTCCCTCTCGATGCTAATATGTTCAAGTATGTCACAGTCCCCTTGCCCGATTTCTATGTCTACATCATCTTTCTCCATAGTGAACACAGATGCAAAAAATTCATTTAAAACCCCGCCTACATCATCTGGCTCTACACACAGATTGCCACTTTGGTCCCTAATGGGCCCTACCCTTTCCCTGGTTATCCTCTTGCCCTTAATATACTTATAAAACATCTTAGGATTTTCCTTTATTTTGCTCGCCAGTGTTATTTCATGGCCCCTCCTCGCCCTCCTAATTTCTTTTTTAAGTATGCCCCTGCACTTTTTATACTCCTCTAGGGCTTCCTCTGTCTTTAATCTTTTGTAACTGCCAAAAGCCCCCCTTTTTTTCCTAATGCATTTTTGTATATCCCTTGTCATCCAAGGTTCCCTTTGCTTGTTGGTCCCACCCTTGACCTTTACAGGAACATGTTGGCGTTGTACTCTCTCTATTTCCCTTCTGAAAGTCTCCCACTGTTTTGATGTGGATTTTCCTATAAGTAGCTGCTCCCAGTCCACTTTGGCCAGATCCTGCCTTATCATATTAAAATCGGCCTTTCCCCAATTTAGAACCCTTATTTCCGGGCCGTCTTTGTCTTTTTCCATGACCACCTTAAATCTCACCGAATTACGGTCACTGTCGCCAAAATGCTCCCCTACTGACACTTCCACCACTTGCCCGGCTACATTCCCTAGAATTAGGTCCAGTACCGCCCCCTCTCTTGTAGGACTTCCTACATGTTGGCTCAAAAAGCTCTCCTGGATGCACTTTAAGAATTCTGCACCCTCTAAGCCTTTCACACTCTGACTATCCCAATTAATATTGGGGAAGTTGAAATCCCCCACTATTATTACCCTATTATTTTCGCACTTCTCTGAGATTTGCCTACATATCTGTTCCTCTATCTCCCCCTGACTGTTCGGGGGCCTATAGTACACTCCCAGCAAAGTGCTTGCCCCCTTTTTGTTTTTAAGTTCTACCCATATGGCCTCATTAGAGGAACCCGCTAATATATCATCCCTCCTTACAGCAGTAATTGATTCCTTAATTAATATTGCAACACCCCCTCCCCTTTTACACCCCCCTCTGTCTCGCCTGAAGATTCTATACCCCGGAATATTGAGCTGCCAGTCCTGACCCTCCCTCAACCATGTCTCCGTGATAGCAACAATATCGTACTCCCATGTGTTCAGCAACAACTTCAGTTCATCCACCTTATTTGCAAGACTCCTTGCATTAAAATAAATGCCTTCCAGCCTTGCCATATTCCCTTTTGCCTTCATATATTTGCTCTGCCTTCCCAGCTGACTTGTTTTTTCCTCCGTATTTGGCTGTAAATCACCCCCTACTATAGTTCCATTCTGTATCCCATCCCCCTGCCAAGTTAGTTTAAACCCCCCCCAACAGTGCTAGCAAACCTTCCCGCAAGGATATTGGTCCCCCTCTGGTTCAGGTGTAAACCGTCCGACTTGTACAAGTCCCACCTTTCCCAGAAGCAGACCCAGTGATCCAGGAAACTAAAGCCCTCCCTCCTGCACCATCCCTTTAGTCACGCATTCATCTGTTCTATCTTCCTATTCCTATACTCACTAGCACGTGGCACCGGGAGTAATCCAGAGATTACAACCTTTGAGGTCCTGCTCTTTAATCTTCCACCTAGCTCCTTAAATTCTTGCTGCAGGACCTCATCCCTCTTTTTACCTATGTCGTTGGTACCAATGTGGACCACGACCTCTGGCTGTTCACCCTCCCCCTCCAGAATGCCCTGCAGCCGCTCAGTGACATCCTTGACCCTGGCACCAGGGAGGCAACAAACCATCCTGGATTCACGTCTACGGCCACAGAAACGCCTATCTGTTCCCCTTACTATAGAATCCCCTACCACTATTGCTCTCCCACTCTTTTCCCCCCTTCCTGGGCAGCAGGAGCACCCCCAGTGCCAGGAAGTTGGCTGCTGCTGCCTTCCCCTGGTGAGTCATCCCCCTCAACAGTATCCAAAGCGGTATACTTGTTTGAGAGGGGAATGGTCACAGGGGTCTCCTGCACTACCTGCCTGCTTCTATTGCTCCGCCTGGTGGTCACCCATTTCCTTTCTTCCTGTGCAGCCCTACCCTGCGGTGTGACCAACTCACTAAACGTGTTATCCACGACCCTCTCAGCATCATGAATGCTCAACAACCCATCCACCCGCAGCTCCAGTGCCTCAATGCGGTCTGCTAGTAGCTGCAGATGGATGCATCTCTGGCACACGTGGTCATCAGGGGCTCCGGCAGTGTCCCTGAATTCCCACATAGAGCAAGAGGAGCATATCACGGGGCTGGGCTCTCCTGGCATGACCTTCCCTTTAATTACTTTAAATTAATTTACTATCACCAATTAAAGATATCTCTAAGGCGCTTGTATAGTCTACCAACAGTCCCTGCTATACCAGAAAAGACCCTAGTAACTATAAACTACAGAGTTAAAGTTTAAAAAAGAGAAATACTCACCAACCAATCACTTACCTGCTCCCTGGTGACGTCACACTCTGATTACTTTTTACCGCTCTCCCCGCTGCTGAGTTGGTATGCCTCGATGGTCGCCGGTTTTTAAGCTGGGCTCCTCCTCGCTGCTCCTCCCTGCTCCGAGTGGTCTCGGGCCTCGCTGGTCACCGGTTTTTAAGCCGGGCTCCTCCTCGCTGCTCCTCCCTGCTCTGAGTGGTCTTGGGCCTCGCTGGTCGCCAGTTTTTAAGCCGGGCTCCTCCTCGCTGCTCCTCCCTGCTCCGAGTGGTCTCGGGCCTCGCTGGTCGCCGGTTTTTACGCCGGGCTCCTCCTCACTGCTCCTCCCTGCTCCGAGTGGTCTCGGGCCTCGCTGGTCGCCGGTTTTTAAGCCGGGCTCCTCCTCGCTGCTCCTCCCTGCCCCCTACTTCCAGGAAACTGTCTATTTCTGTTTTAAATTTATATAATGAGGGCCACTTCCATGGGTGTAGAGGGGCATGTGGACCTTCTGGCATCCTGAGCAGCTCTTTGTTAGGTCCTCAATTTGTTGATCGATCCCCGGCCACCACACATAAGCCCAGCAAGGCTTTTCATTTTTACCCCTCCCAGATGACCTTCGTGAAGCTCATTGAGCACTCTCTCCCTTAACTTGGGTGGAATTGCCACTCGGGATCCACACATCACTGTCCCCTGGCATACTGACAGCTGTTCTCTTCTGGATGAGAATGCTGGCAACAATGAGTCGCCATGTGCTGGCCATCCCCTCACCGTCAAATCATATACCCGAGACAGTGTCGGATCATTGCTGGTCTCCTTCTCTATATCCGCGTTAGTTACTGGCAATCGTTCAATTATTGACGAATAAAATATCTCGATAGGGTCCACTGCTGGTGCTTCCTCCACAGTAGGCAGTGGCAGGCGTGATAGCCCATCAGCGTTTCCATGCTGCTTCGTGCCTTTATATTCTATTTCATATTGGTTCGCCCCTAGAAAAAGGGACCATCTTTGTAGCCGTTGTGCAGTCATCACCGGAACGCCCTTCTTTGGATTAAAGATGGAGACAAGTGGTTGGTGGTCAGTCAGCAAGGTGAACTTCTGCCCATGCAGATAGTGGTTGAATTTTTTTACTCCCCATGCTAGGCTGAGGGTCTCCCTGTTGATCTGGGCATAGTTGCGCTCGGCTGAGGTTAGTGACTGAGACACAAAGGCTACTGGCCTCTCCAACCCGTCTGGGAATTTGTGCGACAGCACCGCTCCAATACCACAGGGTGATGCATCACATGCCAACCGAATTGGTCGTGCTGGGTTGAAATGGGCCAACACCTCTTTTGATGTGATCAATTCTTTGCACTTCTGGAAAGCTCGTTTACATTCGTCATTCCACTTCCATGATACCCCCGTTTGCAGTAGGGCGTTCAGTGGGTGTAATACTGTAGACAAATTTGGTAAGAACTTATGGTAGTAGTTTACCAGCCCGAGGAACGACCTCAGTTGTGATACATTTTCCGGTGCTGGAGCCTTGACTACTGCCTCAATCTTTTCAGGGGACTTATGTAACCCCTCTTCATCAATAACGTGGCCACAATACGAGATCTGCTTCTGGAAAAACTCGCACTTGTGGCGATTAGCTCGTAGCCCATATTCCTTTAATCTAGTGAGCACCTTCTCCAGGTTGGCGAGGTGATCACTTTCATTTTCGCCCGTGACCAGGATGTCGTCCAAATAACACTGGGTCCCTGGAATCCCTTGCAGGACTTGATCCATTGCCCTTTGCCAAATAGCCGGAGCCGATGCTACCCCGAACACCAGCCGGTTGTATTGGTAGAGACCTTTATGAGTGTTGATCGTGAGGTATTGTTTCGAGGCTTCTTCTACCTCCATTTGCAAGTACGCCTGGGCCAGATCAATTTTGGTGAAGCGTTTACCTCCAGATAGCGAGGCGAAAATATCCTCAATCCGGGAAGCGGATATTGTACCGTGTGAAGGACTGGGTTCACTGTCAACTTAAAATCCCCACAGATGCGGACCTTCTTTGGTTCCCCAGGCGTATTACTCAATGACCTCTTCATTACAGGAACGATGGGTGTAACCCACTCGCTCCAATCTACTTTGGACAGTACTCCTGAACGTTCCAACCCTTCCAGCTCTGCTTCGACGGCTGGTCGGATCGCATAAGGCACCGGTCTGGCCTTACAAAACTTTGGGCTTGCATTTTCCTCTATTTTAATCATTGCTGTTATGCCTTTTAGTGTTCCGAGTCCCTCCTGGAACACTTCTTGTGCGTCAGCTAGCATTTTTGACAGTCGTCCAGGTGTGACGTCGTCATCCTTTTTGGCCTCAACCTTCAGTGCCTGTATGGAATGCCAATCTAATTGTATCTTCCGGATCCATTCACGTCCTAGTAGTGGTGGTCCTCCATCTGGCAATACATATAGGTCCACTTTAGGTATTTCCTGGCCTTTGTATATCACTTTCACCCTTATTTTCCCTTTGGGGTAGACTTTTTGCCCCGTGTACGTCTTCAAGACAATCTCTGTAGCTTTCAAGGGTATATGTGAAGATAGCCGCTTGTAATCCCTTTGGTTTATGACTGTTAGGGCTGATCCTGTGTCCAATTCCATTTTCACTTGGACTCCGTCTATCTTGAGTGTGACCCAGATAGTCTGGTGATCCTCCATTTTGATTACCTTATGTAGTTTCAGGCAACCCAGCTCCTTGCTTCTGGAGTCTGTATCACTTTTCTGTTCGTCTGAACTACTGTCCATCACCTTATGTACCTTTTTGTACTTCTCCTGTGGAGATTTCTTGTTGCTGGTTTTCTTCCCTGACCTGCAGACCCTTGCTATGTGTCCTGCTTTTCCACACTGTCTACACACTTGGTCCTTGAACCAACAATCCTTCTGGTCGTGTGTTGTTCTGCTGCAGCGATAACACTTCCCTGCTCCATATGACATTTCATTGGTGCCATATTCTTGCGGTCTCCGTTGTATCTCTGCAGCGCCCCTTGCGGCTCCTTCATGTGATACTGCCATGCTGAAAGCCTTGTCCAGCGTAAGATCCTTTTCTGATAGAAGCCGTTTCTGGGTTCCTTCACTTTGAAGCCCACACACAAACTTGTCCCTTAACGTATCTGCTAGTCCCATTCCAAACTGGCAGTGTTTCGATAGCTTGCGCAGTTCCGTTAAATACTCAGCATTACTTTCATCTTTATGCTGGTTCCTTTTGTGGAACTTAAATCTTTCCGCTATCAGCAGCGATGTGGGGTTTAAGTGGTCCTGTAGGATTTCCACTATGCTTTCGAAATTCTTATCCACTGGCTTCTCTGGGGTTATTAGGTTTCGCAGTAAGCCATAAGTTTTTGCACCCATGGAATTTAACAAAACTAGTGCTTTCCTAGCATCTGGCACTTCATTCGCCCTGCAGTGCACCTCAATGCGTTCCACATATGTCGCCCAATCTTCGACTTCATTGTCGAACGCAGTGATACTGCCACTCTTCAGCATCCCTGGGTGTGATTTAACTGTCTAAAATGGTGTCTCCCGCGCTCTCCCTTCTTCTCCGCTGGCACAAATTGGCATCTCCCGCACTTTCCTTTCTTCCCGCGCTCGCCCTTCTTCTCCGCTGCGGCTTCTAAAATGGCGTCTCCCGCGCTCTCCCTTCTTCTCCATGGCTCAATGGCGTCTCCCGCGCTCTCCCTTCTTCTCCCCGTGGACGCTGTTCAGCCCTTGAGCCCTGGCTGTGCTCTGCACGTTCTCCTGTGCACTTCTCCCGTTGCCGCCGCTCGGTCCTGAACCCGGCTGCTGCTTTACCCTCTCTCTCTTTGTTTTGTTTTTCCTCGACGCCGCTCGGTTTTCAACCCCCGGCTGCGCCCTGTGCGCTTCACCCTCTCTCTTACCCCATCGACGCTGCTCGGCTTTTTCTATGTCGTCGGTCGGCTCCAGCCGCCGCTGTCCGGGAAGGGTCTGCGCTGTACCTGTTGCCAGTCTGTTGCTGGATCGTCGTGGCTGGGGAACCAAGCCCGGCTCTCAACAGCCTCCCCTGCGATGTTCACTCTCTGCCGGATGACTGGGCGGTTGCTCGTGGTCGACGCCCGTGCTTCTGGCCTCGACTTTCTTCCACCGCCCTCCCGGAGCGAATCGTTGTAAGGAAATGCAAGGTTGCAGGTAGATTCGAATCGACCTCGTCGCCACTGTTGAATCCGTGATTCTTAAAGTATGATGTTTTCCAATAACTACACGGAGGCTGTAACTTAACAATCAACAGGTGTTTACTGGAGGAGGGTAGTCTAAAGACTGACAGTACAGAGGCATGCTCAAGGCTTATATACAGGTGTGGTCACTGCCGGTACTACAGTATACAGGAGCTGTAAAAGTAGTTCTCTCTTAAAGGTACATACACTACAGGTATCACAGTTGATATCACAGAATGGTTGGATTTCCTCAGATCCAGGGTACCATAGGTGGGACACATGTGGCAATTAAGGCTCCATTTGAGCACCCACTGAAATATTTCAAATGAAAGGTTTGCACGCCCTCAATGTTCAGCTCGTGTGTGATGTCAGCCATATAATTCTTCATGTGAATGTGGGCCACAATGCCTTTGAACTTCTCCAGTCCACTATCTCGAAACATTTTCACCCAGAGGGTGGTTGGAATCTGGAACTCACCGCCTGAAAGGGTGGTAGAGGCAGGAACCCTCACAACATTCAAGAAGCATTTAGATGAGCATTTGAAACGCCATAGCGTACAAGGCTACGGACCAAGTGCTGGAAAATGGGATTAGAATAGATATGGCTTGATGGCCGGCGTGGACACGATGGGCCAAAGGGCCTCTTTCTGTGCTGTATAACTCTATGACTCTATGACTCATAGAAACATAGAAGATAGGAGCAGGAGTAGGCCATTCGGCCCCTCGAGCCTGCTCCGCCATTTAATGAGATCATGGCTGATCATCCAAATTCAGTACCCTGTCCCTGCTTTCTCCCCATATCCCTTGATCCCTTTAGCTTCAAGAAATATATCCAACTCCTTCTTGAATATATTTAATGATTTGGCCTCAACTGCCTTCTGTGGTAGAGAATTCCACAGGTTCACCACTCTCTGGGTGAAGAAATTCCTCCTCATCTCTGTCCTAAATGGCTTACCCCTTATCCTTAGACTGTGACCCCTGGTTCTGGACTCCCCCACCATCAGCAACATCCTTCCTGCATCTAGTCTATCTAGCCCTGTTAGAATTTTATAAGTTTCAATGAGATCCCCTCTGATTCTTCTAAACTCTAGCGAATATAAGCCTAATCGACCCAATCTCTCCTCATACGTCATTCCTGCCATCTCTATTCATCCAGAGGCATGTGAGTAGGTGATTACTTGGCAACCCTTTGTAACCATGGTGATGACCCCACTTGGGCATCCAGGAACAGCAGAGAAGAATATGTACAATGAAGCACTTAGTTCATCAAGAATCACAGTTAAGCTGACCATTGGTTTTCTTCAGGTGCCTAGGTAGGTCTGAGGGAACACGACTGTACAGCTCCGAAAGAGTTTCAAGAATAATAGTGGCATGCTATATGTTTTATAATTATGTTATTTGTAAATCATTGCTCCTTCTCTCTGTGAATGAAGAAGAAGAAGAAGAAGGGAAAAAAAGGACAAGGGCCTAAGGTCCACAGCACGAAGATATTGCTGATGAGGGGAAGATGACACGTTAGAAAGCTCTTATCAGCTGCAAGGAAAGAGGTGGTCAGGCTTTGAGATGTAGTATAGTGGCGCTCCGTAGTTTCCAACATGCAGCCACTGAGCTTTGAGGCTTTTAGCAATGAGTAGACGCGTGTCGAAATAAAACATTCCAAAACATAACTTTGTCTTTTAACTGTTTACTGTAATATATTTCAAACAGGATTTCAAAGTAAAACACATTTAAATACGCACACGGTCAAAAACTGTATTGCACCACAGCCCTCAAAGCTTCTACCTTTTCTAGCCTCGTGGAGCTTGAACTGAAAAATGGCTGGATATCATGTGACAAGCTTAAGGACTGTACCATTGTAGCAAGAATAAAGGGGGTCTCTCAGACTATACTATTGGAACAAGAAAAGAGGGGGTTTCTCAATACAATAAGTCAGTCAGGTAAATTAACTATATTATACTAGAATATGCATCAATAATAAACAAATGCACATACATACTGTACCATAATATTTAACCAATATTTTAAATATTTTCTTTCTTCTTTACACTTTCTTAAACTTTCATGACTCTTACATGTAGGTTTAGAGATGCAGGGAGAAATTAAAGTGGATAGATAAGGAAATTAACGAGGAGGGGGTGGAGGTAATGATACAGATAAAACTAAGTTTGATTGACTTCTGAAAAACGGCAAATGAATTGGATTGGGCATGTTCTGAGAGGGGATGGGACATTGAAAGAGGTGTTAAGAGGACGGATGGCAGGAAAAAGACCTGGAGGAATGAAAAGAAGGATGCTTCTCTGGACCACCTGAAGAATGGGAGATAGTTTGGAGAATTGAAGAGAGAAGCATATGACAAAGTGGTTTAGAGAAGGAAGAATTGAGCCAGAACCTGCCTTAGGCAGACCAATGATGATGATATGAATGGATGGAACATCATTTTACAGAGAGATTCAGTCAATTCCCTACTACTCTTCCTATCATCAAAATAATAGAAATATACCCTGTGTTATGGGAAAACTCACTTTACAAATCAGCAGCCCCTGAATTGACTGCCACTAACATCTTCCTATTACAGGCTGCATGGTTAGGGTTAAGAAGAAAGTGGGGTGGAACTAATTGATGGCTGTTCAAAGAGCAGGCACAGGCATGATTGTCTGAATGGCCTCCTTCTGATCTGTATGATTCTATGATTCTATATTGACTGGAGAGAACCTGAGACCTCTGGGACTCTTCCAGGCACAGTGTGCCCAAGATTCTGTCCAGAGAGAGAATTAGAAGACGGTCCTATGTGTCAAGCATTGCTTGCTGAGCTGCCAATCAAAGCTACCACCTTCAATAAGAAACCTCCCTCTTCGGTAGGAGAGCCATGGCAACAACCTTGTCTGTTTAGCTTAGTCCCCTGCTAGCTGCATTAACTGAAGGCCATTCTAACATTAAAGATGCAAACAGTTCTGGAATATGCTCAACAGCCTCCATTGTCTCAAACTTGGGGTGGTATGTTTTTTGGGGTTTGTTTTTATTTGTTCATGGGATGTGGGCATTGCTGGCAAGGCCAGCATTTATTGCCCATCCCTAGTTACCCTTGAGAATGTGGTGGTGAGCCGCCTTCTTGAACCGTTGCAGTCTGTGTAGTGAAGGTACTCCCACAGTGCCGTTAGGGAGGGAGTTCCAGGATTTTGACCCAGCAACGATGAAGGAACGGTGAAATACTTCTAAGTCAGGATGATGTGTGACTTGGAGGGGAACTTGGAGGTGGTGGTGTTCCCATGCGCCTGCTGCCCTAGTCCTTCTAGGTGGAAGAGGTCACGGGTTTGGGAGATGCTGCCAAAGAAGCCTTGGCGAGTTGCTGCAGTGCATCTTGTGGATGGTACACACTGCAGCCACAGTACGCCGGTGGTGGAGGAAGTGAATATTTAATGGGGTACCAATCAAGTGGGCTGCTTTGTACTGGATGGTGTCGAGCTTCTTGAGTGTTGTTGGAGCTGCACTCATCCAGGCAAGTGGAGAGTATTCCATCACACCCATGACTTGTGCCTTGTAGATGGTGGAAAGGCTTTGGGGAGTCAGGAGGTGAAACACTGGCCGCTATTATGTCCGTGAATGATTGAGACACGGACAGCAGAGTTAAACAAAACACGTCTTTACTGGTGGAAGTCAATAGTGAAACTAAAACAACAGAGGCTCACTAGCGCCTTTTATACAGGGGTGGTGACTGCCGGTACTGCAGTCTGAGACCAGTTATACTCTTAAAGGTACATACACAGCAATTCCTCCCCTTTTAGATAAACAGTACATAACATTCATTTAACAACTAAATGATAACTAATTACAATCACAATTACTGTTGCAAGATACATTGGTTAAGTTTAAGCAATTATAAGTTCAGTCTTTGAGGAGGCTTCCTGATTCTGTCTGGATAACGCCTCTTTGGGGTATCAGGTTCTTCTGGCAATGTTGAGTCGGGATCAATGTCGTTGTTTGGTTCATCTGCTTCCAATATTACCGGTTCTGCGGTAGCTGCAATTGGAACGTCGATTTCATTACCAGGTGTATCAGATCATGGTGTGGAGTTGACGCTTTCCAGTGACTCTAGAATCTGGTCAGCATAGCGTCTTACAATGCTCTCCCCAACGTCCACGGTATACATGAGAGGTTCTTGTCGTGTACAAATTGTTCCTGGCTGCCATTTCTCAGTGCGGTAGTCCCGGGCCAAAACTGGTTGACCTATCTTAAAACTCCTGGTCGGCCTTTCATTCATATTCTGAAACTGCCTGTTCTCCACATCTCTTCGGACGTTTGGCTTAACCAAATCCAAGCGGCATCGTAGTCTTCGATTGAAGAACATCATGGCTGGAGTTTGGTTGGTAACCGCATGTGTCGCATTCCGGTAGGCAAACAAGAAGTTGTCCACCTTGTGTTGTAGGGGTATATCTTCATTACACATTGCCTTGATAGCCTCCTTGAATGTTTGGACAAACCTCTCGGCCAATCCATTAGTGGCTGGATGATATGGGGCAGATGTGTAATGCTTAACACCATTGTTCTTTAAGAACCTCCGGAACTCTTCAGACACAAACTGTGGTCCATTGTCAGAGCAAATCTGTTCAGGCAGCCCATTCCTGGCGAATATGGTTCGTAAAACTGTGATAGTTTTTTCCGTGGTGGTTGAGGACATTTTTATTACCTCTGGCCACTTTGAATGTGCATCCACCGCAATTAAAAACATCGAGTCCATGAAGGGACCAGCAAAATCAATGTGCACCCTTTGCCATGGAGATGAGGGCCACTCCCATGGATGCAGAGGAGCTTGTGGTGGGGCGTTTTGGACCTTCTGGCATCCTGCACAGCTCTTGGTCATCTCTTCGATTTCTCTATCGATTCCTGGCCACCACACAAATGCTCTGGCTAAGCTCTTCATTTTTACCCCACCCAGATGACCCTCATGAAGCTCATTGAGGACTCTATCCGTCAACTTAGGTGGAATTACTACTCTGGATCCACACATCAAGGTTCCTCTGCACACTGACAGCTGTTCTCTTCTCGGCAAGAATGCTGGCAGCAGTGGTTCGCCATGTGCTGGCCATCCCTTCACCGTTAAATCATAGACCCGTGATAGTGTCGGGTCATTCCGTGTTTCCTTTTCTATGTTTGCATTCGTCACAGGGAGACATTCGACTATGGTCGAGTGGAATAACTCCATTGGATCCACTGCAAGGTCTTCTTCTTCCACCGTCGGCAACGGTAGGCGTGACAATCCATCAGCATTTCCATGCTGTTTAGTTCCTTTGTACTCGATGTCATATTGGTGTGCCCCTAGGAAAAGGGACCATCTCTGCAGCCGTTGTGCTGTCATTATCGGTACGCCCTTCTGAGGGTTGAAAATGGAGACGAGGTTGATGATCGGTTAGTAGAGTAAATTTTTGACCGTGCAGGTAGTGATTGAACTTCTTCACCCCCCACACTAGGCTGAGGGCCTCTCTGTCAATCTGGGCGTAGTTACGCTCGGCAGAAGTTAACGAGCGTGACGCAAAAGCTATCGGCCTCTCTAAACCATCAAGGAATTTATGTGACAGTACCGCCCCAATGCCGTAGGGAGACGCATCACACGCCAGTCTGATCGGCAGTGCTGGGTTGTAGTGAGCCAATACTTCCCTTGAAGTGATTAAGTCCTTACTCTTCTGAAAAGCACGCTTACAATCATCGCTCCATTTCCATGCTACCCCCGTTCGTAGTAGGGCGTTCAGTGGGTGCAGAATTGTCGACAAATTCGGCAAAAACTTATGATAGTAATTCACCAATCCAAGGAATGACCTCAGTTGCGACACATTTTCAGGTGCTGGGGCCTTAACAACCGCTTCAATTTTGTCAGGGGACTTATGTAACCCCTCTTCATCAATCACGTGGCCACAATACGATATCTGTTTCTTAAAAAATTCGCACTTGGGGCGATTGGCTCGCAGCCCATGTTCCCGTAGTCTAGTGAGCACCTGTTCTAGGTTGTTAAGGTGTTCACTGTCATCTTCACCTGTCACAAGGATGTCGTCCAAGTAACACTGAGTCCCCGGAATCCCTTGCAGGACTTGTTCCATCGCTCTTTGCCATATCGCCGGAGCCGATGCTACTCCGAATACCAATCAATGATACTGGTAAAGACCTTTGTGAGTGTTTATCGTGAGATACTTCCTAGAGGACTCTTCAACCTCCATCTGCAAATATGCTTGTGCTAGGTCAATTTTTGTAAAACGCTTCCCTCCAGACCGTGAGGTGAAGATGTCTTCTATCCTTGGAAGAGGATATTGTACTGTGTGAAGGACTGGGTTCACCGTCACCTTGAAATCCCCACAGATGCGAATCTTCCTTGGCTCCCCGGACTTATTGCTTAACGTTTCCTTCATGACAGGAACGATGGGTGTCGCCCACTCTCTCCAGTCGACCTTAGACAACACGCCTGCCTTCTCCAGATTCTCCAGCTCTGCCTCGACGGCTGGGCGAATTGCATATGGTACCGGTCTTGCTTTGAAAAACTTGGGAACTGCATTCTCTTCTATTTTTATCGAGGCGGTTACGCCTTTAAGCGTGCCCAGTTCTTGTTGAAATACCTCTTTGGCGTTAGCTAAGATTGTTGACAATCGTCCAGGAGTGACGTCTTCATCTTTTTTACCGTCCACCGTCATGGCATGAATGGAGTGCCAATCTAAATTTATCTTCCTGATCCCATCCTCGTCGCCAGTATTATGTCCGTGAATGATTGAGACACGGACAGCAGAGTTAAACAAAACACGTCTTTACTGGTGGAAGTCAATAGTGAAACTGAAACAACAGAGGCTCACTAGCGCCTTTTATACAGGGGTGGTGACTGCCGGTACTGCAGTCTGAGACCAGTTATTCTCTTAAAGGTACATACACAACAGCCGCAGAATACCCAGCCTCTGACCTGCTCTTGTTCCCACAGTATTTATGTGGCTGGTCCAGTTAAGTTTCCGGTCAATGGTGACCCCCAGGATGTTGATGGTGGGGGATTCGGCGATGGTAATGCAGTTGAATGTCAAGGGGCGGTGGTTAGATGCTCGCTTGTTGGAGATAGTCATTGCCTGGCACTTGTGTGGCGTGAATGTTACCTGCCACTTATCAGCCCAAGCTGAACATCGTCCAGGTCTTGCTGCATGTGGGCCTTCATTACCTGAGGAGTTGCGAATGGCACTGAACACTGTGCAGTCATCAGCGAACATCCCCACTGCTGACC
Source organism: Somniosus microcephalus (assembly GCF_052327205.1). Lineage (NCBI taxonomy): Eukaryota > Metazoa > Chordata > Chondrichthyes > Squaliformes > Somniosidae > Somniosus > Somniosus microcephalus. The sequence continues at coordinate 15,585,067 of NC_140993.1, forward strand.
TTATGATGGAGGGAAGGTCATTGATGAAGCAGCTGAAGATGGTTGAGCCTAGGACACAGCTCTGAGGAACTCCTGCAGTGATGTCCTGGGGCTGTGATGATTGATTTTCAACCACCACAACCATCTTCCTTTGTGCTAGGCATGACTCCAGCCAGTGGAGAGTTTTCCCCCGATTCCCATGGACTTCAGTTTTACTAGGGCTCCTTAATGTCACACTTGGTCAAATGCTGCCTTGATGTCAAGGGCAGTCACTTTTACCTCATCTCTGGAATTCAGCTCTTTTGTCCATGTTTGGACTAAGGCTGTAATGAGGTCTGGAGCTGAGTGGTCCTGGCGGAACCCAAACTGGGCATCAGTGAGCAGGTTATTGGTGAGTAAGTGCTGCTTGATAGCACTGTCGATGACACCTTCCATCACTTTGCTAATGATTGAGAGTAGACTGATGGGGTGGTAATAGGCCTGATTGGATTTGTCCTGCTTTTTTTAGGGACAGGACATACCTGGGCAGTTTTCCACATTGTCGGATAGATGCCAGTGTTGTAGCTGTACTGGAACAGCTTGGCGAGAGGCGCGGCTAGTCCTGGAGCACAAGTCTTCAGCACGATAGCCGGGATGTTGTCGGGGCCCATAGCCTTTGCTGTAACCAGTGCGCTCAGCCGTTTCTTGATATCATGTGGAGTGAATTGGCTGAAGACTGGCTTCTGTGGTGGTGGGGACCTCAGGAGTAGGCACTTCTGGCTGAAGATGGTTGCAAATGCTTCAGCTTTGTCTTTTGCACTCATGTGCTGGGCTCCATCATCATTGAGGATGGGGATATTCATGGAGCCTCCTCCTCCCGTTAGTTGTTTAATGGTCCACCAGCATTCACGACTGACATGGCAGGACTGCAGAGCTTTGATCTGATCCGTTGATTGTGGGATCACTTAGCTCTGTCTATAGCATGCTGCTTCCGTTGTTTAGCATGCATGTAGTCCTGTATTGCAGCTTCTCCAGGTTGGCACCGCATTTTTAGGAACTGGCTGTCAGATAGAAAACAGAGAGTTGGAATAAACGGCTCATTTTCTGAATGGCAGGCAGTAACAAGTGGGGTACCACAGGGATCTGTCCTGGGCCCCCAGCTGTTCACAATTTACATTAATGACCTGGATCAGGGAGTCGGATGCAGCATTTCCAAATTTGCAGACGACACTAAACTAGGAGGGGGGGTGGGCTCAGAGGAAGAGACCAGGAAGCTCCAGAGCGATTTGGACAGACTGGGCGATTGGGCGGATAAATGGCAGATGCACTATAATGTGGACAAGTGCAAAGTTATCCACCTTGGGTGCAGGAACGGGAGGGCAAATTATTATTTAAATGGCAATAGATTGGGAGAGGGGGAAGTACAGAGAGACCTGGGTGTTCTTGTACACCAGTCACTGAAGGCGAGCATGCAGGTGCAACAGGCGGTCAAGAAGGCAAACGGTATGCTGGCCTTCATAGCAAAAGGGTTAGAATACAGGAACAGGGATACCTTGCTGCAGCTGTACAGGGCACTGGTGAGACCACACCTCGAGTACTGTGTACAGTTTTGGTCGCCTCATCTGAGGAAGGATGTTCTTGCCATGGAGGGGGTGCAGCGGCGATTCACCAGGCTGATACCAGGAATGGCGGGAATGACCTATGAGGAGAGACTATGTAGTTTAGGGATGTACACACTGGAGTTTAGAAGATTGAGAGGGGACCTCATAGAAGTGTATAAAATTCTGACAGGTCTAGACAGACTGGATGCAGAAGGAATGTTTCCCTTGGCGGGTGAGAACAGAACTAGAGGACATAATTTAAGGATAAGGGCTAAACCATTTAGGACAGAGATGAGGGGGAATTTCTTCACTCAGAGAGTGGTGAACCTGTGGAACTCATTGCCACAGAGGGCAGTGTACGCCAGCTCATTAAATATATTTAAGAGGGAATTAGATATATTTCTACGGGCAAAAGGGGTTAAGGGTTACGGAGAGAAGGCGGGGACGGGATACTGAATTAAAGGATCAGCCATGATCTCATCGAATGGCGGAGCAGGCACGAAGGGCCGAATGGCCTACTCCTGCTCCTATCTTCTATGTATCTATGTATCTATGTACCTGGTGCTGCTCCTGGCATGTTCCTCCAAACTCCTTATTGAACCAGGGTTGGTCCTCTGGCTTGGTGGTAATGGTAGAGTGAGGGATATGCTGGATTACAGATTGTGCTGGAATACAATTCTGCTGCTGCTGATGGCCCACAGTGCCTCATGGCTGTGAGAATAAACAACTCTTGAGATAGCTAATTCATACAGGCCTTGAGCCAACTGAAGGAGAGTGTAGGAGGGTAATGCAGATGTGGGAGCTGCACAAGGTGAGGTACCGGGCACGAGTGGGCTGCAGCAAGGCCAGGGGGAAAGGGTAGCTCGGGGGCCAGCTCTTTGTAGGGCATGTTCACAAGCGAGTTCTGCTGCACATGACTCAGATGAGGGCCTCGATAGGGAGGCCTTCAGTAGAAGGGTGTTGGGCATGCACACCGAATTTCTAGGTGCAATGGTAAGCCTGCTGCAGCCACGAGGGGTGCACTGTCTCTTGGCAATGTCAAGGAGCATGGAGGAGTCTGGCTCCAATATTGGCCAGGGCTTTGCACAGAACTTGGAGCTGTTGATTTAGACACAAAAGGCATCAAGGGGTATGGGGAGAGAGCAGGAATATGGTATTGAGATAGAGGATCAGCCATGATCCTATTGAATGGCGGAGCAGGCTCGAAGGGCCGAATGGCCGACTCCTGCTCCTATTTTTCTATCTTTCTATGTTTCTATGTTTTTCCAGGCTGTAAATGATGGACAACTCCAGGAGAGACTGTCAGCCCAGACATGATGCTGCCTGTGACTTTTGACATATGTTATTGTTAACAAATTGCAACCTTTAACTTTTTTAGCATTCCTTTGCTAGCATATTTAATTCACTGTCATTAAAAACCGATCTGCATTGTAGTTAGGCTCATTTGCAGAGGTGAAATTGCTGAGTTCTGCTTGTGATTAACTTCTTATTATTTCAGCAGCGGATAGATAGATACTAGATCAAAGAAATTGCAAACTGGCAACTCCTTGTCAAAGATGGTGACCATTGTGTGGAAATGTGAATCAGTCTTTATGACTGTACCGGCGCGAGTGAGGAGGCAAGTTCTCTCGCACGTTTCACAGACTGTGGTCGACAAGCTGCTGCTTATTGTTGTGCTGCTGTCACCTGCTTCAGGAGATCAACACACTGTCAGATATCACAGCTCGCCGGCTCGTTCAGTCAGCGATGCGACTTCCTCAGCTGCCAACGGTGATATTACATAAAAACAGAAAATGCGGGAAATACTCAGCAGGTCAGGGCAGCATCTGAGGAGGGAGAAACAGAGTTAACGTTTCAGGTCGATGACCCTTCATCAGTTCTGAGAGGTCATCGACCTGAAACGTTAACTCTGTTTCTCTCTCCACAGATGCCGCCCTGCCCTGCTGAGTATCTCCAGCATTTTTTGTTTTTATTTCAGGTTTCCAGCATCCTCTTTTGTATTAACGTTGATATTATGTAGCTTGAGGTTGCACTTGAATAGTGTCATGGGATCTTCTACGTCCATCTGTCAGGGCTGACGGGGGCCTCGGTTTAATGGTACACCTGAAAGACGGCACCTCCGACAGAGCAGCACTCCCTCAGTACCGCGCTGGAAAGTGTCAGCCTAGATTATGTGTTCAGGCCTGCTGTCGGGGGACTTGAACCCACAACCTTTGGACTCAGGTGAGAGCGCTACCACTGAGCCAAGGCTGACTGAGACCAGTGCTCTGGTCAGACCACAACTTACATACTGAAACCAGTTCTGCTTGCCAGAAATAGAGAAATTCATACACTGGAGGCAGTGCAGAGAAGGGCCAAGATTCTGATTGCTAATGCAATCTGAGTTACAAGGAAAGACTGGAGAAAGTTGGCTTTGCATCCTAGGAAGAAGGCATCTGCGAAATGACCTTCTCGAGGTATATAAGATAGTTAAGGGAATGGAAAATGGAAATCCAGAATATTACATTAAACTGGTGTAGGGGGTTTCTCTTGCTCGTTCTGGTCTCCTACCAGGCTTCGTGCAATAATTACCCTTGAGTGGTTCGACCCACTCTCCCCTACGGTTCTAGACCTTGGACTTAGGTGCAGGGAACTGTAGTGCAGAGAAAGACTCAATAGACCAGGTTGAATAGCACGAAATGGAGGCTTCTATTATTAAACAGTTTGCAGCATTATAAAATACATGTCATAAGCACAGATTAAAGTGACTACAATCATGCACATATCTATAAACTTAACTCTATGGAAATGGGAAACACACGGCACATCGTAAAAGGGGAAACACATTACAATTACCCTTAACCCCCTCCCCTAGACCTAAACTAAGTTTCGACTTGAGGAACTCGGGATCATGCTCACCACTTTCAGATTCGCGAAAAGGGGGTTCGCAGCCTTTTTGGCACAGCTTTCCGTCGTCACGTGGATTTGGAAACTTCTGGCGCAGTTTGGTTCTCCTTACGCGGTGAAGCAGCAGATACAGCCTTGATGAGTGCTCGTCATGGATGAAATCCGTTAAACCTGTGTTACCTTTACTGAAAGGCTGCCGAAGAACTGGACGCACATGTAGACTCTGCTACCGATGTGATGTTGTAGAAATGCACATGGAAGGTCCGTTACCGAATGGGATGTTGAGGCACTGGAGTGCTAGGCCCGGAGTGTCCTCTTATACAGCCATAATGATTGTCCTTCTGAGGGTGTCTTCTTCTTCGGCCTGGGTCGTCGATGATCTCCCGACAAAGGTACCCGGGCCACCCTCCTTCGCCTTCCCGTCATGGCCGAGCCTTGCCTGGCCGAACACCGACCACGTTCCGAAACCGAAGTGCTGCCTTAACCGAAGAGTCGTAGAAGTTCCGAAGCGAAGCGTGAAGCCAAGCTACGAAGCGTACCGAAGTGAATCGTGAAGTGAAGTGTAGCGTCCTGATGGACCTTTTAATCCACAGTTATACCTTTTTGGGACAGTCTTATCTCCCGCCAAATCATAGTCCAGTCTTTGTAATATTTTGGCGGGCAGAAATCTCTGCAGGGGTGCTTTGTCTTTGTAACGGGAGCCGGTGATAGCTTAACTGGCCTTCCTGGGCCGATAATGTCTTTTACTTTGTCACCGTAACTCGGTTCGTATATTGATCGGTCTGGAGATTGCCCTCGATGGCTGTTAAACGGTTTTCCTTTGTACAGTAAATGGGTTTAAGTGTTCATTCAATTGTCCGCCCATTTCTTGATGGGCCTCATCCTGTTACCCAAAACTGTCCTGTACTTAGAATCTAATTAGTATGTATGCTCAGTTCCATGAATTTCGGTTTCCCGATACTGGCTTTCGCGGGCTTACTGTCCTCAATCCACAAGCCTGTCTGGCTTGCAGTAACAGAAATCAAATGGTTCCAGAAACTGATCACGAGGTCCGGCGGCCATTTTGTATACCCTTTTATCAAAGGTTTTTCTGTACAAGCTTCTTTTGGTCAATAAACTGTCTTATTAACCCTATTTTCTTGCGTGATTAATTACCGAAAATTTCGAATCTTACACTGGGAGAGAAGGACAAAGTTCAAACCGGGATAAGGTAAATTTAGGGCTAGTATCTGTAGATTCTTCACATAAAGAGTGATCAATGCACAGAATGGACTCCCAGATAAAGTAGTGGAGGTAAAAACGCTGGATGCTGCAATGGGTGGAACTGTAGGGTCTTAATGGTTTAATTAAGATGAGCTGAATGGCCTTCCCTATTCTTTTGAGTTAGTTTAGTTTAGTAGGGTGAATAAGTCTCCATAACACCTTTCAACATGATGGGTCTAGGATAGGTCATTTGGTCCATTTAAATTCATTTCACCTTTGCAAACTAGAAGTCCATCCATATATTGATCACTATTTGTCTGAAGAACTTCTTGACATCAGTTTTAATTTGCCTTTTTACCAGTTTGAATTTGTATCTACTTGTCTTACTTCTCTTTAGCGTTGCAAGGTGATATGATAGCAGCAATTATGAGGCAATAATCTAAGTGGCGCTGATGGTGTACAATCAGCCAGTAGCACTTCTGCCCCTCATCATAATAAACTAGGCTGCCACCCTGGTTAGTGCAGTACTGAGGGAGTACTGTATTGTCAGGGGTGCCTGTTCAGAGGGAGGCTGTTGAATAACCCTTGGTTACTCAAAAGACCAGCGTGCTTTCCCAGTGGCCGCAGCATTCTTGCTTGATCAGCTTGCACAGTCAAGATGGAAACAAAAATTATAGTTAAACCTTACACCTGAAAAAAAAACTTCTGAGCCATACACAATATTTTAGTTCTTTCAAGTCCCAAGTACTTGTAAGTGTTTTATTCAATTTGAATCAGTGAACATGGGTGTGAAGTAGCGAAGTTGCATTCAAATATAGTTCCCTTCAAGTACAAGTCGGCCTTGTGCACATTTTCAGAGCACTTGTTAGCTCAGCTCAAACATGGTTCTCACTATTTCTTCTTTGGTCTATTGTAGCTTCTTAATGAGCGCAACGTCTTGCAGCTCTTCTGCGATGAACAAGATGGGCTCTGACAATAGTACTCGATCTTTGCTTGCACGGCTGCTTCTTCGGCTTGCCCGCATTTCTGCGCCTGCACTTGCACCCACACCGCTTCATGGTTCAGAGTTTAACCACTGACTTTCTTTTCTAAATGTTGCAATTTCCAGTTTTATAGTTTTTTCATACGTCTGGCCTATTGTGATGTCATCGTGATTTTGCAGTTTTCCAGTGCCTTGTAAGGTCCATATTTGACATTAACCACGAGGCACTCAGTGTTGATTGTGATACGAGTGAGTATCATTGCCTTATAAGGTATTGCTGTATAAAGCTACTATAGTTTATCCTCCAGGCCTACACAATGGGGTTAAAACTCACAAAAGCATATTTACGCTTCCAATATATACTTCTCACCAGTGGATTGTTGAGTACAATCAAGTTTATGTGTCATAGATTTGCCAAATCTGGTTGGAGGCATTCCTGAAGGTCTGATCACGTGACGTCTGATCACGTGACACCTATCAATGTGCAGGCAGGCATCTGAGTCTGTTCTTACCGTTCAATTAAAATTGGATTTACCTTTACCATGCCATTAACAGTCTCATCCGCCTCTAAAAGATTACCTCTCGGGATGAAAAGCCTATGTTTCGCCAGTCTTTCCTCATAACAGACCTTTTAAGTCCGGGCTTCAGCCTTTGTGGCTCTCCTCTGTACTGCCTCCAGTGAGTAGCTCCCCTCTGTCCCCGGTGGCCAGATATCGTGCTCAAAGTATGGTCTGTCCAGACCCACTGTACAGTTAGAAACATAGAAACATAGAAAAATAGGAGCAGGAGTAGGCCATTCGGCCCTTCGAGCTTGCTCCGCCATTCAATAGGATCATGGCTGATCCTCTATCTCAATACCACATTCCTGCTCTCTCCCCATTGTTTGATCATTGACTTTCTCTAAATTGTATTCTATTGGTTCAGCATTGTCAGCTTTGCTGGTCTGCATTGGTTGGAAAATGTGAGCGCTGTGGTTGCTTAGACCCCTGGCTTTTTTCTCAACTTCATCCTAAGCTATTTGAAGTCAATTCACAAAGTTACATGTGTTTCCTTCTAATGAGTAGCAGTTTACATCTGTCATTATTAAACTTTATCGGCCATTGTTCTACCCAGTTCCCTATTGGCCTCTCAGAGTTTGCTGGAGTGGGCCATCTCACGGCGAGCCCCATTGGTTAGATTTTTTTCCCCCTCACCTTCCAGCTCGAATATTTTGATACGTTGGCTGCGAAATTGGAGCCTTTAACAGCGGTTGTTAAGTCCGGTTTGGTGGAAAAAAATGGCGGCCGCCTCGCTTCTGCCGGCTTCCAGTGCGCAACGCGGCAGCCGCCATTTTGCGCCAGGTTGGCAGCACTCCTGCTGCCAGCTCTCGCTTCCCATATTTAAACGATCCAGATCATGACATCACTCAGCGTGCAATGTCTGAACTGACGCACGATCTGTGATTTTGGATGTCGCCACTCCTAATAATAACGCCCTCTCCAAACCATGCACGGAAGAACGTGCGTGCAGCAGTACAACGGAGCCGCTACCAGCGCTTCTTAAAGGGACACACACAACTTTCAGCTAAGTGTAGTCTTTTGCTTTTGGACTGGCTTCCTTACATTTTATTGGAGTTGTGGCTTGGTGCAATACATTTAAAAAGTTGTTAAAGTCTGCAGGGAGTGCTGTTGGGCGTTTGTAAAGCTTTGGTTGTTAAATGAAGGCCTCTAAGAAGACCACTTGCTCCCAGTCCTGGTGACTCTAACTGCAGTCTCTCTTGGGCTCACATGGAGGTAGAGCAGAGGCAGCAAAGGGGACAAACTGCTCGCAGAGGGAGGAGAAAGCAGAAGAGGAGGAAGCGGAAGGAATGAGGCAACCCAGACAGCGCCTTTCTGGCCGGGATATCCGGGATGGATTCATCCGCCTGCGGTACCAGTGAATACAACCCCAATTCACCTTTCAACATCTGTCCCACAGCTTCCTTTCCCTCTGTTACTGACCATCACAGCGTCCTCTTGGCCACAATGCTGAAATAAAAGCAAGCACAAAGCAAACTTTCCAATCCAACTTTATCCATATATGCATCCAATATTACATCAAAGAATCAAGTAATCACCCTTGTGCATTCCCTTAGTGACTGTCTTGCTTATCCTAGTGCTGTTACGCAGTGCTACCCCAATGGCTGCAGCATGGCTGGTGGAAGGCTGCTGACTTTCAGTGGAGGAGCTGGTGGCTGGGAGTGTGAAAATGAGTGATAGTGTTTCTTCTTTGTCGTCACTCTCCTCCCCCTCTTCTGGTTCAAACATTGGCTGGCAGGCTGGGTTTCTTGAGTGTCTGAAATGAGGAAGAAATCTGATGAGACGAGGAGGGGAAAGCGAGAGGTGCATGCTTACACCATGTGCAGCTTGTAAATCAGAAGAGATTCTGGGATGCGGGTGAAGTGGAATGTGAGAAGGGGGATAATGTATGAGGATACTGGCATCTTGTATTCTTTCAGCCCCGCCGCCAGCCAAGGGCTCAGCCATGCCCCTGCCAAGAATTGCCAGCACTGTCTCCTCCAACAGGTGAAGCTAGGAATGTGAGGTGTGCCTTGTGTTTGGTAGAGATTGTTGGTACGTGAGCGATTGCGGGCTGCGTATGGAGTGGTCATGCATTGAGCAGTGTGTGAGGCCAGTTATGCAGCTGGTAGGAGATGGCTTTTGAAGATGTATTCACTGACCTTGACCACTTGTCTGAGGTCATGAAGCTTCTTTGGGCACTAGAGCCAGGTCCTGGGGTCCCAGGCGACATTGCCTCGGTGATCAGGTCCCACATCCTTCTTTCTGGAGGACCTCCTGGCCCCCTGTGGGTAGAGGACCGCTCTTCCAGTATTGACCCCATGCACAAAGCTCAAGTGCTGCTTCCGAGACCCTGGGTGTCATTTCCCTGGCCTGATGAGCCATTTGTGTTAGTGCTGAAGCACTTTTAGCATTTTTGATCAGCAGAAGGAAGCTCACCTTTAAGAGCTGCAGACTGCCTTGTGGAGGAGTAGGCTAGCTTTAAGGAAAGTTTGTCTTGCTTCAGCGATGTGAACTTCGGCCCCCTGCTGAGCACACAGCCTGTCAGGAGCGCGTTCCGTGCTCTGTTGTGCACTACAATCATGGTAATTAGTAAGCAGCACGAAGTTGACGTTCTGCCTGCGTTTATGAACGGGCACAGGCATATCTCACTTTACTGTGCCCCTGCCCATTTTCCAGCGTTATAGTATTTCACCCCATATCTTTACATAAGAATTTCCCTGAATCTCCACAGCTTTGAGGTTAACTAATAGCCTTTCATCAGGAACTCTGTAAAAGCCTTCTAGAAATTAGATAGATTTCTGATCTCCCACCCCTGACCTATGCACCCACCCCTGATTGCCACATCCCATAGAAACATAGAAACATAGAAGATAGGAGCAGGAGTAGGCCATTCGGCCCCTCGAGCCTGCTCCGTCATTCGATGAGATCATGGCTGATCATCCAAACTCAGTACCCTGTACCTGCCTTCTCCCCATATCCCTTGATACCTTTAGCTCTAAGAAATATATCTAACTCCTTCTTGAATATATTTAAAGACTTGGCCTCAACCGCCTTCTGTGGTAGAGAATTCCACAGGTTCACCACTCTCTGGGTGAAGAAATTCTTCCTCAGCTCTGTCCTAAATGGCTTGCCCCTTATCCTTAGACTATGACCCCTGGTCCTGGACTCTCCGACCATCGGGAACATCCTTCCTGCATCTAGTTTGTCCAGACCTGTCAGAATTTTATAAGTTTCGATGAGATCCCCTCTCATTCTTCTAAACTCCAGCGAGTATAAGCCCAATCGACCCAATCTCTCCTCATACGTCATTCCTGCCATCCCAGGGATCAGCCTTGTGAATCTTCGCTGAACTCCTTCCATGGCAAGAACATCCTTCCTCAGATAAGGCGACCAAAACTGCACACAGTACTCAAGGTGTGGTCTCACCAAGGCCCTGTACAACTGCAGCAGGACATCCTTGCTCCTGTACTCAAACCCTTTCGCTATGAAGGCCAACATACCATTTGCCTTCTTCACCGCCTGCTGCACCTGCATGCTTACCTTCAGCGACTGGTGCACAAGGACACCCAGGTCTCATTGCACTTCCCCTTCTCCCAATCTATTGCCATTCAGATAATAGTCTGCCTTTCTGTTTTTGACACAAAAGTGGATAACCTCACATTTATCCACGTTATATTGCATCTGCCACGCTTCTGCCCAATCGCCCAACCTGTCCAAATCATCCTGGAGTTTCTCGGTATCCTCCTCGCAGCACACACACCCACCCAGCTTTGTGTCGTCTGCAAACTTGGAGATATTACATCTAGTTCCCTTAGCTAGATCATTAATGTATATTATGAATAGCTGGGGTCCAAGGACCGATCCCTGCGGTACCCCACTAGTCACTGCCTGCCACTCGGAAAAAGACCCGTTAATTCCTACTCTCTGCTTTCTGTCCGCCAACCAGTTCTCTATCCAAGTCAATACCTTGCCCCCAATCACATGTGCCTTAACTTTACACGCTAATCTCTTATGCGGGACCTATCGAAAGCCTTTTGAGAGTCCAAATACACCACATCTACTGGTTCTCCCTTATCTATTTTCCCAGTTACATCCTCAAAAAATTCCAGTAGATTAGTCAAGCACGATTTAACTTTTGTAAATCCATGTTGAATTTGTCTGATCCTGTCACTGTTTTCCAAGTGCTCTGCTATTACATCTTTTATAATGGACTCTAGCATTTTCCCCACTACCGATGTCAGGCTTACCGGTCTGTAATTCCCTGTTTTCTCTCTACCACCTTTTTTGAATAGGGGGTAACATTAGCTACCCTCCAATCCATGGGTACAGTTCCAGATTCCAGCGAATTTTGGAAGATGATCAGCAATGCATCTACTATTTCTAGGGCCACCTCCTTAAGTACCCTAAGATGTAGATTATCAGGCCCTGGGGATTTATTGGTCTTCAATCCCGTCAATTTCCCTAACACCATTTCCCTACAAATACTGATTTCTTTCAGCTCCTCCCTCTCATCAGATCCTATGTTCTCCAACATCTCTGGGAGGTTATTTGTGTCCTCCTTTGTGAAGATAGAACCAAAGTGTGTATTTAATTGGTCTGCCATTTCTTTGTTCCCCATTATAATTTTCCCTGCTTCTGACTGCAAGGGACCTACACGTGATTTCACTAATCTTTTTCTCTTCACATATCTATAAAAGCTCTTACAATCAGTTTTTATGTTCCCTGCAAGCTTACTTTCATATTCTATTTTCCCCTTCTTAATTAATCCCTTTATCCTCCTTTGTTGAATCCTAAACTGCTCCCAATCCTCAGGGTTACCGCTTTTTCTGCACAATTTATATGCCCTCTCCTTGGATCTTATGCTATCCCTAATTTCCCTTGTTAGCCACAGTTGGGTCACCCTTTTTGTTTCATTCTTATCCCAAACTGGGATGAACAACTTGTGTAGTTCATCCATGCGGTCATTGAATGTTTGCCATTGCCTATCCACCGTCAACCCGTTGAGTGACATTCCCCAATCAATCCTACCCAATTCGCGCCTCATACCATCGTAGTTTCCTTTATTTAAATTCAGGACCCTAGTCTCCAAGTCAACTACTTCACTCTCCATCCTAATGAAGAATTCTATTATATTATGATCGCTCTAACCCAAGGGGTCTCGTACAACAAGATTGCTAATTAATCCTCTCTCATTACATAATACCCAGTCTAAGATGGCCTGATCTCTGGTTGGTTCCTCGACATATTGTTCCATAAAACCATCCCGTAAACATTCTAGGAATTCCTCCTCCACAGTATTTTTACTAATTTGGTTAGCCCAATCTATATGTAAATTAAAGTCACCCATGATGACTGCTGTGTCCTTACTGCATGCTTCTCTAATTTCCCTTGTAATGCCATCCCCAACCTCCGTATTACTGTTTGGAGGTCTATATACCACTCCCACGAACGTTTTCTGCCCCTTGATATTTCTCAGTTCTACCCATACAGATTCCGCATCATCAGAGTTAATATCCTTCCTTTCAATTGTGTTAATCCCCTCTTTAACCAGCAATGCTACCCCACCTCCCTTTCTTTTTTGCCTATCCTTCCTAAATATTGAATACCCCTGGATGTTGAGTTCCCAGCCTTGGCCACCCTGGAGCCATGTTTCTGTAATCCCAATCAAATCATATTCATTTACCTCTATTTGCGCAGCTAATTCATCCACCTTGTTCTGAATGCTCCTTGCATTAAGACACAAAGCCTTCAGGCTTGTTTTTTTAATGCTCTCAGACCTATATGAATTATTATTTACTGTGACCATGTTTGATTTAAACCGTTGAGTTCTTTGCCTTCTAATTTTGTTTTTCTCCTTCCTGTCTTTTGCTTTTTTCCTTGTTTCCCTTTCCTCTGTCTCCCTGCTCAGGTTCCCAACCCCCTGCCACTTTAGTTTAAACTCTCCCCAACAGCACTAGCAAACACTCCCCCTAGGACATCGGCCCTGGTCCTGCCCAGGTGCAAAGCATCCAGTTTGTAGTGGTCCCACTTCTCCCAGAACTGGTTCCAATGTCCAAGGAATTTGAATCCCTCCCCCTTGCACCATTCCTCTAGCCACGTATTCATTTGAAATATCCTCCTATTTCTACTCTGGCTAGCACATGGCACTGGTAGCAATCCTGAGATTACTACCTTTGAGGTCCTATTTTTCAATTTACCTCCTAACTCCCTATATTCTGCTTTTAGGACCTCATCCCGTTTTTTACCTATATCGTTGGTGCCTATGTGCACCACGACAACTGGCCGTTCGCCCTCCCCCTCCAAAATGTTCTGCAGCCGCTCCGAGACGTCCTTGATCCTTGCACCAGGGAGGCAACACACCATCCTGGAGTCTCGATTGCGGCCATAAAAATGCCTATCTATTCCCCTTACGATTGAGTCCCCTGTCACTATAGCTCTTCCACTCTTTTTCCTCCCAGCCTGTGCAGCAGAGCCACCCATGGTGCCAGGAAGTTGGCTGCTGCTGCCTTCCCCTGATGAGTCATCCCCCCCAACAGTATTCAAAGTGGTATATCTGTTTGAGAGGGGGATGGCCACAGAGGATTCCTGCACTACCTGCCTGCGCCTCTTACTCTGCCTGCTGGTCACCCATTCCCTTCCTGCCTGTACACCCTTTACCTGCGGTGTGACCAACTCGCTAAATGTGATATCCACAACATCCTCAGCATCGCGAATGCTCCAAAATGAATCCATCTGCAGCTCCAGTGCCGCAATGCGGTCTGTCAGTAGCTGCAGCTGGACACACTTCCCGCACACATAGTCGTCAGGGATGCAGGAAGCGTCCCTGATTTCCCACATAGAGCAGGAGGAGCACACTACGGGGCTGGGCTGTCCTGCCATGACTTACCCTTTAATTAATTAATTAAAATTAAATGAATCCCACCAATTTCACTTCAATTAAATGATATACTCAAAGGCCCTCGCTTAATAGTAGTCCCCGCTACACAACAGAGACCTTACAAACCACAACATTTAAGTTTAGAAAAATTTAGGAAGAAAATACTCACCAACCAATCACTGACCTGCTTCTTGGTGACGTCACGCTTTGATTATTTTTGCTTCCCTCTCCCGGAACCTGGATTGGTAAGCCGCCTCTCCGCTCGCGGGGCTCTGGGCATCGCTGCCTCGGGCTGCTCCTTTTATCCTCCGCCGCCTCTGGTGATCCCTCGCAGGTCCGCCGCCTCTCCGCTCTCGGGGCTCTGGGCCTCGCTGCCTCGGGCTGCTCCTTTTATCCTCCGCCGCCTCTGGTGCTCCCTCGCAGGTCCGCCGCCTCTCCGGTCTCGGGGCTCTGGTCCTCGCTGCCTCGGGCTGCTCCTTTTATCCTCTGCCACCTCTGGTGCTCCCTTGCAGGTCCGCCGCCTCTCCGCTCTCGGGGCTCTGTTTGGTGGTACAAGGACTAGGGGACACAGATTTAAGGTTTTGGGCAAGAGATACAGAGGGGACGTGAGGAAAACTTTTTTTACGCAGTGAGTGGTGCGGACCTGGAACTCGCTGCCGACGGAAGTGGTGGAAGCGGAGTCACTCAATGTTTTCAAGGGGAGACTGGATAGGCACTTGAGGGAAATAAACTTGCAGGGCTACGGTGATAGAGCGGGGGAATGGGACTGACTGGATTGCTCTACAGAGAGCCGGCACGGACTCGATGGGCTGAATGGCCCCCTTCTGTGCCGTTATGGCTCTATGACTAACAACTAAAAACACCACCGCTAAATACACTAACCACTGCCTATTGGGCAAGAAAGGTTATCGCTTAACATAGTACCATTATTCAAGAAAGGAGTAGGGATAAACCAGGGAATTACAGGCCAGTGAGCCTAACATCAGTGGTAGGGAAATTATTGGAAAAAATTCTGAGGGACAGAATTAGTCTCCACTTGGAGAGGCAGGGATTAATCAGGGATAGTCAGCAGGGTTTTGTCAGGGGGAGATCATGTCTAACCAATTTGATTGAATTTTTCGAGGGGGTGACTAGGTGTGTGGATGAGGGTCGTGCAGTTGATGTAGTCTACACGGACTTCAGTAAGGCTTTTGACAAAGTCCCGCATGGAAGACTGGTCAAGAAGGTAAGAGCCCATGGGATCCAGGGCAATTTGGCACATTGGATCCAAAATTGGCTTAGTGGCAGGAGGCAGAGGGTGATGGTCAAAGGTTGTTTTTGTGACTGGAAGCCTGTGTCCAGTGGTGTACCGCAGGTATCGGTGCTGGGTCCCTTGCTGTTTGTAGTGTACATTAGTGATTTAGATATGAATGTAGGAGGTTTGATCAGTAAGTTCGCAGACGACATGAAAATTGGTGGAGTGGTAAATAGCGAGGAGGGAAGCCTCAGGCTACAGGATGATATAGACGGGTTGGTCAGATGGGCAGAACAGTGGCAAATGGAATTTAACCCTGAAAAGTGTGAGGTGATGCATTTTGGGAGGACTAACAAGGCAAGGGAATACACAATGAATGGTAGGACCCTAGGAAGGACAGAGGGACCTTGGTGTGCATGTACATAGATCCCTGATGGCAGCAGGACAGGTAGATAAGGTGATTAAAAAGGCATATGAGATACTTGCCTTCATTAGCCGAGGCATAGAATATAAGAGCAGGGAGGTTATGATGGAGCTGTAAAAAATGCTAGTTAGGCCACAGCTGGAATACTGTGTGCAGTTCTGGTCGCCACACTATAGGAAGGATGCGATTGCATTGGAGAGGATGGAGAGGAGATTCACCAGGATGTTACCTGGGCTGGAGCACTTCAGCTATAAAGAGAGACTGGACAGGCTGGGGTTGTTTTCCTTAGAGCAGAGAAGGCTGAGGGGGGACCTGATTGAGGTGTACAAAATTATGAGGGGCATAGATAGGGTAGATAGAAAGGAACTTTTCCCCTTAGTAGAGGGGTCAATAACCAGGGGGCATAGTTTCAAGGTAAGGGGCAGGAGGTTTAGAGGGGATTTGAGGAAGAACTTTTTCACCCAGAGGGTGGTTGGAATCTGGAACTCACTGCCTGAAAGGGTGGTAGAGGCAGGAAACCTCACAACATTCAAGAAGCATTTAGATGAGCACTTGAAACGCCATAGCATACAAGGCTACGGACCAAGTGCTGGAAAATGGGATTAGAATAGACAGGGCTTGATGGCCGGCGCAGACACGATGGGCCGAAGGGCCTCTTTCTGTGCTGTTTAACTCTATGGCTCTATGGGGGAGAAATTGGGTGAGTAGCGCCACGTGTTAGCGCCTAAAGAGGCAGTCAGTGGCTGTAGCGCCACTGGCTGCGCCTCCCGCGATATTCAGCAGGGACGCTAATGGTGGCGTTAGCCATTTGCGCTGCGCCGCCACCGATGACGTCATCGGTGTGCGCAGTGCCCCATTCGCGCCCCGTTCGCGATATTTGGTAGCGAACGCCGCAGTTGCGCCATTCGCTACCCGCGCCCGGTTCACGGGGCCTTGCTGTGCCGGCAGTGGCGCAAGTTAAGGTGGAGGTGCGGGGCGGCCGCCTGCCAGCACCTCCATCCCCGGCCTCCTGACGCCACCCCACCCCCCCCGCGGCATTGCCGGCTGTTTCCCGAGAGCCCGGCACTTCTCCTTGGTGCCGGGCTCGTTTGCCGGCACTCGCAAGCGAGGATCGCGCTGTTGCAGGCCCCTCCCCCTTAACAATGGGAGGAAGGCCTGCAGTACCGCAGCGTGCCGTGTCGCAGCGTGTGGCGCTGCGGCACGTTGCGCTGCGATATACAGTTTCAGTGCCCTAAGAGGGACGCGGAGCGCCTCGAGCCTCACCCCGTCTCCCTCTAGGGGCAATGGAACTGAATATCTGACGATCGCTAAAGCCTCGAACGTTGCGCTAAATCCTGCGCTCAGGCGACTTTTGCGCCACTTTGGCGCCCCAACCCAATTTCTAGGCCGATGACTCTATGAATCTATGACTGCCGATTCTCTCGTGCTTCTTTTCTAGCCACTCCTCGGGTCTCTCGCGATGCTCTGCCGCGGCCACTTCTCTCGTGCTGCTTGAGCATGTCAATTGTTTGCTGCATTGGGGTTCCTTGTGGCAGCATGGCTCTCATTGGAGGCGTGATGTGCATCTGCGGGTTCCTAACTGGAGTCGTGAGCCATGTCCTTTCTTGCAAAATAATCAGCCTGTACCTTGGCGGCCTGGTTGGAACAAAGGCACTGCGGAGGACTGGCACAGAATGAAAGAGTTATGACTGCTGCCGTGATAGCAAGGCACATGCCTGCATGATGCACTGCCTGTGGTTTCATAGAAACATAGAAACATAGAAGATAGGAGCAGGAGTAGGTAATTCGGCCCCTCGAGCCTGCTCCGCCATTCAATGCGATCATGGCTGATCATCCAAATTCAGTACCCGGTCCCTGCTTTCTCCCCATACCCCTTGATCCCTTTAGCTTTAAGAAATATATCCAACTCCTTCTTGAATATATTTAATGAATTGGCCGCCACCGCCTTCTCTGGTAGAGAGTTCCACAGGTTCACCACTCTCTGGGTGAAGAAATTCCTCCTCATTTCTGTCCTAAATGGCCTACCCTTTATGCTTAGACTGTGTCCCCTGGTTCTGGACTCCCCGACCATCAGGAACATCCTTCCTGCATCTAGTCTGTCCAGTCCTGTCAGAATGTTATAAGTTTCAATGAGATCACCTCTCATTCTTCTAAACTCCAGCGAGTACAAGCCCAATCGACCCAATCGCTCCTCATATGTCATTCCTGCCATCCCAGGTATCAGCCTGGTGAATCTTCACTGAACTCCTTCCATGGCAAGAACATCCTTCCTCAGATAAGGTGACCAAAACTGTACACAATACTCAAGATGTGGTCTCACCAAGGCCCTGTACAACTGCAGCAAGACATCTTTGTTCCTGTACTCAAACCCTCTCGCTATGAAGGCCAACATACCATTTGCCTTCTTAACCACCTGCTGCACCAGCATGCTTACCTTCCGCGACTGGTGCACAAGGACACTCAGGTCTCGTTGCACTTCCCCTTCTCCCAATCTATTGCCATTTAGATAATAATCTGCCTTCTTGTTTTTGACACCAAACTGGATAACCTCACATTTATCCATGTTATATTGCATCTGCCATGTTTCTGCCCAATCATCCAACATGTCCAAATCATCCTGGAGTTTCTCGACATCCACCTCACTGTAAGGTTCGCAAATTTTCGGAAAATTTCGGCAGCCCCCGAAGATTATTTGATTAAAGAAAACCTGGTTGGAATGTACCTTAAAAACCCAGAGCATCAAAGATGGCTGTCAGGCCTCGTGGCAAAGGAGAAAGACAGCCTGTCTGAATATCTCCCATCACTGGCTGACATAGGATTTGAAAAAAATACCAGCCTGTGTGAATGTGTTGAATACTTGAAACTGTCAATCAACTGCGGTTTAGGAAGTTTTCAATACGGAACAAAGGACTTTGTTTACACGAGCTCTCTACAGTGTTGACTCAAGGGCTTAAGTACTTAAAGCTGTCAATCAATTGCGGTGGGACTGCAACCACAAGACAAAGGAATGTTTACACTTGTTCTCAAGCACTGTTGACTGAACACTTAAGGATTTGTTTGTCCAGCACTCGAGAAATCAGTGGGACATTTTAAACTGGAACACAGACCAGTTAAACAAATGGGAAACACATTCAAACCCATTACAGTCAATGGGGACAGATTGGTCCCTTTTGTGTGAGCCCAGATACATCCAGATTTGGGCGCGAAGATAAGGGCTCCTAATGGGGTATAAAGATAGCCCCTCAGGAAGCCATTCTCTCTCTCTCTACTGCCTCGCCTCCGGTGCCCTGCCTACAAGAGGAACAGCTCAGCAGCCCACCCAAAGAAGTGGAATACCAGCAGTTACTTTTGAATTACTGGGGTATCTCTACTTCGGGGCAGTGAAGAATAAAAAGGCAGACCGCAGGGGCACGGAGCAGGCGTTTACTGGTGAGCATAAACTTTCTGGCCTACCAGTCGGGACCAGCGGGAGCAGCGAGGAGGAGCTCGGGAGAAAACCCGGCGACCAGCGAGGCCCGAGACCAGTCGGGAGCATTGTGGTGAGACCGGTATAAAAACCGGAGAGAGGCGAGGCCCGAGACCAGTCGGGACCAACGGGAGCAGCGAGGAGGAGCTCGGGAGAAAACCCGGCGACCAGCGAGGCCCGAGACCAGTCGGGAGCAGTGTGGTGAGACCGGTATAAAAACCGGAGAGAGGCGAGGCCCGAGACCAGTCGGGACCAGCGGGAGCAGCGAGGAGGAGCTCGGGAGAAAACCCAGCGACCAGCGAGGCCCGAGACCAGTCGGGAGCAGTGTGGTGAGACCGGTATAAAAACCGGAGAGAGGCGAGGCATACCAACTCAGCAGCGGGGGGAGAGGTAAAAAGTAATCAGCGTGTGACGTCACCAGGGAGCAGGTAGGTGATTGGTTGGTGAGTATTTCTCTTTTTTCAATACAAGCTTGAATTCTGTGGTGTTAAATTTCTGTGGTGTAGTGGGGATAGTTGGTAAATAAAGCGCCCTAGAGCATACCTGTAACTGGGGTATTGAATAAATTTTTAAAGAAATTAAAGGGGTAAGTCATGGCAGGAGAGTTCAGACCCGTCCTCTGCTCCTCCTGCTCTATGTGGGAAGTCAGGGATGCTGCCAGTGTCCCTGATGACCATGTGTGCAGGAAATGCATCCAGCTGCAGCTACTTGTAGACCGCATTGCGGCGCTCGAGCTGCGGGTGGATGAATTTTGGAGCATGCGCGATGCTGAAAGGCTCGTGGATAACACGTTTAGCGAGTTGTGCACGCCTCAGGGTAGGGCAGCACAGGGGGTGACCATCAGGCGGAGCAACAAAGGCAGGCAGGTAGTGCAGGGAACCCCTGCGGACATCCCCCTTTCAAACAAGTATACCGCTTTGGATACTGTTGAGGGGGATGACTCACCAGGGGAAGGCAGCAGCGGCCAACTTCCTGGCACTGGGGGTGCTCCTGCTGCCCAGGAAGGGGGGAAAAAGAGTGGGAGAGCAATAGTGGTAGGGGATTCTATAGTAAGGGGAACAGATAGGCGTTTCTGTGGCCGTAGACGTGAATCCAGGATGGTTTGTTGCCTCCCTGGTGCCAGGGTCAAGGATGTCACTGAGCGGCTGCAGGGCATTCTGGAGGGGGAGGGAGAACAGCCAGTGGTCGTGGTCCACATTGGTACCAACGACATAGGTAAAAAGAGGGATGAGGTCCTGCAGCAAGAATTCAGGGAGCTAGGTGAAGGATTAAGGAGCAGGACCTCAAAGGTTGTAATCTCTGGATTACTCCCGGTGCCACGTGCTAGTAAGTATAGGAATAGGAAGATAGAACAGATGAATGCGTGGCTAAAGGGATGGTGCAAGGGGGAGGGCTTTAGTTTCCTGGATCACTGGGTCTGCTTCTGGGAAAGGTGGGACTTGTACAAGTCGGACGGTTTACACCTGAACCAGGGGGGAACCAATATCCTTGCGGGGAGGTTTGCTAGCACTGCTGGGGAGGGTTTAAACTAACTTGGCAGGGGGTTGGGGTACAGAGTGGAGCTATAGTAGGGGGTGATTTACGGCCAAATACAGAGGGAAAAACAAGTCAGCTGGGAAGGCAGAGCAAATATGTGAAGGCAAAAGAGAATATGGCAGGGCTGGAAGGCATTTATTTTAATGCAAGGAGTCTTGCAAATAAGGTGGATGAACTGAAGTTGTTGTTGAACACATGGGAGTACGATATTGTTGCTATCACGGAGACATGGTTGAGGGAGGGTCAGGACTGGCAGCTCAATATTCCGGGGTATAGAATCTTCAGGCGAGACAGAGGGGGGTGTAAAAGGGGAGGGGGTGTTGCAATATTAATTAAGGAGTCAATTACTGCTGTAAGGAGGGATGATATATTAGCGGGTTCCTCTAATGAGGCCATATGGGTAGAACTTAAAAACAAAAAGGGGGCAAGCACTTTGCTGGGAGTGTACTATAGGCCCCCAAACAGTCAGGGGGAGATAGAGGAACAGATATGTAGGCAAATCTCCGAGAAGTGCGAAAATAATAGGGTAATAATAGTGGGGGATTTCAACTTCCCCAATATAAATTGGGACAGTCAGAGTGTGAAAGGCTTAGAGGGTGCAGAATTCTTAAAGTGCATCCAGGAGAGCTTTTTGAGCCAACATGTAGAAAGTCCTACAAGAGAGGGGGCGGTACTGGACCTAATTCTGGGGAATGTAGCCGGGCAAGTGGTGGAAGTGTCAGTAGGAGAGCATTTTGGCGACAGTGACCATAATTCGGTGAGATTTAAGGTGGTCATGGAAAAAGACAAAGACGGCCCGGAAATAAGGGTTCTAAATTGGGGGAAGGCCGATTTTAATATGATAAGGCAGGATCTGGCCAAAGTGGACTGGGAGCAGCTGCTTATAGGAAAATCCACATCAAAACAGTGGGAGACTTTCAGAAGGGAAATAGAGAGAGTACAACGCCAACATGTTCCTGTAAAGGTCAAGGGTGGGACCAACAAGCAAAGGGAACCTTGGATGACAAGGGATATACAGAAATGCATTAGAAATAAGAGGGGGGCTTTTGGCAGTTACAAAAGACTAAAGACAGAAGAAGCCCTAGAGGAGTATAAAAAGTGCAGGGGCATACTTAAAAAAGAAATTAGGAGGGCGAGGAGGGGCCATGAAATAACACTGGCGAGCAAAATAAAGGAAAATCCTAAGATGTTTTATAAGTATATTAAGGGCAAGAGGATAACCAGGGAAAGGGTAGGGCCCATTAGGGACCAAAGTGGCAATCTGTGTGTAGAGCCAGAGTATGTAGGCGGGGTTTTAAATGAATTTTTTGCATCTGTGTTCACTATGGAGAAAGACGATGCAGACATAGAAATCGGGCAAGGGGACTGTGACATACTTGAACATATTAGCATCGAGAGGGAGGAGGTGCTCGCGGTTTTAGCGGGCCAAAAAGTGGATAAATCCCCAGGCCCGGACGAGATGTATCCCAGGCTGCTGTGGGAGGCAAGGGAGGAGATTGCAGGGGCTCTGACACTAATTTTCAGAACCTCTCTGGCCACAGGGGATGTACCAGAGGACTGGAGAACAGTTAACGTAGTACCATTATTCAAGAAGGGTAGCAGGGATAAACCAGGGAATTACAGGCCAGTGAGTCTAACATCTGTGGTGGGGAAATTATTGGAAAAAATTCTGAGGGACAAAATTAATCTCCACTTGGAGAGGCAAGGATTAATCGGGGATAGTCAGCATGGCTTTGTCAAGGGTAAATCATGTCTAACAAATCTGATCGAATTTTTCGAGGGGGTGACTAGTGGGGTGGATGAGGGAAATGCTGTGGATGTGGTGTACATGGACTTCAGTAAAGCTTTTGACAAAGTCCCGCATAGGAGACTGGTCAAGAAGGTAAGAGCCCATGGGATCCAGGGTGCCTTGGCGCGTTGGATCCTAAACTGGCTGAGTGGCAGGAGGCAGAGGGTGATGGTCGAAGGTTGCTTTTGTGACTGGAAGCCTGTGTCCAGTGGGGTACCTCAGGGATCGGTGCTGGGTCCCTTATTGTTTGTGATCTACATAAATGATTTGGATGAAAATGTAAAAGGTATGATCAGTAAGTTCGCAGATGACACGAAAATTGGTGGGGTGGTAAATTGCGAGGAGGAAAGCCTCCGGCTACAGGACGATATAAACGGGTTGGTCAGATGGGCGGAAAAGTGGCAAATGGAATTTAACCCTGAAAAGTGCGAGGTGATGCATTTTGGACGGACAAATAAGGCAAGGGAATACACAATGAGTGGTAGGACCCTAGGAAGTACAGAGGGTCAGAGGGACCTTGGTGTACATGTACATAGATCCCTGAAGGCAGCGGAGCAGGTAGATAAGGTGGTTAAAAAGGCATATGGGATACTTGCCTTCATTAGCCGAGGCATAGAATATAAGAGCAGGGAGGTTATGATGGAGCTGTACAAAACGCTGGTGAGGCCACAGCTGGAGTACTGTGTGCAGTTCTGGTCGCCTCACTATAGGAAGGATGTGATTGCTTTGGAGAGGGTGCAGAGAAGATTCACCAGGATGTTACCTGGGATGGAGCGCCTCAGCTATGAAGAGAGGCTGGACAGGCTGGGGTTGTTTTCCTTGGAGCAGAGAAGGCTGAGGGGGGACCTGATTGAGGTGTACAAAATAATGAGGGGCATAGATAGGGTAGATAAAGAGGAACTTTTCCCCTTAGTGGGGGGGTCAATAACAAGGGGGCATAGATTCAGGGTAAGGGGCAGGAGATTTAGAGGGGATTTGAGGAGGAACTTTTTCACCCAGAGGGTGGTTGGAATGTGGAACTCAATGCCTGAAAGGGTGGTGGAGGCAGGAACCCTCACAACATTCAAGAAGCATTTGGATGAGCACTTGAAATGCCATTGCATACAAGGCTATGGACCAAATGCTGGAAAATGGGATTAGACTGGACAGGGATGGATGGGCGGCGCAGACACGATGGGCCGAAGGGCCTCTTTCTGTGCTGTAAAACTCTATGACTCTATGACTCTATGATACAAGGCAACCTAGATAGGTATAAGGGGTGGGGATTAAAGGGGAATTTTGTTAAAATTGTCATTTTTAGTCAATTATCCCTCGATGTGTCCGTCTTCTCTCCTCCCCGTTAGATAAAAGTGTGCTGTGTTAAGTAAAAGTGTGCTGTATTCATTATTATTTTCACTGTATAGCAATTTATTCTTTATTTCAATAAAATACTGGTCTTCTTTGCACCCAACCACGAGTCTCGTTTTGTCTATATTGCTACTGAAATAAGTCCGGCGGTCAGAACCAGAAAGGGGAGTGATTCGAAACCACACGGGGCCTGGAGCAGCTCAGATACGCCTGACTGGCCAGACACAAACCCCACACCAAAAAAAAAACCCTTTCTACAAAATGGCGACTGCGGCAGGACCGTCAGCAACAGTATGCGATGCAGCAGACGGTGGTCTGGGTCTGGAGAGAGCAGCAGTTATTGGTTTTCTTTTTATCACACCCCTGATCTGTTTGTGGTTAGGTTCCCGCAAGCTTAGGGAAGTTAAAGCTGAGAGTTGGGATAAGGAAATGGAGATTGAAGACTACCAGGCCAAGATAGAGCACCTGGTGGACCAGTTTAGTGAGGGCCAAAGCCATATGAGGTACGAGTTAGAGTACCTGAAGTGCCTAGTTACAGAGGCCAAGAGTAATGAGATGAGGGTGCGGGAGGAGAACGCCCGCCTCATAAAAGAAGTAAGAGAGCAGGAGGAAAAGGTTAGGGAGGTACAGGCAGCGTATAAGCTGGCCTGCGACCAAGGGTTCGAGGAAGCAGAGCATGGCATCTGTAGGGAAGAGATAGAAAGCTTGAATATGGCTTTAAAGAGGGCAAAGGGGATAATGTGTCTTATCAGCCCGAAGATAGGCCAGTCGGATTTTACCGGCAACCCAAATAGAACCGTCCCACAGGCAACACCCAGAACAAAGTTGGTTAGGGAATCAGAGGTCCCACGACCGCCACTCACAGCTCCGAGCTTTCAGGAGCTCTGGCAGCGAGGGGGGGTGGAGGATGAGGTGGTAGAGGAAGCACAGCAGGCCCCGCTAGATAGGCCGGGACCAGGACCAGTGTACCCCCTCCGACAACGGAGGTACGGTCCGCCCGTTGATGACAATGACCCAGGGGCCATCCAGAATCAGTTTGTGGTGCCGTATGGCACCCATCAGCTCAGGGACATAGTTAGCCACATCCCCAAGCTCACTAAAAAGGGAGACCCCTCACTGCACTTCAGGGAGATAGAACAAGCAGCTTGTGTTAATGACTGCGATGACGCAGAGGAAGCAAAAATGCTGCTGTTTTCCCTGGGAGGCAATCTCCTCCAGGCCCTATCTGGCAAGTGCAAAAGGGGGCAGGAGGATTATGAGGATCTGAGGAATGAGATATTGGAGGCCTTGGGACTCAATGATGGTAGTCCATTCGCCCGGGTAGAAAGAACGGTGCAGCTCCCAGGGGAGGCCCTGCAGGCATTCGCAGACAGGCTGTGGCCAGTCTACCGGAGCGCATGCCCGGGAATGCCAGGGTGGGCAGCACTGAACCCAGTCCAATTGACTCACTGGCTCCGTTGTCTTATGACAAACAGCCTACCCCAGGTCCAAGCCCAGGTCGCGGCTTAGTTTGACCCCCGCAACCCCCAGACCACCGAAGAAGCGGTGATCCGCCGGCTCACAGTAGCATTTAGAAACATGAGGTGTATCGAGACGCCCCAACCCAAGGGGAAAGTCCATGAGGTTAAACCTGGGAGCCAGAGTAAGAAAGAGTGACACCAGGAGGGGAACCGTCCCTCCCAGGCTAAGTTAAATTGTTATGGGTGCGGGAAAGACGGTCACTGGAGAAAAGACTGTAAGAATCCCTGGAAAGATAATAAGGGAAAGGATCCCACAGCCCCAGCCCAAAAGGCAGGGCCAGATATCCCTCCCGCTGCGATCGAGTCATTTTTACACTCCCTACAATCTCTCCTCCTGGCCAGCCAGGGAAAAATAGCTGCCACCACCGGTGCTGTAGTTCCCTCGGCCCCCTCTGCCGCTCCACAATGACTAGAGCCCGCGCAGCCTGTCTACCTGTGTGACCTCCGGTATGACGGATGGAAAAGACCGCTCATACAGATGGAGGTAGAAAGGGTTAAAGGGGCCTATCTGCTGGATACGGGAGCATCATGCATCGTGATCCACGCAGCTAGCCCCACCACCTCACCTCTGTCTAGCGGGGTTCCATACACCTTATCGGGGTTCACCGGTAAGGAACAGGCGGGAGCATTCTCCAAGCCGCTCTCAATCCGCCTGGGCACGATCCAGGCCAAATGGATGTGCATCCTGGCAAGGTGGGAAGCGGAGGGAGGGAAGGGGATCCTCGGGGCCGACTTCCTGGTGGGCCATGGGATCCTCGTGGATCTCCGCAATCATTGCCTGTGGGGAGCCAACACGGGTGAAGAGGGAGGTGCAGTGGTCATCCCCAGCAAGGAAGGGAAGGGGACCCTGTGTACTGTGAAGCCTAAAGAAGGTTACGACCTCGGGCTTATGGTCGATGGTGTCCCGGGGGAATTTCAGGCAGTCGTGCAGGCTAATCTAGCTGCGTTTGCCACGCATAAACACGACTGCGGGTGGGTCACAGGGTTTGAGGTTAGAGTGGACGGGGACCCCATGGCCCGGCCCAGAAGCAGTATAATTTCCCCAAAGAAGCAGAACCCAACATGGAGGCAGCCATGTCCTCTTTGGTGCAGCAGGGAGTGTTGAGGCCCATTGCCACCCATGTTAACTTTCTGCTTTGGCCGGTCAGAAAACCGGACAATATATGGAGAGCCACGGTGGATTATCTGTTGTGTATGTACCTTTAAGGGAATAACTGGTCTTAGACTGCAGTACCGGCAGTGACTACCCCTGTATAAAAGGCCCTAGCAGGCTTCTGTAGTTTCAGTTTCAAGCTGCCTCTTGTTCAGTAAAGTACCTGTTAAACTGTTCTCCCGAAGTCCGTGTATTATTGAGGCGCGGACTTTACAGTGGCGACGAGTAAGTTCGAACTCACCTGCAGTGTGGCATCATCTCACAGGGATCTCGCCTGAAAGGAAGGTCCTGGAAGGTCGTAGTCTGAGCAACGGGCGTCGACTGAGGGCAACCGCCCGAAGAATCCATCGGTGTTTGGAGAATTGCGGGAGAGACTGTGGTTCCAGCGAATCGTGCTGGTAGCAGGTAGCGTGCTGACCCTTCCAGACTGCGGCGGGCTCAAGCTCGATCGAGCGGCTCTACAAATCGGGCCGCGCAGCGTCGCCGGGAAAAGAAAACAAGAGAGAGAGGGTGGAGCGCACAGGGCGCGGTCGGTGCTCGAGAACAGGACAGCGGAGAGAAACTAAACGGGGGGGAAGGAAAGCGAGACCGCCGAAGTTGCGGGTCGCCGCCATTACCCCGTAGAACGCTAGGAGCAGCGTGGCAGTAAGGGGAAGAAGCAAAAGCGCGGGAGGCGCCATTTTATCCCGTTGGGGAAGGAGCAAAAGCGCGGGAAGCGCCATTTTATTCCATTGGGGAAGAAGCAAAAGCGCGGGAGGCGCCATTTTAAATCACCCAAGATGCCAAAAGTGGCAGTATCACTGCTTTCGACAACGAGGTAGAAGACTGGACCACGTATGTGGAAAGAATTGAAGTGTACTGCAAGGCAAATGAGGTGGCTGATGGAAAGAGGGCGTTGGTATTATTAAATCTGATGGGTGCGACTACATATGGCCTATTGCGGAATTTAATTACCCCAGCTAAACCAATGGAGAAAAGTTTTGAGGAGATTGTTCATATCTTACAGGAACATCTAAGCCCTACACCACTGCTGATAGCAGAAAGATTCAAGTTCCATAAAAGAAACCAGCAGAAAGATGAGAGCAATGCTGACTATCTTACGGAACTACGCAAGTTATTGAAGCACTGCCAGTTCGGAGCAGGACTGGCAGACACCTTATGGGATAAGTTTGTCTGCGGGCTCCAGAGTGAAGGAACCCAGAAACGACTACTTTCAAAAAAGGACCTGACGCTAGAACAGGCTTTCAGTGTGGCAGTATCCTACGAAGCAGCAGCACGGGGAGCTGCGGAAATACAACAGAAACCACAAGAATACAGCGCTAACGAAATGGCGTATGGAGCCGAAAAGTGCTATCGCTGCGGCAGAACAACCCATGAGCAGAAGGACTGCTGGTTTAAAGACAAAATATGCAGGCAATGTGGGAAAATGGGACATATAGCAAGAGTCTGCAGGTCGGGAAAGAAGACCAACACGACAAGAACTACTAAGGAACAGTACAGGAAAGTAAAGAAACTGACAGATAGTCGTTCAGAAGATCAGGAGAGTGATAAGGACTCCGGGAGCAGGCGACTAAGTTGTTTAAAGTTACACAACGTGATCGCAAAAGAAGATCACCGAACCATTTGGGTCACCCTCATGATAGCAGGGTCCCCAGTGAAGATGGAATTGGACACAGGATCAGCCCTAACTGTCATGAATCGACGAGACTATGAGTGGCTATTCTCACACATACCCTTAAAGGACACGTCCATTGTATTGAAGACATACACGGGGCAAAAGGTCTACCCCAGAGGAAAAATAAGGGTGCCAGTTGAATATAACGGAAAGGAAACACAGAAACTATACATGTATATACTACGAGATGGAGGACCACCATTATTGGGGTGTGAATGGATCCGAAGTTACAATTGGATTAGCATTCTATTCTGGCACTAACTGTGACTGACAAAAAAGATGATGACGTCGCACCTGGATGTCTGTCACAAATTCTATCTGACGTGGAAGAGGTGTTCCAACAAGGACTTGGGACTCTAAAAGGAGTAAAGGCACCCATAAAGATTGAGGATAACGCAACCCCAAAATTTTGCAAGGCCAGACCGGTGCCATACGCGATACGCCCAGCTGTGGAAGCTGAACTGGAGAGTCTGGAGCATTCGGGGGTGCTGTCTAAGGTGGACTGGAGCGAGTGGGCCACACCCATCGTTCCTGTAATGAAGAAAGCATTGAGCAGCACGCCTGGGGATCCAAGAAAGGTTCGCATCTGTGGGGACTTCAAGGTGACTGAACCCAGTCCTGCACACAGTACAGTATCCGCTTCCGCGGATAGAAGATATTTTCGCCTCACTATCTGGAGGGAAAAGTTTTACAAAGATTGACCTGGCTCAAGCGTATCTACAAATGGAGGTGGAAGAAGCATCTAGGAAATACCTCACGATAAACACTCACAAAGGCCTTTACCAGTACAATCGACTGGTATTTGGGGTAGCATCGGCCCCGGCTATGTGGCAGAGGGCAATGGAACAAGTCCTGCAAGGGATCCCGGGGACCCAGTATTATTTGGACGACATCCTGGTTACGGGCGAAAATGACAATGAACACCTTGCCAACCTGGAACAGGTGCTCACGAGATTGCAGGAATATGGGCTACGAGCCAACCGTCCCAAATGCGAGTTCTTCAGGAGACAAATCTCGTATTGTGGCCACATGATTGATGAGGAAGAGTTGCTTAAGTCGCCGGACAAGATTGAGGCTGTAGTCAAGGCTCCAGCACCAGAAAATGTGTCGCAACTGAGGTCGTTCCTCGGGTTGGTGAACTACTACCATAAGTTCTTGCCGAATTTATCTACAATTCGGCACCCACTGAACGCCCTCCTTCAAACTGGTGTAACATGGAAATGGAGTGATGAGTGTAAGCGTGCCTTTCAGGAATGTAAATGCCAAATCACTTCAAAAGAAGTATTGGCCCACTACAACCCAACACTACCGATTCAGTTGGCATGTGATGCCTCACCTTACGGCACTGGAGCGGTGCTGTCACACAAATTCCGTGACGGTTCAGAGAGGCCAATAGCCTTTGCATCGCGCTCACTAACCTCAGCCGAGCGTAACTACGCCCAGATTGACAGGGAGGCCCTCAGCCTGGTGTGGGGGGTGAAGAAGTTCAATCACTATCTGCACGGGCAGAAATTCACCCTACTGACTGATCATCAACCCCTGGTCTCAATTTTTAACCCAAAGAAGGGCGTTCCGGTGATGACGGCGCAACGGCTGCAAAGATGGTCACTTTTTCTAGGGGCACATCAGTATGACATAGAGTACAAAGGTACGAAACAACATGGAAACGCTGATGGGCTGTCGCTCCTACCGTTGCCTACGGCGGAAGAAGCACCTGCAGTGGACCCTGTGGAGATATTCCATGCGACCATAGTCGAATGTTTGCCCGTTACAAATGCAAGTATTGAGAAGGAAACCCGAAATGACCCGACACTCTCTCGGGTCTATGATTTGACGGTAAAGGGATGAACAGCATATGGCGACTCACTGTTGCCAGCATTCTCGCCAAGGAGGGAACAGCTGTCAGTGTGCCGGGGAACCTTGATGTGTGGATCCCGAGTGGTAATTCCACCCAAGTTGAGAGATAGAGTACTCAATGAGCTTCACGAGGGTCATCTGGCAGGGGTAAAAATGAAGAGCCTAGCCAGGACGTTTGTGTGGTGGCCGGGAATCGATAAAGAAATCGAGGATATGACCAAGAGATGCACAGGATGCCAGAAGGTCCAAAATGCTCCACCACAGGCCCCGTTACATCCATGGGAGCGGCCCTCATCTCCATGGCAACGGGTACACATTGATTTTGCTGGTCCATTTATGGACTCAATGTTTCTAATCGCTGCGGACGCCCATTCGAAATGGCCAGAGGTCATCAAAATGTCCTCCACCACCACGGAGAAAACTATTGCAGTCCTAAGGACCATCTTTGCCAGGAATGGGTTGCCAGAACAGATCTGTTCCGACAATGGCCCACAGTTTGTGTCTGAGGATTTCCGGAGATTCCTGAAGAATAATGGGGTGAAACATTACACATCTGCCCCATATCATCCAGCCACAAATGGATTGGCTGAGAGGTTTGTTCAGACCTTTAAAAAGGCCATAAATGCAATGTATAATGACGACATGCCACTGCAACACAAGGTGGATAACTTCCAGTTTACTTACCGGAATGCGACACATGCAGTAACCAACCAAACTCCAGCCACACTGTTTTTCAACCGGAGACTAAGATGTCGCTTGGATTTGCTCAAACCAAACATAAGATGAGATGTTGAAGATAAGCAGTTCCAGCACATAAATGAGAAGCCAACCAGGAGCTTCGAGATAGGGCAACCAGTCTTGGCCCGCGACTACCGAACAGAAAAATGGCAGCCAGGCACGATATGCACACAGCAGGGACCACTAATGTACACAGTGGACGTTGGAGAGAGCATCGTGAGATGCCATGCTGACCAGATCCTAGAGTCACAGGAACAAGCCAAATCTGTACCACAAGCATGTGCACCTGGTAATGAGCCCGAAGTACAGATTGCGTCTACCTCAGAAGCAGGGGTATTGGAAGCTGACGAACCAACCAATGACAGTGAGCCAGAATTGACTCCACCGCCAGAACAGGATACTCGAGAAAGGCGCTATCCAGTCCGGATCAGGAAGCCTCCTCAAAGACTGAACTTATAAATGACTATTTCAGTTGATGTATATATTACTGAGAAAAGTGTAATTGTAATTATTTATTATTTAGTTGTTAAATGAATGTTATGTACTGTTTATCTAAAAGGGGAGGAATTGTTGTGTATGTACCTTTAAGGGAATAACTGGTCTTAGACTGCAGTACCGGCAGTGACCACCCCTGTATAAAAGGCCCTAGCAGGCTTCTGTAGTTTCAGTTTCAAGCTGCCTCTTGTTCAGTAAAGTACCTGTTAAACTGTTCTCCCAAAGTCCGTGTATTATTGAGGCGCGGACTTTACACTATCGGGTGCTTAACAGCAATATCCCAGCCTGTGCACCCACGGTGGCAGCAGTTGCCGACCTGATAGGAAGTATTCCAGCATCCGCGACCACTTTCACGGTGCTGGATATTTCTAACGGGTTTTGGTCCATCCCTTTGAGGGAGGATCGGTACAAGTTTGCTTTTACCTTTAAGGGGCAACAGTACACGTGGAACTGCTTGCCACAAGGTTTTCATAACAGCCCCAGCATCTTCCACCAGTATATGGCAGATAGTTTAAAAGATTTTAGCCAGCCCACACAGTTGGTTCAATACGTGGATGACCTGTTCCTGTTCACTGACTCAGGAGAGGAGCACGGCCCACTATTAGCCGAACTGCTGGAGCTGCTCGGGAAAAGGGGTTTCAAGGTAAACCCAAAGAAAGCGCAGATTGGCCAGCGGGAGGTCAAATTCCTGGGTCTGACCGTCCGCGCTGGAGAAAGGGCCATAGATAAGGCTAGGAGGGAAGCGGTACAAGAGTTACCGGTCCCTAACACAGTCAGGGGTGTGAGGTCATTTCTAGGGCTAACGGGGTACTGCAGAGGCTTCATTGAGGACTATGCAGTCACTGCAGCCCCTCTGCTTCGACTCCTACATAAAGGAGTGGAGTGGCTTTGGGATGAGGGTTGCCAGGCAGTGTTTGTTAAACTCAAGGGAGACTTGCAGACCGCACCAGCTCTAGAGGCCATAGATGGGGGAAAGAGTTTTTCCTGGAAGTAGCGGCTAGCAGGGATAGCCTAAGTGCGGTGCTGCTCCAAGAGCGGAACGGCAGGCTAAGGCCGGTAGTCTACTCTTCCAGGGTACTCACGGGTGTGGAGAGGAGCTACTCCAACTGTGAGCGGCACCTTTTGGCCACACATTGGGCTGTGAAAAGATCTTTGATTTTCACAGGCACCTCTTCCATCACCCTCCTCACACACCACACACCCACCCAGATGCTTCTGGATGGGAGGATTAAAGATGGGACAGTCAGCAGTGCCCGCATTGCGCGCTGGACCCTTCTCCTCTCGCAGATGGATCTGAGGGTGAGGGGCCTTTGCGAGCCAAAGCTCGTGGCCAATATGATATATCCTGGAACAGCCCATCGGTGTTCCATAGAAGGGGTATGGGAGGTGAACATAGGTTTACGGGCCGGGATACATCCCTCAGGCCACGAAATCTATGTAGACGGTTCCAGCATGGTACCTGCTGGCGAACGGCTCACGGGTTGTGGAGTCTATGACCCAACGGTAAACATTGCCCTGGTGATCAAGCTCCCCAACACCATGAGCGCCCAACAGGCTGAACTGTCCACGGTGATGTACGTGGTTACCCACCCCGAAATCTTCCCTACCCCGTACACGATTTGCTCTGACAGCATGTTCACTTGCAACTCGTGTACGGAATACCTGGCCATCTGGTCCCGTCGTGGGTATACCTCCGCCGACGGGAGGCCCTTAACAGTAAAGCCCCTGCTGGAGAAAATCCTGGCAGCCGTGGGGGAGGAAGGGGAGGTGTTCATCCACAAGGTGAAGGCCCATTCCTCCACAGAACCCCGCAGCCAGGGTAACCAGCAAGCCGACATGCTGGCCAAGGAGGGTGCTCACACAGGCACTTTCTGAGACCCGTATGAGTCCGGGCCCGTGGCGGCAGTTAGAGGCAGGGATGGGACCCAAGGGAGCTCAGGGGTAGTGTTAGCCCCGGACCTTAAAACGGTCCAAGCCCAGGACCCTGTCCTGAAAACTGTCATTAGTGCAGTAATGGAGGGCAGGAAGTTAGAAGGCCCTTACGGCGCAGCCCCCCTCTCCATAAGGGAAGGCATGCTGTTCAAAGAAGAACAGTGGGTAGTACCCCAGCAACACCAGAGGGAGTTTCTTCAACTGGCCCATGAGGGGCCGGGAGCAGGGCGCCCCGGGTCTGAGACCACCTGGCAACGGGTGGAACAGGCGGGATGGTGGCCAGGACTCCGGGAAGATGTCCGCGAGTTCTGTGCTAGCTGTCTTGTGTGCGCCGCAAATAACCCCGGCCCCCACAGAAGGAAAGTGCCCATGGGACACATTAGGAGGGTAGAGGGACCATGGCAGTCGATCCAGATCGACTACATCGGGCCCCTGCCCGCTGCCCAGGGAGGCTACAAATATTGTCTCGTCCTGGTAGACGTGTTTTCCAAGTGGGTGGAAGCCTTCCCCTGCAAAACGGCCACAGCATTAGGGACTGCAAGGATCTTGGTGCGAGAAGTGTTCTCGCGGTGGGGACTACCCCAGTTTGTAGAGTCCGACCAGGGAAGTCACTTCACCGGCCACATCATGCAGAACACCCTTATGCTGCTCGGCATCAAGGGGAAGTGGCATATAGCTCACAATCCACAGTCCTCAGGGATTGTGGAGCACATGAATCGCACCATTAAGGAAAAGTTGAGGAAGGAGTCAGTGGAGTCACCCCCAAAATGGGCAGAGGCCCTGCCTCTAGTCCTCATGGGGATCCGGGTCAGCCATCCAAGAGTACAGGGTATTCCCCGCACGAACTCATGACCGGTAGGGTTATGAGGACCCCCACCCATGTCCTAGCCCCAGTCCTTACTGAAGGGCAGCTTCGAGAAATGAATTGGGACAAATTCGCCCCGAGCACTCCTCGAGAACCTAAAACAGATTTATGGGCAGGCAGCAGGTAGTATGGGGAAGCAGCATCGGAATAACCGGTTGCTGCTCGAGCCTAACTCGAGAAATCAGTGGGAGATAGGGGAACCAAGTGATGGTTAGGAACTATGCCCGGGTGGGGAGTTTAGAGCCACTGTACATGGGACCCTATAGTATAGTCGATAGAGCCAGCCCCATGGTTTATGCAATAAAACTGCCCCGGCGCACAAAATGGTTCCATGTGAATCAATGCAAATTGTTTAAGCCGGAGGCAGGGAAACAGGCAGCTGGGATTGAACCTGAGGTTAGAAATCCTCAGCCTGCAGCACGTACACTCACACAGACTGCACACGCAGGCGCAGTCGCGTGCGTGAAAGGAGAAGTTCCCCAGCACTCAGCCCGAGCGATTCCCCCTCTCTTATGGGACTCCGGGGAGGAGCCTGAACCAGGTTTTAAACCTGAAGGGGAAGACTCTCAGTCACCGGCAGCCAGTGGCGAGGGATTGCCCGTCCCCAGCCCAGGTTTGGGAAGGGAGGGACCCGAGGGAGAAGGTCCCCAGCCAGCAAGGACTGTGACCCGAGCTAAGGGTCCGCTTGCCAGGGTAGCCTCACCAGCGACACTCCCTAGGAGGTCTCTTCAGGTACCCCAGCCCAGGAAAGTATGGTCACCAGCTTTCCAGTGGAAAAGGGCGGACTCCCGAGTCAGGGAGAAGCCAAAAGACAGAGGTCCCCAACCAGCAGCCATAAGCTGCGAGGGACTGGAAGTTGGGATCAGTCCAGCTTCGCTGCAGGCAGTAGCCTGCAACAGTCCTAACAGGGATTAGGCTGGCCGCCCGGAGACAGGCGGTGCTTGTATATAGCTTTGTTCAATTTTAAGTAATGTGTATAAGTAAATTAGAGTGTGTTAATTTTAATTTTGCATTGCAATTCGGTAGTTTTAAGTATTAGAGTATAAGTTTTAAGTATGGAACTGTTCCAGAGTGTTGTCTATGTGAGCCGAGGTCGTGGGACCCGATCACATTCCCCCGAGCCAGGGGAGCTGGCTAGATGTTTTTTTAAGTCTTTTTCAGAGTTTCGAAAGGTGCGGAGGACCATCGTGTCTTTGGATGCTCAGGGAAGGGAGCACCCCTAGCCCACGTCGGGAGGGGTCTGCGGGAGGCAGATGCCCACGAAAGGAGCTGGCCAGGATGACTGGGATCCAATTCAACCCAGTATTCTAGTGGGACCAGCTTCACGTATAGGGGGGCCTCCCTCCAGTGCCCGAGGATACGAATCGTCACCCCAAGGAAAAGACGGCATTGGAAAATATTTTAATAACAGTTTACTTTAACATAGAAAATAATTACGCTATCCGTGAGAAGTAATTTACATTTTCTATTCAGTTTCCCACACTAGAACACATTGATTGACGTGCAGAATGTGTAACAATACTTGGTACATTATTGTTCACAGCAATTAAACTGTTATTGGAAACCCAGATTATGATTAAGTGTTCACAAAAAGGCTTGTTAATTGTATATTTTGTGTTATGTACTGGTCCCAACTCCAAAGGAAATAATGTGTGAATTTGGTTCCTAACTGTGAGGCTGTACAATTTGTTTGGAGTCAATTGAAAAAATTGCATATGCCTGTGAATTGTTGTGTTTGCAGATTGTGGAAATTTGAAACACATTTATGGCTGAAGAATGGTGCCATTTATTAAAGCGTCAGGCAATTGCATTATAAAAAAAAAAGGAGGAAGCTCGTTTTCTTCCGTTTGTATTTTTAACAGATATGTTTTGGCTTGGTGTTAATCTCATTAAAGATGTTGTATCATGTTAAAACTATGTCACAAGTGGTGCAGGGGCATTGGACCCCCTCCATGCTTGAATTATTGTCAATAATCAGTGGTGCAGGGGTATTGGACCCCCTTCGTGCTTGAATCATTGTAAGTAATCATGTTTTTCTATCGATAGATGCCTACCATGTACTGCGATTCTCTCTGGTAAGGGGGATGGAGGTGTCAAGGGATCAAAGATAGATATAGATAAGTATAAGGGAAGGTTGTTTGTGGGGGGTCAGAAATTCTTGCTCACCTTTAAACAGGATACTGCAAGCAAGTTTTAGTATCCAAGGGGGGACTGCAAGGATTGCAAAATTTCAGAAAATTTCGGCAGCCCCCGAAGATTATTTGATTAAAGAAAACCTGGTTGGAATGTACCTTAAAAACCCAGAGCATCAAAGATGGCTGTCAGGCCTCGTGGCAAAGGAGAAAGACAGCCTGTCTGAATATCTCCCATCACTGGCTGACATAGGATTTGAAAAAAATACCAGCCTGTGTGAATGTGTTGAATACTTGAAACTGTCAATCAACTGCGGTTTAGGAAGTTTTCAATACGGAACAAAGGACTTTGTTTACACGAGCTCTCTACAGTGTTGACTCAAGGGCTTAAGTACTTAAAGCTGTCAATCAATTGCGGTGGGACTGCAACCACAAGACAAAGGAGTGTTTACACTTGTTCTCAAGCACTGTTGACTGAACACTTAAGGATTTGTTTGTCCAGCACTCGAGAAATCAGTGGGGCATTTTAAACTGGAACACAGACCAGTTAAACAAATGGGAAATGCATTCAAACCCATTACAGTCAATGGGGACAGATTGGTCCCTTTTGTGTGAGCCCAGATACATCCAGATTTGGGCGCGAAGATAAGGGCTCCTAAAGGGGTATAAAGATAACCCCTCAGGAAGCCATTCTCTCTCTCTCTACAGCCTCACCCCCGGTGCCCTGCCTACAAGAGGAACAGCTCAGCAGCCCACCCAAAGAAGTGGAATACCAGCAGTTACTTTTGAATTACTGGGGTATCTCTACTTCGGGGCGGTTAAGAATAAAAAGGCAGGCCGCAGGGGCACGGAGCAGGCATTTACTGGTGAGCATAAACTTTCTGGCCCATTACAAGGCAACCTAGATAGGTATAAGGGGTGGGAATTAAAGGGGAATTTTGTTAAAATTGTCATTTTTAGTCAATTTTCCCTCGATGTGTCCGTCTTCTCTCCTCCCCGTTAGGTAAAAGTGTGCTGTGTTAAGTAAAGGTGTGCTGTATTAAGTAAAAGTGTGCTGTATTCATTATTATTTTCAATGTATAGCAATTTATTCTTTATTTCAATAAAATACTGGTCTTCTTTGCACCCAACCACGAGTCTCATTTTGTCTACATCGCTACTGAAATAAGTCCGGCGGTCAGAACCAGAAAGGAGAGCGATTCGAAACCGCACGGGGCCTGGAGCAGCTCAGATAAGCCTGACTGGCCAGACACAAACCCCACACCAAAAAAAAACCTTTCTACATCACAGCACATACGCCCACCCAGCTTTGTGTCATCTGCAAATATGGAGATATTACATCTAGTTCCCTTGCCTAGATCATTTATATGTATTGTGAATAGCTGGGGTCCAAGGACCGATCCCTGCGGTACCCCACTAGTCACTGCCTGCCACTCGGAAAAAGATCCGTTTATTCCAACTCTTTGCTTTCTGCCTGCTAACCAGTTCTCTATCCAAGTCAATACCTTGCCCCCAATCCCATGTGCCTTAACTTTACACGCTAACCTCTTATGCGGGACCTTATTGAAGGCCTTCTGAAAGTCCAGATACACCACATCCAATGGTTCTCCCTTATCTATTTTACCAGTTACATCCTCAAAAAATTCCAGTAGATTAGTCAAGCACGATTTACCTTTTGTGAATCCATGTTGACTTTGTCCGATCCTGTCACTGTTTTCCAAGTGCTCTGCTATTACATCTTTTATAATGGACTCTAGCATTTTCCCCACTACCGATGTCAGGCTTACAGGTCTGTAATTCCCCGTTTTCTCTCTACCACCTTTTTTGAGTAGTGGGGTAACATTAGCTACCCTCCAATCCATGGGTACAGTTCCAGATTCCATCGAATGTTGGAAGATAATCAGCAATGCATCTACTATTTCTAGGGCCACTTCCTTAAGTACCCTGGGATGTAGATTATCAGGCCCTGGGCATTTATCGGCCTTCAGTCCCATCAATTTCCCTAACACCATTTCCCTACAAATACTGATTTCTTTCAGTTCTTCCCTTTCATCAGACTTTATGTTCCCCGGCACCTCTGGGAGGTTATTTGTGTCCTCCTTTGTGAAGACAGAACCAAAATATGTATTTAGTTGGTCAGCCATTTCTTTGTTCCCCATTATAAATTCCCCTGATTCTGAATGCAAGGGACCTATGCTTGACTTCACCAATCTTTTTCTCTTCACATATCTATAAAAGATTTTAGAGTCAGTTTTTATGTTCCGTGCAAGCTTGCTCTCATATTCTATTTTCCCCTTCTTAATTAATCCCTTTGTCCTCCTTTGTTGAATTCTAAACTGCTCCCAATCCTCAGGATTATTGCTTTTTCTGGCCAATTTATATGTCCGCTCCTTGGATCTTATGCTATCCCTAATTTCCCTTGTTAGCCATGGTTGAGTCACCTTTTTTGTTTTATTTTTATGCCAAACTGGGATGAACAAAATCTGTAGTTCATCCATTCGGTCTTTGACTGTTTGCCATTGCCTATCCACCGGCAACCCTTTGAGTGACATTCCCCAATCAATCCTACCCAACTCGCGCCTCAGACCATTATAGTTTCCTTTATTTAAATTTAGGACCCTAGTCGCTGAGTCAACTACTTCATTCTCCATCTTAATGAAGAATTCGATCATATTATGATCGCTCCGACCCAAGGGGCCTCGTACAACAAGATTGCTAATTAATCCTTTCTCGTTACATAATACCCAATCTAAGATGGCCTGATCTCTGGCTGGTTCCTCTACATATTGGTCCAGGAAACCATCCCGTAAACACTCCAGGAATTCCTCCTCCACAGTATTGTTACTAATTTGGTTAGCCCAATCTATATGTAGATTAAAGTCACCCGTGATGACTGCTGTGCCCTTATTGCACGCTTCTTTAATTTCCCTTTTAATGCCAACCCCAACCTCTGCCTTACTGTTTGGAGGTCCATATACCACTCCTACTAACGTTTTCTGCCCCTTGGTATTTCTCAATTCTACCCATGCAGATTCCACATCATCAGAGCTAATATCTTTCCTTAGAATTGTGTTAATCCCTTCTTTAACCAGTAATGCTACCCCACCTACCTTTCCTTTTTGCCTATCTTTCCTGAATATCAAATACCACTGGATGTTGAGTTCCCAGCCTTGGCCATCCTGGAGCCACGTTTCCGTAATCTCAACCAAATCATATTTGTTTACCTTTATTTGCGCAGCCAATTCATCCACCTTATTACGAATGCTCCTCACATTAAGACACAAAGCCTTCAGGCTTGCTTTTTTAACGCTCTTAGACCTATTAGAATTATTATTTACTGTGGCCATGTTTGATTTAAACCGTTGATTTCTCTGACTGCCACTTTTGTTTTTCTCCTTCCTATCTTTTGCTTTTATCCTTGTTTCCCTTTCCTCTTGTCTCCCTGCTCAGGTTCCCAACCCCCTGCCATTTTAGTTTAAACCCTGCTCCAGAGCACTAGCAAACACTCCCCCTAGGTCATCGGTTCCAGCCCTGCCCAGGTGCAAACCGTCCGGTTTGAACGGGTCCCACCTCCCCCAGAACCTGGTTCCAATGTCCCAGGAACTTGAATCCCTCCCCATTGCACCATTCCTCTAGCCACGTATTCAGCTGAAATATCCTTCTATTTCTACTCTGACTAGCACGTGGCACTGGTCGCAATCCTGAGATTACTACCATTGAGGTCCTATTTTTTAATTTACCTCCTAACTCCCTATATTCAGCTTTTAGGACATCATCCCAGTTTTTACCTATATCGTTGGTACCTATATGCACCACGACAACTGGCTGTTCACCCTCCCCTTCGAAGATGTTCTGCAGCCGCTCTGAGACATCCTTGACCCTTGCACCAGGGAGACAACACACCATCCTGGAGTCTCGTTTGCGGCCGCAGAAATGCCTATCAATTCCCGTTACAATAGAATCCCCTATTACTATAGCTCCTCCCCTCTTTTTCCTCCCGTCCTGTGCAGCAGAGCTACCCCTGGTGCCAGGAAGTTGGCTGCTGCTGCTTTCCTCTGATAAGCCATCCCCCCCAACAGTACTCAAAGTGGTGTATCTGTTTGAGAGGGGGATGTCCACAGGGGACCCCTGCACTACCTGCCTGTGGTCACCCCTTCCCTTTCTGCCTGTCCAACCTCTACCTGCGGTGTGTCCAACTCCCTAAACGTGCTATTCACGACGTCCCCAGCATCGTGAACACTCCAGTATGCATCCAATCGCAGCTCCAGCGCCGCAATGCGGTCTGTCAGTAGCTGCAGCTGGATACACTTCCTGCACACGTAGTTGTCAGGGACACAGGAAGTGTCCCTGAGTTCCCACATAGCGCAGGAGGAGCATACCACGTGGCCGGGCTGTCCTGCCATGACTTACCCTTTAATTAATTGAAATTAAATTAAATCAAATCAATCCCACCAATTACACTACAGTTAATGGTTTACCAACAGTCCCCGCTACACCAGAGAGACCTTAGTAACTATAAACCACAGAGTTAAAGTTTAAAAAGAGAGAAATACTCACCAACCAATCACTTACCTGCTTTCTGGTGATGTCACAATTCGATTACTTTTTACTTCTCTCCCTCCCTCTGAGCTCGGAGACTGCAGATTAGTAAGCCTACCTGGTCTCGGAGCCGCTTTTAAACCGCCGCTGCTCAGCCGCCTCATCCCTCGCAGGTCTGCCCACCTGCTACCGCTGCTCTGAGGCCTACCTGGTCTCGGAGCCGCTTTTAAACCGCTGCCACTCAGCCGTCTCGTCCCTCGCAGGTCCGCCCACCTGCCGCCACTGCTCTGAGGCCTACCTGGTCTCGGAGCCGCTTTTAAACCACCGCCGCTCAGCCGTCTCGTCCCTCGCAGGTCCGCCCGCCTGCCGCCGCTGCTCTGAGGCCTACCTGGTCTCGGAGCCGCTTTTAACCGCCGCCGCTCAGCCGCTTCGTCCCTCGCAGGTCCGCCCACCTGCCGCCGCTGCTCTGAGGCCTACCTGGTCTCGGAGCCGCTTTAAACCGCCGCCCCTCAGCCGCCTCATCCCTCGCAGGTCCGCCCGCCTGCCGCCGTTTCAAACCAGTTGTACGTTGAGGGAGTGGAATGCCTTCCGATTGATAAATATTCCAGGGTACTGATGTGGAACACGTAACGTAGTGTCCACCATGCGGGCAATTCCTCGAGCTCGTTCATCCTGCTTCACTCTGTCAATAACAACAACAACAACAACAACTTACGTTTAATGTAGTTATTAAATGTCTCAAGATGCTTCACAGGAGCGATTATCAAACAAAATTTGATGCCGAGCCACATAAGGAGCTATTAGGGCAGGTGACCAAAAGCTTGGTCAAAGAGGTAGGTTTTAAGAAGCATCTTAAAAGAGGAGAGAGAGGTAGAGAGGCGGAGAGGTTTAGGGAGGGAATTCCAGTGGTTGGGGCCTTGGCCGCTTAAGGCACGGCCACCAATGGTGGAGCGATGGAAATTAGGGATGCTCAGGAGGCCAGAATTGGAGGAGCGCAGAGATCTCGGAGGGTTGTAGGGCTGGAGGAGGTTACAGAGATAGGGAGGGGCAAGACCATGTAGAGGTTTGAAAACAAGGATGAGAATTTTAAAATCGAGGAGTTGCCAGATCAGGAGCCAATGTAGTTCAGCGAGCAGCAGGGGTGATGGGTGAACGGGACTTGGTGTGAGATAGGGAAGGAGATGTAAGTGTTTCTTTTGGTGTATCGAGCTTCGGTGACCTCCCTGATACATCGGTGCACTGCAAACTGGGAGATGTTGCTAATGTCACCTGTTGCAGCCGGAAAGGAGGTCGTTGCATAAAAGTTGAGGGCGACGGTGACCTTGACAGCCACAGGCTGTGCTGTTCATGCCCTGGGTTGAGGCTGTAGTTGAGCCTGGAGCAGGTGGCGTAGCCTTGGTAAAGCGAAGGCGACTCATACATTGCTCCTCAGTCATGTTAAGGATAGAAGAAGTGTTCCCTGAAGACCCTCGGTGGATATGGCCTCCTGTTGAGTGCCCTCCTCCTCCTTCTACCTCCTCTGGCAGCTTCGCCTGCTTTGTGGTGTCTCCCAATCCTGTTCTATTCCCAGCCTTACCAGACATAAGAACATAAGAAGTAGGAGCAGGAGTAGGCCATACGGCCCCTCGGGCCTGCTCCACCATTCAATAGGATCATGGCTGATCCGAATCTAGACTCACGTCCACTTCCCTGCCCTCTCCCCATAACCCCTAATTCCCTTATCTGCTAGGAAACTGTCTATCTCCGTTTTAAATTTATTTAATGATGCAGCTTCCACAGCTCTCTGGGGTAGCAAATTCCATAGATTTTACCCTCTGAGTGAAGAAGTTTCTCCTCATCTCAGTTTTGAAAGGGCAGCCCCTTATTCTAAGATTATGCCCCCTAGTTCTAGTCTCACCCATCAGTGGAAACATCCTCACCGCATCCACTCTCATTCTTCTGAATTCCAATGAGTAGAGGCCCAAC
The DNA here is from genome assembly GCF_052327205.1 of Somniosus microcephalus. NCBI lineage: Eukaryota > Metazoa > Chordata > Chondrichthyes > Squaliformes > Somniosidae > Somniosus > Somniosus microcephalus. Next base: position 15,627,780 of record NC_140993.1, read on the forward strand.
CTACTCAACCTTTCCACATACGTCAACCCCCTCATCACCGGAATCAACCAAGTGAACCTTCTCTGAACTGCCTCGAGAGCAAGTATATCTTTTCTTAAATATGGAAACCAAAACTGCACGCAGTATTCCAGGTGTGGCCTCACCAATACCCTGTATAACTGCAGCAAGACCACCCATAACTGCAGCCAGAGACTGTATTGATTTCTTTGTGGGTTCAATGACGAGACATTTATGAAAGAGAATGTCTTTTAATCTAAAGCTTGTTCAACTCTTTTAACAGCATTTACAGGAGACATCATGCTAGTGATGCATCTAGAACGAAACTGAAACCAAACCAAACTGCTTCTCTCTGTCACATGACCTCTGCTGGTCAGGCATAAGTAATCAATCAGGCAACTATGCTGGTAAGACATGATAATCAAACAGGCAAATAACATCACTATTTGCTGATATCATTACATCTCCTTTTCTTAAAACAAAAGTATTTTACTTTTAACTAACAACATGTTTTCTTTGTATTAATCTGCATTTTAACTGTAACACTTAATGAACTTACATTATCATTATCATGATCAAGGTTTTTTAACCTTGCTTTGTGTGTTCACATGAAATATGTAAATACACTAGAACTTGAAGAAAGAATAAGATAACATTACTTCCTTCTATAACAATAGTCCTTAAATTTGCTCAATGGGTCTCTCAGGAGGCTTCACGCGTCTTGAGGATTTTCTGATTGATTGTCCTTGAATCTGAGTTGTTGCCTCAGATGATGTGTTCTCAGCTGTGTGATCAGGTTGTTCAACAGTATCAGTCTTTTGACTTGCTGTGGCTGGTCCCATGAGAAGATCTCAATAATTTCTTCTCAGAACAGCACCCTCATCTGTCTGAATTGTGTATGATCTTGGTTGAACTTCACTCGGGACAGTTCCCTTCTGAGTCCATGTGTTTGTTTTGTCTTTGAACCTTACTTGGTCACCAGTGTGGAGTTCAGGTAGGTTTTGTGTTCCTCTGTCATAGTAGTACGTTTGTTTTTCTTTCTGTTGTTCTTTGAACTTCCTCACTTTCTCCCCCTCTTTTGTTTTCAGGAGGTTCTCCGGGATGGGTAGGTTTGACCTTAGCCGACGTCCCATCAGGACTTGGGCTGGTGACATACCACACTCGAGCGGCATTGTGCGGTATACAAGCATGCTCTGGTAGAAGTCAGTTCCACTCTCTTTTGCCTTGTACATCAGTCTTTTCACTGTCTGGACCGATTTTTCCACTAGACCATTGGACTGTGGAAAGTGAGGACTTGACGTTGTGTGGACAAAGTCCCACTCTTTGGCAAAGTGTCGGAAACTTGCATTGTAAAACTGGGGTCCATTGTCTGTGAAGACCTCGCTTGCCACGCCATGTCTGGAGAATATGGCTTTCATACATGTTATCACAGCATCTGCAGTGGTGGTGTACAGTCTACAAACCCCTGGATACAGGGAGTAATAGTCTGTGACTACAAGATAGTCCTTCCCTTGACATACGAATAGGTCAGCGCCTACCTTCTGGTAAGGTCTGTCTGGTGCTGGGTGTGGCTTTAGTGGTTCTACCGGATTGCTTGCTCGATATTTCAGGCATATTGTGCAGTTTGACACCTCATTTGTCACATCTTGGTTGATTCGTGGCCAGTACATCACCTCTCATGCTCTTTTCTTACATTTTTCGATTCCCAGATGTCCTCCATGGATCTTTTTTAACATCTCTTTTCTCAGACTCTTTGGGATAACTATTTTACTTCCTTTGTAGATGATGTCTTCGACCACTGATAGTTCCGCCCTGCAGTTCCAGTACTCTGCCATGTCAGGTGAGCAGTCTTGCTTCATGTTGGGCCATCTATCCAAGATGCTTTTTCTCAGTCGTCTCATTGTTTCATCTTTGTTTGTCTCAGTCTTTATGAGCTCCATTTTTGCATCTGCTATGGGCAGTGCACTTGTGATCATGTCCACGTAGGCGTTCACTTTTTCATCCATTGCGGTGTTTGCGGGCTCACTTGGGTCAACAGCTCTGGACAACATGTCTGCTGTATACATCAGTTTACCCGGTGTGTACGCAACATTCAGTGTATAGCGTTGCAGCCTGATCATCATTCTTTGTATTCTAAGCGGACAGCTATTTAGTGGCTTTTGGAACAATGCATTCAAGGGCTTATGGTCAGTCTCTACACTGATTGCTTGTCCTGCCACAAACTGGTGAAATCTTTCATAGGCGTATGTGATGCTGAGCAGCTCCTTTTCTATTTGAGCATATCGCGTCTCCGCGTCTGTCATTGAGCGTGATGCATATGCAATAGGTTGCCAGTAGTCATATTGTTGCAGAAGAACGGCACCGAGCCCACTCTGTGATGCATCTGATGATATCTTGATGGGTCTCGCTGGGTCATAAAACCTCAGAACTGGTTCCTCTGTGAGCAGTTTCTTTAGATCGCTCCATGACTTCTCATGCTCATGATTCCATTCCCATTCTATGTTCTTTTCAGTTAGTCTTCTCAGTGGCGCCATCTTTTCTGAGAGGTTGGATATGAATTTCCCCATGTAGTTGATCATTCCATTAAACCTCTGCACGTCCTTTTTCCATTGTGGCTTTGGCATATTCTCAATGGCGGACACCTTTCTGGGATCTGGTCTGATGCCCTCACTGCTAAGGATATCTCCCACGAATGTCAGTTCTGTCACCCCGAGCTGGCATTTCTCTCTATTCAGCTTCAGGTTTGTTTTCCTTGTGATGCGCTATCAATTACTCATAAAAGACTGAGAGTTAGGAGAGTAACTAAAGGCTTTTATTAACAAAAGAATGGAGGTCTGCCTCGAGTGGTCGACCGGTCCAGAAATACAAAGGGCTGGGGAGCAGCCACCTTTATACTAGGACTTGTGGGAGGAGTCAGCCGAGGCATGTCCAGGCATGTACACAATGGAATGCAAACAGTATACAAACAATGGTTTACCACACCTTGTTGCTTCCAGCACTTTTTTCAGTCTCTCGTCATGCTCAGTTCTCGTGGTTCCCCATACTATGATGTCATCCATTGATGTATCAACTCCCTCCAGGTGCTCATAGATCATATGGATAGTTTTGTGATACACTTCAGGAGCTGAGGCAATGCCAAATGGTAACCTTAGGAATCTGTATCTGCCAAATGGACTGTTGAACGTGCACAGTCTTGAACTTGCTTCATCCAATTTCATCTGCCAAAATCCTGATGATGCATCTAACTTGCTGAAATACTTTGCATTTGTAAACTGTGCCATGATTTCCTCACGTGTAGGAAGCTTGAAGTGCTCTCTCTTTATTGCTCTGTTTAGATCTCTTGGATCCAGGCAAATTCTGAGCTTTCCATTCTTTTTGTCCACTACAACGAGGGAACTCACCCACTCAGTTGGCTCATCTATCTTCCGAATCATGTTCAGGCTTTCCATCCTGTCCAACTCTGCCTTCAGTTGCTTTTGAAGAGCAAACGGGACTTTTCTGCATGGATGTATGACCGGTGTCATACTTTTATCTACTCTGATCGTGTGTTCTCCTGGAATGCAGCCTAGACCCTTAAATAGGTCGTTGTACTCTTTCATGAGTTCATCATAGGCTGTCTCTCCTTCGCTTTCCACAGTGAGGACTCTCTTTACCAGGTTCAGTCTCTCACAGGCTTTTAAACCTAATATGGCTTGCACATCCTTTGGCACCATGATTAATGCTAGCGTGTGCTCTCTGTCCTTGTGTGTTACTTTGACAATGCATCTTCCTTTCACTGGTATATCAGTACCTGAGTATCCTGTCACTTTCACTTTTATTCCATGTATCTTTGGTCTGGGTCTAATTTTCTTAAAATCAGTCTCTGATATCACATTAACTTGTGCTCCAGTAGCCAATTTAAATGGAATGTGTATGTCATTCACTTTTAGTGTCAACATCCAGCCTCTTTCTTCTTTTTTGTTTTCAGACACAACATCTACATAGAACTCCTCTATGTCGCTTTCATCTACTGCATGGACCTTGCTTTGTTGCATTTGGTTCTTACAGCAACGGGCATAGTGGTTGTTTTTGTTGCAACTATTGCATTTTTTACCATATGCTGGACACTTTTTTGGTGGATGCTGTGTACCGCATTGACTACATGGCTTTCAATTGCCCCTTTCATTTTCGTTCGCTGGCCACGCCTCTTTTTTCACATTGGCGCTCTTTTTGTTAACCGGTTTGTGTCCGTTCATTCTCACTGCATCCACGTTGCAGCTACTGTCACTGAACAGCTCCTTTGCCTGCAACTTCACAGTCTCTGTAGCCCTACACAGTGCTATGGCTTTTCCCAGGTCTAGATCTTGCTCTCTTAGCAGTCTTTCCCTTAGACCATTATCTGGAATACCACACACCAGTCTGTCTTTTATCAGTGAGTCTGTCAGTCCCCCAAATTCACACGATTTGCTTCTGTTTTTCAGTTCAGTCACATACTGATCAATAGACTCACCCGTTTTCTGTACACATGTGAAAAATCTGTGCCTCTCAAACGTCACATTACGTTTAGGTATGCAGTAGGCCTCAAACTGTTCCATTATTTTATCTAGCTTCATTTTGTCTCCATCAACAGCGAATGTGAAGTTATTATACACCTCCAGTGCTTCATCACCCACGACATGTAAGAACAGTGACGATTTCCTTTTATTACTTTTCTCGTCAGCTGCGATTGCCGCTAAATACAACTCTAAATGTTGTTTGAATCTCCTCCAATTTTCAGCCACATTACCTGTCAACTGAAGCGTCGCTGGTGGGCGTAAACCTTCCATTTTTTCACTTCGTTAGCTATTCTCCAATGGTAAGCAACGATGTTCTCTTTTGGCTTGCTAATTTGTGGAGAGCTGATTTAACTTCAGATTTTTTCTCTTCATCTCTTTCAATCACTTCTGACACCATGTATTGATTTCTTTGTGGGTTCAATGACGAGACATTTATGAAAGAGAATGTCTCTTAATCTAAAGCTTGTTCAACTCTTTTAACAGCATTTACAGGAGACATCATGCTAGTGATGCATCTAGAACGAAATTGAAACCAAACCAAACTGCTTGTCTCTGTCACATGACCTCTGCTGGTCAGGCATAAGTAATCAATCAGGCAACTATGCTGGTAAGACATGATAATCAAACAGGCAAATAACATCACTATTTGCTGATATCATTACAGACACGTTGCGAGTCAAAGAGCAAAAACAGCAAAATCTCTCCCTGTGCAGACAAAGTGAACTTTGAAATCAGCAAATAAATGCCTAGAAGTCAAAGAGTAGCCAGAAGTAGTGAACCAGCAACTAACCTGCAAGTACTGGATGATCCCTTTCAATAGCGCTGGCGAGAGGACCTTCATGCCCATTAGCGTCATGTTGTGCTGAGCGAGGTCAACACGTGGCAGGTGAAACACTGGGAAAGTCCAAAAACAAACCGCAGGACCCTCAACTACTAAAATTATTTTTGCCTTTAAACGCTGTCTGCGTGCGCTCCTGACGCGAGCGCCACCTCCTCTACCTATATGGCGGAAGGCGCACTTCCGGGCGCCATTTTGGGGCCTTAGCAGGCCGGGTAGCGCCTTGAAAAATGTTCACCAAGCAGCCCAACTTCTAGGCCCACCTCTCTCCTGCCAGAAATTTTAATTAGTTAATGATGATTTATTGAAGAGAACCAACAAACAAGGGAAGGAAGTTTGTTCAAACAGCCAGGCAAACCATACTAATCCTACATACATAGATTTCCCCACCTTCTTATGAAGAGTGATTACTTGGTAGGAATACAGCCATTGCCCGCTGAACAGTATCACAGGTGATGAGCAGGAGTGAGAAATGGGGAAATAAATGGGAAAAATGTTGCTGCATTGATTGCCTCCTCAGGATGCAAAGCGCCTATCTCACTGCACTTTTCTTTACTTTTCAGCATAAGGATCAGTTGCCTCTACACGGTGCAGCTAGTCGACCAAGCGGTGCTCTCAACATAGTACAGATGCTGCTGAAGTCCTCAAACAAAGGTGCTCGATTCACACAAGATAAGGTAGGTAATAGAGAATCTTCATCATTAATAACTGTAGCTGAATACACTGGCCCCAGCCATGTTTTTATATGATCATGGTGCGGAGATGCCGGTGTTGGACTGGGGTGGACAAATGTAAGAAATCACACAACACCAGCTTATAGTCCAACAGCTTTATTTGAAATCACAAGCTTTCGGAGCGCTGCTCCTTTGTCAGGTGAAGTGGAGAGATGCATAAAAACACAGCTTATATAGTCAGAGAATAATGTCAGATGTTTACAGGTAATCTTTCTAACTGCCATTTATCACACCTCGGCAGAGAGATAATCACAGCAATCAAAGGTGTAAATGGTGTCCAAACAGGTCAGTCAGGAAAACATTACATCAATGTTGTGTGATTTCTTACATTTATATGATCAGTCCAATCTCACTCTGGGAACAACTGTTGATGTCGACCTTCTCAAAGAAAGACCTGCTCGTTCGATGGGCAATTGGGGCTTGAAATTCTTTTTTAGTAGCAGCTAATGAATGAGATTTTCTGGTTCTCATCCAGTCTCATGTAATGGCAGTGTTTCATTTCTTTGATGTTAGATGGGTATAATAGTGGGACAGAGAGAATAACTTAACACATTGGGCCGTATTTTGCGATCCCCACGGGTGGGTGTGAAGGGCGTGCGCTGAAACCCGGCACTTGCGATCTGTCAAGAATTCTCTTCACAGATTGCATGCATCCTCTGATGGGCCTCCTGCAGGTGGAGAGTTGCGCTATTTGCATAACTTCCGTCCGCTGAATGACTTCCGTACGTACAGAATTGTCAAAAGTATGAATGGGGATTCCCTTCATTTATTGGTTGGGCCGGCCCAAGTGATCCCAGGACTGCCTATGAACCAATTGCACCCCTGGGATATGGGGGGCTCTGCCCGTGTGGACCCGGAGAGGCCCAGGATCGCAGGCCTCCATACCTCCCGAGCCACCAGGCACATTCGTAGACATTTTGCAGGTTGGAGGCGTCCGCCTGCGGGAAGCCTCCGATCGCAAATGTTGGCCCATTAATTCCAGCTGATCAACAACTGACAACCAACAAAAACATTTACTTCTCTTTTACTCCTCTTCATGCCTCTAACAGGTTAGAGGTTGAATGTGATGTGTCGCATGGGAACATAGGAATTGCAAAAACAAAGAAAGGCCAACTTAGTTTGCCATCTACCAACCTGGTAGTTGCACGATACAACGATAATGGAGTTGTTGACTAATTATATCAATCGCTCTCTATCAATTAGTCTACAACAGACCCAGTTTGTTCTCTTCTGGATCCTTCCAATACCTGCAATATCCTTTTTGAACTTTGGCGGCCAAAACTGTGCACAGTATTCTAAATGCAGTCACACCAATGAATTATAAAGTGGCAGGATGAGCTCACTATTCCGGCTCAATATTGACCTTTTAATACCTCTCAACATCTGATTCGGATAATCACTGCCAATGAGCATTGTTGCAATAGCTTCAATTTATTGTCAATCAAGACCCTAGATCTCTTTCATTTCCCATGCACATTATTTTCTTTTCATTTAAGTAATAGTCCCTTCCTGAATTTTTTTGTCCCCGTGTGAAGCATTTTTTATTTCTCTACACTGAAATTTCATCTGCCACCTGTCTGCCCAGTTCCCAAGTATATTCAAATCCTTCTGTAGCTTATCCTGTTCAGCTTTGGAGTCTGCTACCATCATTAGCTTTGTATCATCTGCACATTTAACCACTGCACTTATGACTCCTAGCTCTAGATCATTTATAAAAATATTAAACAAAAGGGGTCCCAAATCAGACCCCTGTGGGTCCCCACTGGTAACATTGTCCCAGGCTGGTGACAATCCCTGTACCATTACCCTTTGGCTCTATTGGTTAGCCAACAACAACAACAACTTGCATTTATATAGCGCCTTTAACATAGTAAAACGTCCCAAGGCGCTTCGCAGGAGTGTTATAAGACACAAATTTGACACCGAGCCACATAAGGAGAAATTAGAGCAGATGGCGAAAAGCTTGGTCAAAGAGGTAGGTTTTAAGAAGCATCTGAAAGGAGGAAAGAGAGGTAGCGAGGCGGAGAGGTTTAGGGAGTGAATTGCAGAGCTTAGGGCCTAGGCAACAGAAGGCAGGGCCACCAGTGGTGAAGCGATTATAATCAGGGATGCTCAAGAGGCCAGAATTGGAGGAGGGCAGATATCTCGGGGTGTGGGGTGGGGTTGTGGGGCTGGAGGAGATTACAGAGATGGGGAGGGGCGAGGCCATGGAGGAATTTGAAAACAAGGATGAGAATTTTGAAATTGAGATGTTGCTTAACCGGGAGCCAGCGTAGGTCAGCGAGCACAGGGGTGATGGGTGAACGAGACTTGGTGCGAGTTAGGACACGGACAGCCGAGTTTGGGGTGACCTCAAGTTTACGTGGGAGGCCAGCCAAGAGTGCATTGGAATAGTCAAGTCTAGAGGTAACAAGCAGATCAGTGGTTGAATGTGGTTTGACTTCAAGTGCATTGGTGGTTGAATGTGATGTGTCATCAAGCCAGTAGAAAGGTTGCAAATTTATTCACAATGCAAACTTATTTTTGCCAGGTTGGCATCTTGTGACTCCTGTTGAAATTGGATACTGAGAGAGCATAGACTCAGGCTCAGATAACCACGTAACATTCCCGTGCTTACAGTGATCTTCTTCTGTCATGTGGTGGTAGCAAAGCAAATCAGATGGCAATATCTAACTCAGATATCCAGGCCAATGGTTCCGGTGTAACAGCGTGGATATCTGCGAATTTCCTCTGAGGGCAGTGCTCAATGAGAAAGAAAGAAAGACTTGCATTTATATAGCGCCTTTCACGACCACCTGATGTCTCAAAGTGCTTTACAGCCAATGAAGTATTTTTGAAGCGGAGTCACTGTTGTAATGTGGGAAACACGGCAGCCAATTTGCGCACAGCAAGCTCCCACAAACAACGATGTGATACTGACCAGATAATCTGTTTTTGTTATGTTGGTTGAGAGATAAATATCAGCCAGGACACCAGGGATAACTCCGGTGCTCCAGGGTCTGATCAGGAGCTCCACAGTCACATGATGGGGATGCTTTAATCTCCCATCTCTGGAGAAGGTGGTGGCATCGACCATGACTGTTCTGAGGCGGTTGATGGTTGCCCACTGTTTGCAGTGATATACTGCTGAGTCTCGTATCGGGCATGCGGACGATGTGGCCTGTCCCTCGGAGCTGATCGAGCGTGGTCAAAGCTTCGATGCTGGGGATGTTGGCCTGAGCGAGAATACTGACATTGGTGCGTCTATCCTGCCAATGGATTTGCAGGATCTTGCGGAGGCAGCATTGGTGGTACCTCTCAAGTGCTTTGAGGTGCGGCGGCAGCGAGGCGAGGAGGAGCTCGGGAGAAAAGCCGGCGCGAGGACCGAGGCCCGACCAGTTCGGGGGCGGCAGCGAGGCGAGGAGGAGCTCGGGAGAAAAGCCGGCGCGAGGACCGAGGCCCGACCAGTTCGGGGGCGGCAGCGAGGCGAGGAGGAGCTCGGGAGAAAAGCCGGCACGAGGACCGAGGCCCGACCAGTTCGGGGGCGGCAGCGAGGCGAGGAGGAGCTCGGGAGAAAAGCCGGCGCGAGGACCGAGGCCCGACCAGTTCGGGGGCGGCAGCGAGGCGAGGAGGAGCTCGGGAGAAAAGCCGGCGCGAGGACCGAGGCCCGACCAGTTCGGGGGCGGCAGCGAGGCGAGGAGGAGCTCGGGAGAAAAGCCGGCGCGAGGACCGAGGCCCGACCAGTTCGGGGGCGGCAGCAAGGCGAGGAGGAGCTCGGGAGAAAAACCGGCGACCAGCGAGGCCCGACCAGTTCGGGGGCGGCAGCGAGGTGAGGAGGAGCTCGGGAGAAAAGCCGGCGACCAGCGAGGCCCAACCAGTTCAGGGGCGGCAGCGAGGCGAGGAGGAGCTCGGGAGAAAAGCCGGCGACCACCGAGGCATACCAACTCAGCAGCGGGGAGAGGGGTAAAAAGTAATCAGTGTGTGACGTCACCAGGGAGCAGGTAAGTGATTGGTTGGTGAGTATTTCTCTTTTTAAACTTTAACTCTGTAGTTTATAGTGACTAGGGTCTTTTCTGGTGTAGCAGGGACTGTAGGTAGACTATACAAGCGCCTTAGAGATATCTTTAATTGGTGATAGTGAATTTAATTTAAATTAATTAAAGGGTAAGTCATGCCAGGAGAGCCCAGCCCCGTGATGTGCTCCTCTTGCTCTATGTGGGAATTCAGGGACACTGCCCCTGATGACCACGTGTGCAGGAAATGCATCCATCTGCAGCTACTAGCAGACCGCATTGAGGCACTGGAGCTGCGGGTGGATGGGTTGTTGAGCATTCACGATGCTGAGAGGGTCGTGGATAGCACGTTTAGTGAGTTGGTCACACCGCAGGGAAGGGTTGCACAGGAAGAAAGGAAATGGGTGACCACCAGGCGGAGCAATAGAAGCAGGCAGGTAGTGCAGGAGACCCCTGTGACCATTCCCCTCTCAAACAGGTATACCGATTTGGATACTGTTGAGGGGGATGACTCACCAGGGGAAGGCAGCAGCAGCCAACTTCCTGGCACTGGGGGTGCTCCTGCTGCCCAGGAAGGGAGGAAAAAGAGTGGGAGAGCAATAGTGGTAGGGGATTCTATAGTAAGGGGAACAGATAGGCATTTCTGTGGCCATAGACGTGAATCCAGGATGGTTTGTTGCCTCCCTGGTGCCAGGGTCAAGGATGTCACTGAGCGGCTGCAGGGCATTCTGGAGGGGGAGGGTGAACAGGCAGAGGTCGTGGTCCACATTGGTACCAACGACATAGGTAAAAAGAGGGATGAGGTCCTGCAGCAAGAATTTAGGGAGCTTGGTGGAAGATTAAAGAGCAGGACTTCAAAGGTTGTAATCTCTGGATTACTCCCGGTGCCACGTGCTAGTGATTATAGGAATAAGAAGATAGAACAGATGAATGCGTGGCTAAAGGGATGGTGCAGGGGGGAGGGCTTTAGTTTCCTGGATCACTGGGCCTGCTTCTGGGAAAGGTGGGACTTGTACAAGTCAGACGGTCTACACCTGAACCAGAGGGGGACCAATATCCTTGCGGGGAGGTTTGCTAGCACTGCTGGGGGGGGTTTAAACTAACTTGGCAGGGGGATGGGATACAGAGTGGAACTATAGTAGGGGGTGATTTACAACCAAATACAGAGGAAAAAACAAGTCAGCTGGGAAGGCAGAGAAAATATGTGAGGGCAAAAGGGAATATGGCAAGGCTGGAAGGCATTTATTTTAATGCAAGGAGTCTTGCAAATAAGGTGGATGAACTGAAGTTGTTGTTGAACACATGGGAGTACGATATTGTTGCTATCACGGAGACATGGTTGAGGGAGGGTCAGGACTGCCAGCTCAATATTCCGGGGTATAGAATCTTCAGGAGAGACAGAGGGTGGTGCAAAAGGGGAGGGGGTGTTGCAATATTAATTAAGGAGTCGATTACTGCTGTAAGGAGGGATGATATATTAGCGGGTTCCTCTAATGAGGCCATATGGGTAGAACTTAAAAACTAAAAGGGGGCAAGCACCTTGCTGGGAGTGTACTATAGGCCCCCAAACAGTCAGGGGGAGATAGAGGAACAGATATGTAGGCAAATCTCAGAGAAGTGCGAAAATAATAGGGTAATAATAGTGGGGGATTCAACTTCCCCAATATAAATTGGGATAGTCAGAGTGTGAAAGGCTTAGAGGGTGCAGAATTCTTAAAGTGCATCCAGGAGAGCTTTTTGAGCCAACATGTAGAAAGTCCTACAAGAGAGGGGGCGGTACTGGACCTAATTCTAGGGAATGTAGCCAGGCAAGTGGTGGAAGTGTCAGTAGGAGAGCATTTTGGAGACAGTGACCATAATTCGGTGAGATTTAAGGTGGTCATGGAAAAAGACAATGACGGCCCGGAAATAAGGGTTCTAAATTGGGGGATGGCCGATTTTAATATGATAAGGCAGGATCTGGCCAAAGTGGACTGGGAGCAGCTACTTATAGGAAAATCCACATCAAAGCAGTGGGAGGCTTTCAGAAGGGAAAAAGAGAGAGTACAATGCCAACATGTTCCTGTAAAGGTCAAGGGTGGGACCAACAAGCAAAGGGAACCTTGGATGACAAGGGATATACAAAAATGCATTAGGAAAAAAAGGGGGGCTTTTGGCAGTTACAAAAGACTAAAGATGGAGGAAGCCCTAGAGGAGTATAAAAAGTGCAGGGGCATACTTAAAAAAGAAATTAGGAGGGCGAGGAGGGGCCATGAAATAACACTGGCGAGCAAAATAAAGGAAAATCCTAAGATGTTTTATAAGTATATTAAGGGCAAGAGGATAACCAGGGAAAGGGTAGGGCCCATTAGGGACCAAAGTGGCAATCTGTGTGTAGAGCCAGATGATGTAGGCGGGGTTTTAAATGAATTTTTTGCATCTGTGTTCACTATGGAGAAAATGATGTAGACATAGAAATCGGGCAAGGGGACTGTGACATACTTGAACATATTAGCATCGAGAGGGAGGAGGTACTAGCGGTTTTAGCAGGCCAAAAAGTGGATAAATCCCCAGGCCCGGACGAGATGTATCCCAGGCTGTTGTGTGAGGCAAGGGAGGAGATTGCAGGGGCTCTGACACAAATTTTCAGAACCTCTCTGGCCACAGGGGATGTACCAGAGGACTGGAGAACAGCTAACGTAGTACCATTATTCAAGAAGGGTAGCAGGGATAAACCAGGGAATTACAGGCCAGTGAGCCTAACATCTGTGGTAGGGAAATTATTGGAAAAAATTCTGAGGGACAAAATTGGTCTCCACTTGGAGAGGCAAGGATTAATTGGGGATAGTCAGCATGGCTTTGTCAAGGGTAAATCATGTCTGACAAATCTGATTGAATTTTTCGAGGGGGTGACGAGGTGTGTGGATGAGGGAAATGCTGTGGATGTGGTTTACATGGACTTCAGTAAAGCTTTTGACAAAGTCCCGCATAGGAGACTGGTCAAGAAGGTAAGAGCCCATGGGATCCAGGGTGCCTTGGCGCGTTGGATCCTAAACTAGCTGAGTGGCAGGAGGCAGAGGGTGATGGTCGAAGGTTGTTTTTGTGACTGGAAGGATGTGTCTAGTGGGGTACCTCAGGGATCGGTGCTGGGTCCCTTGCTGTTTGTGATCTACATAAATGATTTGGATGAGAATGTAAAAGGTATGATCAGTAAGTTCGCAGATGACACGAAAATTGGTGGGGTGGTAAATTGTGAGGAGGAAAGCCTCAGGCTACAGGAAGATATAAACGAGTTGGTCAGATGGGCGGAAAAGTGGCAAATGGAATTTAACCCTGAAAAGTGCGAGGTGATGCATTTTGGACGGACAAATAAGGCAAGGGAGTACACAATGAGTGGTCGGACCCTAGGAAGTACAGAGGGTCAGAGGGACCTTGGTGTGCATGTACATAGATCCCTGAAGGCAGCGGAACAGGTAGATAAGGTGGTTAAAAAGGCATATGGGATACTTGCCTTCATTAGCCGAGGCATAGAATATAAGAGCAGGGAGGTTATGAGGGAGCTGTACAAAACGCTGGTGAGGCCACAGCTAGAGTACTGTGTGCAGTTCTGGTCGCCTCACTATAGGAAGGATGTGATTGCTTTAGAGAGGGTGCAGAGAAGATTCACCAGGATGTTACCTGGGATGGAGTGCCTCAGCTATGAAGAAAGACTAAACAGGCTGGGGTTGTTTTCATTGGAGCAAAGAAGGCTGAGGGGGGACCTGATTGAGGTGTACAAAATGATGAGGGACATAGATAGGGTAGATAAAGAGGAACTTTTCCCCTTAGTAGGGGGGTCAATAACAAGGGGGCATAGATTCAAGGTAAGGGGCAGGAGATTTAGAGGGGATTTGAGGAGGAACTTTTTCACCCAGAGGGTGGTTGGAATCTGGAACTCTCTGCCTGAAAGGGTGGTAGAGGCAGGAACCCTCACAACATTCAAGAAGCATTTGGATGAGCACTTGAAATGCCATTGCATACAAGGCTGTGGACCAAATGCTGGAAAATGGGATTAGACTGGACAGGGATTGATGGCCGGCGCGGACACGATGGGCCGAAGGGCCTCTGTCTGTGCTGTAAAACTCTATGACTATGACTCTATGTGCCTGCTGTACATGGTCCATGTCTCTGAAGCATACAAGAGGGCGGGTATCACTACTGCTCTGTAGACCATCTGTAGACTACTGCTCCGTAGACCTGAGAACTCATTTTTAGTGTGGAAGCAAGTCATCCTCGGTTAGTTGGTCATGTTTTGTTTTGAAAGAAGAAGAGTAGCAATGCCAGGCAAATCAGACTGTCCCAGAGACAGACTTTGCTCATCTGCCAGTACCTACCAGCCGCATTTACAAACAGAGATGCAGTTGCCTGACAATGACCTCGCAGAACTGGCTACAAAGATTGTGCATCAGTAGCCAGCTGGATGGAGAGATGGTGTGCCTTCTGCTGTAAGGGCACCGGCAGCTTGTCTGCACTGTAAGGCTGTGTAGGATTCACAAAATTGAACATTGTCCTATAAGGGTCTATTGGCAGAAAAGGCCTTAATTTTAAAAGATTGTTTTAAAAGAAGCCCAGAAAAAGGGCACACAAAATGGCCGCCAGACCCCGTGAACAGCTTCTTGGGACATTTTAAAATGGTTCCTGCAGTCCACAGACAGCTTTTGTGGATTCAGCCCACAGTAAGTTCTGGAACACAGTTTCGGAGAAAACGAAACCAGACAGAACCCCATACATATGGATTGGATGCAGGTCCAATCAGATCGGCCTGTAGATAAAGGCCATCAAAATGTTTACCCAGACAAAGGGAAACAGTTTCATATTCAAAGGGGAACATCAAGACCCATTAAAGACAATACAAGGTCATTCCAGACCAGAGATGGCAGTTACCGGCCATCCCGAAGGTACTTTAAACACAAAGACTACCCCGCTGTGCTACAAGCCCGCCAAAAGTTAAACAAAGGCTAACCTTGATATGGCAGGAGATAAGGGCCTCCATGAAAGGTATAACTGGAGTCCTGGGGTAGCGTTGAAAAATTCGGATTGGAGATCATCGGGTTTCGGTAGCCATTGAGGAGCATTAGCATCGGGAGAGACCAGTGCAGATCATTTTCGAGAGATTGCTCGGGGGTCCGAAGAAGGCCTTTTTGGACTCGGAAGAAGAAGACGAGACCCGGGGTAGTTATCGGGAGATCATCGACAAAAACCCCGGGCCGTTGACGAGACGAGAAGACAGTTGACAAAGAGGAAGAAAATGAAACGCCTTACAGGACGGGTAACCACCAGCGTCGTGTACAGGAGCACGGAGAAATCGAGACTGCGACCACCATCGTTGTATGAAGGAGCACCGAGAAGACAGCCGGTGGGCGAAACGAAGGACGGCGAGTCCTGCTGAATTAAGGTGGCCGCGACGCCATTAGCTTGGCCAGCCCGCTGCGCCTACAGCCCAACGACCACGTGACGATGGCTGGCCCGAGAGAGAGCACCAAGTAAAGAACCCCAACCCAACCGCAGTTTTGGATTGGTGAGCATGTTTCTGGCCCCTCATAATCTAATCTAGCTAGGTTTAGGGGTGAGCATTTTAGGGGATAAATTAACAATGAGTTGTTGTCCCTCGATGTTCCGTGTGTTTCCCCAATTCATGGTGACCATTGTAAAGTATGATATGCCTGTATATATATTGGTTAGTGCTGTATTATGATTTGTTTTTCCCTCCCATGTACCTTATTGGCTTACATTCAATTTTTCCTTTATGCAATAAAATTTCATTTTGTTTCATTAAACTTGGTCTATAAAGTATTCTCTGCATTGTAGTCCCTGCCTCAAAGCCCAGTGTATAGAACCTAAGGGGTGAGTGGGTCGAACCACTCGGTAAATTACTGTGCAAGAGAGAGAGGCCTCTAGAGCAAGAGAGAGAGAGAGACCTCGGCGATCGAAAACCCCTTACAGCTGGCATTGCCAGTGGCAGTAATAGCCAGCTAAGACCTCAAAGCTTTCTTTCTCAGCCTCTCTCCAGGCATGCTGCAATGCTGTCCTATGATATGGGTCTTCTGGAGTGGAAAGCAGGGCTGCTCCCTCGCAACTCCCTCGTTCTGCACCACCTCCACTTCACTGGCCATCAGACAGAAGATCAGAGCGTTGCTCCATCACTTGGCAACCCATCAGTGTTTTTCTAGTTCTGAGGAAAGGTCATTGACCTGAAACGTTAACTCTGTTCCTCTCTCCATAGATGCTGCCTGACCTGCTGAGTATTTCCAGCATTTTCTGTTTATATTTCAGTATTTTATGTTAGATTTTCTACTCAGATTATGCATTACCCAAAACGCCTATAAGAAAGAAGAAAAGAAAGACTTGCATTTATATCGCACCTTTGACAACCTCAGGATGTCCCAAAGCACTTTACAGCCAATGGAGTACTTTTGAAATGCAGTCACTGTTGTAATATCGGAAACGCAGCAGCCGAATTGATGTTGGTTGAGGGATAAGTATTGGCCAGAACACCTGGAGAACTTACCTGATCTTCTTCAAATAGTGCCACGGGATCTTTTACGTCCACCTGAGAAGGCAGATGGGGCCTCGGTTTAACATCTCATCTGAAAGACGGTACCTCCGACAGTGCAGCGCTCCCTCAGCACTGCACTGGGAGTGTCAGCCTAGATTTTTGTGCTCAAGTCCCTGAAGTGCGACTTGAACCCATAACCTTCTGACTCAGAGGAGACAGAGCTACAACTGAGCCGAGGCTGACACATAAGTGGACGTTCCAGCCTCTGTGATCCAAAATGTTCCTTCATGCGTCCACTACCTTGGCTAGTAATATTGAGAACCAAAGTTTGAACAGATAACCTTGCAGCCATGTAATTCTCATCTTTAGTCGGCAATCGGATATCATATCAAGAATCAGGCTATAAACCAATCGACAATTTACTTAACATAAAACAAGTAAATAATCAGAACTAAGTACAGAATAGCATATGTTCCTGAGAGTGGTTGAGTTATAGAAGGTAGGGGAAGCCAGCAGTGGTCAGTGTTATCAGTTACTGCAGTATGCTGGAGATTTCCTTCAGAGGTTAGAAATGAGTTTCCCAGAACTTTTATCCTAATTGGCTTAAGGCTCTTGTCTGAATGAAATAGGCTGGATGGACCAGCTGGTCTTTTCTTGTCCTTTTCCTTTCCGTATGTTCGTAATTATAAACTTTACTATCCTCCTCGATATATCAATGTAATAGATGCTTCTCTGAGCCATCTTTGAACATACATCTGAACTATGAGCCCAGTTTCTCTGTTGGCCACGGGCTGCAGACTGATGATCTAAGTGCAGGTAATCTGGTACAAACCTATCATTGGAACCCTCGGTCACAGAGTTATCCGCCAAAAGACTCATTGGTCCTGTTCCCCGCGCGCAGGCTTTGACCCATTTCTTCAGTTCAGACACTGTCGGCAATTAAAGAGTCACTAACTGAGTTGGCCTGGCTCTTTGATCTGTGCCACATACCTTAACTGACTTGTTTTAAGATCTTGTAAAGATATGTCAGAGTTAAAACAAAAAATTAGCACACTGTTCCCTTGTTAACATTCAAGCAATGCTTTTGAAAGATACACAAGATACTGCCATTTAGATTGAATGGCTGCTGTAATAATTCAATGGACATTAAGATATTAATCTCCTCTTTGTTTGGCAAAAACCAAGACTCAGATGCCTATTAATTGATTTTCACTTACTAGAAAGATGTTTATTTCTGTACTTTGCAGAGGCAGCTGACAGAAATCGTAATTCACCCTGTGCATACTGTTGCTAGTAACAAGCAATCTAACAGACAAACAAGTACGGTGTCACACTCGGTTTGCTGCCTCTATGTTTATTGGGCCATCCACTGGGCCTTTGCAAAGACTGGAATTTTTCATTAAAAATACTGTAGCAGCACCCTGTGCAATTGCTGCCAACATTTTAAGAGTTTTCCTTCAGCCTGCCCTGATCGAACTCCCAAAGCTCGGCCCAAAGTAGACCAGCAGCTTACCTCAAACTTTGTAAATGAAGCTGACTCTTCAAAATCAGTTGGGGGGAGTCAGCCAATTAACAGAACAAAGGAGTCGTGCATCGTCCAACTAATGCCCAGTTGTAACCCTGATCGGAAGATCAACTCCAATTTCCACGTTAAAAAATCTCCAGACATCTCGCTTAAAGACAGACTGTCCAGTCCAAAACCAGGCAGTGGCAACACGAATTCTCATGTACATGTTCTGACCTTTTATCAGTTATGAAGTTACCAGTCCCTGGTAATCACCGCCACAGGCCGGGTGTTTTACAAGATTGCAACACTTGGTCGGGTTATACAGTGTAATGATATCAGCAAATAGTGATGTTATTTGCCTGTTTGATTATCATGTCTTACCAGCATAGTTGCCTGTTTGATTACTTATGCCTGACCAGCAGAGGTCATGTGAGAGACAAGCAGTTTAGTAGAGTTTAGTTTTGGTTTCGTTTTTAGATGGATCACTAGCATGGTGTCTCCTGTAATGCTGTTAAAAAGAGTTGAACAAACTTTAGATTAAAAGACATTGGCCTAGAAATTCACTTGCGTTTGCGCCCAATTAGGGGTGAAAGAGTGGGTTGCGCCGGAAGTTGCGTCGCGCCCGAAATTAGGTGGGCCCTAACATCGGCGTTAGCCGGTAGCGCTGCGCCGGCACCGATGACATCATCGGTGAGCGCAGTGCCCCGGTACCGCCCGAAACCACGCCGATCCCCATCTTCAGTAGCAGCCGCCTCAGCCGTGGCGGCCGCTAACAACATCGGGAGACCGGGTCCTTACAGCAGCCTTAGCGGGGCGCTTTAAGGTGGAGGTGCGGCCGGCCGCTTTTTCGGCGGCCGCCTGCCCGCACCTCCTTCCCCGGCCTCCTCCACCCCCCCACCACGCGGCATTGCCGGCTGGTTTCCGTGGAGCCCGGCACTTCTCCGTTGTGCCGGGCTCTTTTGCCGGCACTTGCAATCGGGGCTCCGGCCGTTGCAGGCACCTCCCCCTTAAGAGAAGGGGGAGGCCTGCAGTACAGCAGCCTGCCGCAGCACATCGGGTGGCGCAGCGGGACCGGCAGCGCTGAAATTCACTTTCAGCGCCCCAAGCGGGGCGGCCAAACCCTGGAACAGTGCCCGGTTCCGCTTTGGGGCGCTGAAAGTGAATATGGGGCGGGCACAACTGGCTCCGCGGCGGGCGCAAAATTTACGGCGCAAACGAGCTGGCGGGGCTATACCCAATTTCTAGGCCCTTCTCTTTCATAAATGTCTCATCATTGAACCCACAAAGAAATCAATACATGGTGTCAGAAGTGATTGAAAGAGATGAAGAGGAAAAATCTGAAGTTAAATCAGCTCTCCACATATTAGCAAGCCAAAAGAGAACATCGTTACTTACCATTGGAGAATAGCTAACGAAGTGAAAAAATGGTAGGATTACACCCACTGGCGAAGCTTCAGTTGACAGGTAATGTGGCTGAAAATTGGAGGAGGTTCAAACAACGTTTGGAGTTGTATTTAGCGGCAATCGGAGCTGACGAGAAAAGTGATAAAAAGAAATCATCAGTGTTCTTACATGTCGTGGGTGATGAAGCGCTGGAGGTGTATAATAACTTCACATTCGCTGCTGATGGAGACAATATGAAGCTAGATAAAATAATGGAACAGTTTGAGGCCTACTGCATACCTAAACGTAACGTGACGTTTGAGAGGCACAGATTTTTCACATGTGTACAGAAAATGGGAGAGACTATTGGTCAGTATGTGACTGAACTGAGAAACAGGAGCAAATCGTGTGAATTTGGGGGACTGACAGACTCGCTGATAAAAGGCAGACTGGTGTGTGGTATTCCAGATAATGGCCTAAGGGAAAGACTGCTAAGAGAGCAAGATCTAGACCTGGGAAAAGCCATAGCACTGTGTAGGGCTACAGAGACTGTGAAGTTGCAGGCAAAGGAGCTGTTCAGTGACAGTAGCTGCAACGTGGATGCCGTGAGAATGAACAGATACAAACCGTTTAACAAAAAGAGCGCCAATGTGAAAAAAGAGGCGTGGCCAGCGAACGAAAATGAAAGGGGCAATCGAAAGTCATGTAGTCGATGCAGTACACAGCATCCACCAAGAAAGTGTCTAGCATATGGTAAAACATGCAATAGTTGCAGCAAAAACAACCATTATGCCCGTTGTTGCAGGAACCAAGCGCAACAAAGCAAGGTCCATGCAGTAGATGAAAGCGGGATAGAGCTGTTCTATGTAGATGTTGTGTCTGAAAACAAAAAAGAAAAAAGAGACTGGATGTTGACACTAAAAGTGAATGACACACACATTCCATTTAAATTGGATACTGGAGCACAAGTTAATGTGATATCAGAGACTGATTTTAAGAAAATTAGACCCAGACCAAAGATACATGGAATAAAAGTGAAAGTGACAGGATACTCAGGCACTGATATACCTGTGAAAGGAAGATGCATTGTCAAAGTGACACAAAAGGACAGAGAGCACACTCTAGCATTAATCGTGGTGCCAAAGGATGTGCAAGCCATACTAGGTTTAAAAGCCTGTGAGAGACTGAACCTGGTAAAGAGAGTCCTCGTTGTGGAAAGCGAAGGAGAGACAGTCTATGATGAACTCATGAAAGAGTACAATGACCTATTTAAGGGTCTAGGCTGCCTTCCAGGAGAACACACGATCAGAGTAGATAAAAGTATGCCAACGGTTATACATTCATGCAGAAAAGTTCCGTTTGCTCTTCAAAAGCAACTGAAGGCAGAGTTGGACAGGATGGAAAGCCTGAACGTGATTCAGAAGATAGATGAGCCAACTGAGTGGGTGAGTTCCCTCGTCGTTGTGGACAAAAAGAATGGAAAGCTCAGAATTTGCCTGGATCCAAGAGATCTAAACAGAGCAATAAAGAGAGGGCACTTCAAGCTTCCTACACGTGAGGAAATCATGGCACAGTTTACAAATGCAAAGTATTTCAGCAAGTTAGATGCATCATCAGGATTTTGGCAGATGAAATTGGACGAAGCAAGTTCAAGACTGTGCACGTTCAACAGTCCATTTGGCAGATACAGATTCCTAAGGTTACCATTTGGCATTGCCTCAACTCCTGAAGTGTATCACAAAACTATCCATATGATCTATGAGCACCTGGAGGGAGTTGATACATCAATGGATGACATCATAGTATGGGGAACCACGAGAACTGAGCATGATGAGAGACTGAAAAAGGTGCTGGAAGCAACAAGGAAAACAAACCTGAAGCTGAATAGAGAGAAATGCCAGCTCGGGGTAACAGAACTGACATTCGTGGGAGATATCCTTAGCAGTGAGGGCATCAGACCAGATTCCAGAAAGGTGTCCGCCATTGAGAATATGCCAAAGCCACAATGCAAAAAGGACGTGCAGAGGTTTATTTGAATGATCAACTACATGGGTAAATTCATATCCAACCTCTCAGAAAAGATGGCGCCACTGAGAAGACTAACTGAAAAGAACATAGAATGGGAATGGAATCATGACCATGAGAAGTCATGGAGCGCTCTAAAGAAACTGCTCACAGAGGAACCAGTTCTGAGGTTTTATGACCCAGCGAGACCCATCAAGATATCATCAGATGCATCACAGAGTGGGCTCGGTGCCGTTCTTCTGCAAAAATATGACTACTGGCAACCTATTGCATATGCATCGCGCTCAATGACAGATGCGGAGACGCGATATGCTCAAATAGAAAAGGAGCTGCTCAGCATCACATACGCCTGTGAAAGATTTCACCAGTTTGTGGCAGGACAAGCAATCAGTGTAAAGACTGACCATAAGCCCTTGATTGCATTGTTCCAAAAGCCACTAAATAGCTGTCCGCTTAGAATACAAAGAATGATGATCAGGCTGCAACACTATACACTGAATGTTGCGTACACACCGGGTAAACTGATGTATACAGCAGACACGTTGTCCAGAGCTGTAGACCCAAGTGAGCCCGCAAACACCATAATGGATGAAAAAGTGAACGCCTACGTGGACATGATCACAAGTGCACTGCCCATAGCAGATGCAAAAATGGAGCTCATAAAGACTGAGACAAATAAAGATGAAACAATGAGATGACTGAGGAAAAGCATCTTGGATGGATGGCCCAACATGAAGCAAGACTGCTCACCTGACATGGCAGAGTACTGGAACTGCAGGGCGGAACTATCAGTGGTCGAAGACATCATCTACAAAGGAAGTAAAATAGTTATCCCAAAGAGTCTGAGAAAAGAGATGCTAAAAAGGATCCATGGAGGACATCTGGGAATCGAAAAGTGTAAGAAAAGAGCACGAGAGGTGATGTACTGGCCACGAATCAACCAAGATGTGACAAATGAGCTGTCAAACTGCACAATATGCCTGAAATATCAAGCAAGCAATCCGGTAGAACCACTAAAGCCACACCCAGCGCCAGACAGACCTTACCAGAAGGTAGGCGCTGACCTATTCGTATGTCAAGGGAAGGACTATCTTGTAGTCACAGACTATTACTCCCTGTATCCAGAGGTTTGTAGACTGTACACCACCACTGCAGATGCTGTGATAACATGTATGAAAGCCATATTCTCCAGACATGGCGTGGCAAGCGAGGTCTTCACAGACAACGGACCCCAGTTTTACAATGCAAGCTTCCGACACTTTGCCAAAGAGTGGGACTTTGTCCACACAACGTCAAGTCCTCACTTTCCACAGTCCAATGGACTAGTGGAAAAATCGGTCCAGACAGTGAAAAGACTGATGTACAAGGCAAAAGACAGTGGAACTGACTTCTACCAGAGCATGCTTGTATACCGCACAACGCCGCTCGAGTGTGGTATGTCACCAGCCCAACTCCTTATGGGACGTCTGCTAAGGTCAAACCTACCCATCCCGGAGAACCTCCTGAAAACAAAAGAGGGGGAGAAAGTGAGGAAGTTCAAAGAGCAACAGAAAGAAAAGCAAAAGTACTACTATGACAGAGGAACACAAAACCTACCTGAACTCCACACTGGTGACCAAGTAAGGTTCAAAGACAAAACAAACATATGTACTCAGAAGGGAACTGTCCTGAGTGAAGTCCAACCAAGATCATACACCATTCAAACAGATGAGGGTGCTGTTCTGCAAAGAAATCGTCGAGATCTTCTCATAGGACCAGCCACAGCAGGTCAAAAGACTGATACTGTTGAACAACCTGATCACACAGCAGGTCAAAAGACTGATACTGTTGAACAACCTGATCACACAGCTGAGAAACCATCATCTGAGGCAACAACTCAGATTCAAGGACAATCAATCAGAAAATCCTCAAGACACGTGAAGCCTCCTGAGAGACTCGTTGAGCAAATTTAAGGACTATTGTTATAGAAGGAAGTAATGTTATCTTATTCTTTCTTCAAGTTCTAGTGTAGTTACATATTTCATGTGAACACACAAAACAAGGTTAAAAAACCTTGATCATGATAATGATAATGTAAGTTCATTAAGTGTTACAGTTAAAATGCAGAGTAATACAAAGAAAACATGTTGTTAGATAAAAGTAAAATACTTTTGTTTTAAGAAAGGGAGATGTAATGATATCAGCAAATAGTGATGTTATTTGCCTGTTTGATTATCATGTCTTACCAGCATAGTTGCCTGTTTGATTACTTATGCCTGACCAGCAGAGGTCATGTGAGAGACAAGCAGTTTAGTAGAGTTTAGTTTTGGTTTCATTTTTAGATGGATCACTAGCATGGTGTCTCCTGTAATGCTGTTAAAAAGAGTTGAACAAACTTTAGATTAAAAGACATTGGCCTAGAAATTCAGTAAGGCCCCGCCAGCTCGCTTGCGCCCAAAAGTTAGCGCTGCGCGCGGAGCCAGTTGCGACCGTCAGAAATTCAGTTTCTGCGCCCCAAGTCGGAACCGGGCGCTATTACAGGGTGTACCCGCCCCCGCTTGGGGCGCTGAAACTGAATTGCAGTGCTGTAGGTGCCGCTGCGCCACCCGCTGCGGAGCGGCAGGCTGCGGTACTGCAGGCTTCCTCCTTCTCTTAAGGGGGAGGTGCCTGCAACGGGGAGATCACCGCTTGATAGTGCCGGCAAATGAGCCCGGCACCACGGAGAAGTGCCGGGCTCGCGGAAAGCAGCCGGCAATGCCGCAGGGGGGGGCGGGTGGAGGAGGCCGGGGAAGGAGGTAAGGGCAGGCGGCCGCCGAAAAAGCGGCCGGCCGCACCTCCGCCTTAACCAGCGCCACTAAGGCTGCAGGACGGCCACAGTTGCAGAACGTTGTTTGCGGCCGCTGCGGAAGAGGCGGCCGCAACTAAACATGGGGGTCGGGCCGGTATCGGGGTGGAACCGGGGCACTGCGCACACCGATGACGTCATCGGTGCCGGCGCAGCGCTAACGGCTACCGCCGCCATTACCGCTGCACTGAGTATCAGCGCAAACTCCTCTATTGGCGCAGAAGCCCTCTTTGGGCGGTAACTGGCCGCAAAGCTGGCGGGGCCTTACTGAATTTCCAGCCCATTCTCTTTCATAAATGTCTCGTCATTGAACCCACAAAGAAATCAATACATACAGTAACAGTAAAAAAGAAAGACTTGCATTTCTATAGCGCCTTTCACAACCACCGGACATCTCAAAGCGCTTTACAGCCAATGAAATACTTGTGGGAATAGCGGCAGCCAATTTGCACACAACAAGCTCCCACAAACAGCAATGTGAAAATGACCAGATAATCTGTTTTTGTTATGTTGGTTGAGGGAGAAATATTGGCCAGGATACCAGGGATAACTCCCCTGCTCTTCTTCAAAATAGTGGCCATGGGATCTTTTACATCCACCTGAGAGAGCAGACAGGGCCTCAGTTTAACGTCTCATCTGAAAGACGGCACCTCCGACAGTGCAGCACTCCCTCAGCACTACACTGAAGTGTCAGCCTAGACTTATGTATGCAAGTCCCTGGGGTGGGACTTGAACCCACAACCTTCTGACTCGGAGGTGAATGTGCTACCCACTGAGCCACAGTATTCACATTTGGGGTGACATTTCAACACAGACATTAATTTATTTCCAATAAGCAACAAGTATTTCACCCTAATTGTCACTGCTAAATCCTACCTAAATGTCACCTTTTTAAACACTAATTAGACAGTCTGTGGTATTTAACTTTCTTTCTTCCTTTCATGCTTTCTTTCTTACATACATCTATCTGTCAGCTGTGGCTCAGTTGGTTGAACTCTCACCTCAGAGGTTGCGGGTTCACGGCCCACTCCAGGGACTCGAGCACAAACTCAAGGCTGACACTCCAGTGCAGTGCTGAGGGAGTGCTGCACTGTCGGAGGTGTCAGCTTTTGGATGTGACGTTAAACTGAGGCCCCGTCTGCTCTCTCAGGTGGACGTAAAAGATCCCATGGCCACTATTCGAAAAAGAGCAAGGTTGTACTCCCCACTGAAATAACAACAGAAAACGCTGGAAAAACTCAGCAGGCCAGGGCAGCATCTGCGGAGAGAGAAACTGAGTTAACGTTTCAGGTCGATGACCCTTCGTCAGAACTGGAAAAAAGCAGGAAAGGGAACAGATTTTAAAGCAAGTTGGGGGCATGGGAAAAGGGGGAGGGGATGAACGAACAAAAGGGAAGGTCAGTGATAGTGTGAATGGTGCTGGCAGAATGATGGACAGCTGCCATGTGGGAGGGAAGAAAAAAGGCCAGACAAAAGTGTGGATTAAAAAATAAATAAATAAATAAATTATATAATATATATGTGACAGGGGCTGGGGTTATGATCTGATGTACTCCCCATTGTCCTGGCTAATATTTATCCCTCAATCAACATCACTAAAAAAAACAGATTGGCCCAGAACTTCGGGTCTCCACGGGTGAGTACGCACGGGGTACTCACCCGTAAGCCCAATGGAAGTGCCGGTTTCCTGCATGCACTGCGCATGCGCGGGAAACCGGCACTTCCGTTCCCCTGAAAGAATTGATTCAGTGTTTGAACGCGTGCGCAGGAGAGGCTGCGTGTGAGCATCGAACTTACGTTTTTTTCCAGGTTTTCCCGGGAGGGTAAGTCTCCAGAAGTTACACATTTTAAAAGCAGTCACAAGGCCTGCTTTTTACAAGGTAAGTAGTGAATTAATTAAAATTAAAACATTTTTTCCACAGGTTTATTATTTTTAAATACTTTAAAGAAAGGTAAGTTTATTTTTAGCCCCGTTAGAAAATAAAGTTATTTTTTTCAAAAATTTAAATTATTGTTTAAAATAGTTATTTTTTGTAATTTATAGTTTATTTAAAAAATGTGATTTTTAAAATTTATTTATTTGAGGTTTTAGTGATGTTTTGGGGCTTATAGTATTTATAGTTTTGACAGCCCTTCCTGTCAAACTTATGAATGGGCATTCCCTGCTCCGATTGGCTCCCCATGGCCCACATGATCCCAGGGGACGCATCGAACTAACTGCGCCCCTGGGATACGCAAGCACTGCGCGCCGGTAGTTGGAGCAGGCCCAGGATCGGAATTCCACAGGGGCCCACAGCTCAATGGCCGGCGCGCTAGGTAAGTGCAGGTCGGGGGCTTGCACCCACGGGAAGCCCCCGACCCAAATTTCTGGGCCATTATCTGGTCAATATCAATTGATTGCTGTGTTTCCTACATTACAACAGTGACTACAGTTCAAAAGTACTTCATTGGCTATAAAACGCTTTGGGATAACTTGACGTTGTGAAAGACGCTATATAAATGCAAGTCTTTTCTTTCTACATTCTTTCTTTCCTAGGTCTCAATTTCTTTCTTTCTTTCCACAGGACGGCTGCATCCCATTGTTTCTAAGTGTTGAAATCGGTAACATCGCAGTCTGCAAGGAGCTGCTTAGTGTTAATGCCGATCTACAGCTCAGGACACAAAGGAAGGTACAAGTGAACAAAGGCCCGGTTCAAGTGCTATTGGAGCTCTGTACAGTAAGGCTTGTCAACGAGGGAAAGAAAATCAGGGGGTGAGCACATCCGACTTCTCAATGTGTGTTCCTGGTGCACAAACTTCTGTGCTGGGACTGCTGAAGATAAAAACGTATCCTACGATGTTCCACCCCACCAGATTTTTTTAATTTATTTTTTATTTTTTATTCATTGATGGGATGTGGGCGTCGCTGGCTAGGCCTGCATTTATTGCCCATCCCTAATTGCCCTTGAGAAGATGGTGGTGAGCCGCCTTCTTGAACCGCTGCAGTCCATATGGTGTAGGTACACCCACAATGCTGTTAGGAAGGGAGTTCAAGGATTTTGGCCCAGCGACAGTGAAGGATCGGCGATACAGGTCCAAGTCAGGATGGTGTGTGGCTTGGAGGGGAACTTGTAGGTGGTGGTGTTCCCATGCATCTGCTGCCCTTGCCCTTCTAAGTGGTAGAGGTCACGGGTTTGGAAGGTGCTGTTGAAGGAGCTTTGGCGAGTTGCTGCAGTGCATCTTGTAGATGGTACACACTGCAGCCACAGTGCGCCGGTGGTGGAGGGAGTGCCAATCAAGCGGGCTGCTTTATCCTGAATGGTGTCGAGCTTCTTGAGTGTTGTTGGAGCTGCACTCATCCAGGCAAGTGGAGAGTATTCCATCACACTCCTGACTTGTGCCTTGTAGATGGTGGAAAGGCTTTGGGGAGTCAGGAGGTGAGACACTCGTCGCAGAATTCCCAGCCTCTGGCCTGCTCTTGTAGCCACAGTATTTATATGGCTGGTCCAGTTCAGTTTCTGATCAATGGTAACCCCCAGGATGTTGATAGTGGGGGATTCAGTGATGGTAATGCCATTGAATGTCAAGGGGAGATGGTTAGAGTCTCGCTTGTTGGAGATGGTCATTGCCTGGCACTTGTGTGGTGCGAATGTTACTTGCCACTTGTCAGCCCAAGTCTGAATGTTGTCCAGGTCTTGCTGCATATGGACACGGACTGCGTCAGTATCTGACGAGTCTCGAATGGTGCTGAACAGTGTGCAATCATCAGCGAACATCCCCACTTCTGACCTTATGATGGAGGGAAGGTCATTGATGAAACAGCTGAAGATGGTTGGGCCTAGGACACTGCCCTGAGGAACTCCTGCAGTGATGT
Source organism: Somniosus microcephalus (assembly GCF_052327205.1). Lineage (NCBI taxonomy): Eukaryota > Metazoa > Chordata > Chondrichthyes > Squaliformes > Somniosidae > Somniosus > Somniosus microcephalus. Next base: position 15,655,982 of record NC_140993.1, read on the forward strand.
CATGTGATTGAGATGAATGACCTCCAACAACCACAGCCAACTTCCTTTGTGCTAGGTATGATTCCAACCAATGGAGAGTTTTCCCCTTGATTCCCATTGACTTCAGTTTTGCTAGGGCTCCTTGATGCCACACTCGATCAAATGCTGCCTTGATGTCAAGGGCAGTCACTCTCACCTCACCTCTTTAGTTCAGCTCTTTTGTCCATGTTTGGACCAAGGCTGTAATGAGGCCAGGAGCTGAGTGGCCCTGGCGGAACCCAAACTGGGCATCAGTTAGCAGGTTATTGCTGAGTAAGTGCCGCTTGATAGCACTGTCGATGACACCTTCCATCACTTTGCTGATGATTGAGAGTAGACTGATGGGACGGTAATTGGCCGGGTTGGATTTGTCCTGCTTTTTGTAGACAGGACATACTTGGGCAATTTTCCACATTGCCGGGTAGATGCCAGTGTTGTAGCTGTACTGGAACAGCTTGGCTAGGGGCGCAGCTAGTTCTGGAGCACAAGTCTTCAGTACTATTGCCGGAATGTTGTCAGGGCCCATAGCCTTTGCAGTATCCAGTGTCTTCAGCCATTTCTTGACATCACGTGGAGTGAATTGAATGGGCTGAAGACTGGCATCTGTGATGCTGGGGACCTCAGGAGGAGGCCGAGATGAATCATCCACTCGGCACTTCTGGCTGAAGATAGTTACAAATGCTTCAGCCTTGTCTTTTGCACTCACGTGCTGGGCTCCACCATCATTGAGGATGGGGATATTTTTGGAGCCTCCTCCTCCTGTTAACTGTTTAATTGTCCACCACCACTCACGACTGGATGTGGCAGGACTGCAGAGCTTTGATTTGATCCGATGGTTGTGAGATCGCTTAGCTCTGTCTATCACATGTTGCTTCCGTTGTTTGACATGCAAGTAGTCCTGTGTTGTAGCCTCACCAGGTTGACACCTCATTTTTCGGTATGCCTGGTGCTGTTCCCGGCATGCTCTCCTGCACTCTTCGTTAAACCAGGGTTGATCTCCCGGCTTGATGGTAATGGTAGAGTGAGGGATATGCCGGGCCATGAGGTTACAGATTGTGGTTGAATACAATTCTGCTGCTGCTGATGGCCCACAGCGCCTCATGGATGCCCAGTTTTGAGTTGCCAGATCTGTTCGAAATCTGTCCCATTTAGCACGGTGGTAGTGCCACACAACACGGTGGATGGTATCCTCAACATAAAGACGGGACTTCATCTCCACAAGGACTGTGCGGTGGTTACTTCCACCAATGCTGTCATGGACAGATGCATCTGCAACAGGTAGATTGGTGAGGACGAGATCAAGTAGGTTTTTCCCTCTTGTGGTTCCCTCACCACCTGTCGCAGACCCAGTCTGGCAGCTATGTCCTTTAGGACTCGGCCAGTTGTGGTGCTACCGAGCCACTCTTGGTGATAGATATTGAAGTCCCCCACCCAGAGGACATTTTGTGCCCTTGCTACTCTCAGTGCTTCTTCCAATTGGTGTTCAACATGCAGGAGTACTGAATCATCAGCTGAGGGAGGGCGGTAGGTGGTAATTAGCAGGAGGTTTCCTTGCCCATGTTTGACTTGATGCCATGAGACCTCATGGGGTCCTGAGTCAATGTTGAGGACTCCCAGGGCTACTCCCTCCCGACTGTATACCACGGTGCCACCACCTCTGGTGGGTCTGTCCTGCCGGTGGAACAGGACATACCCAGGGATGGTGATGGTGGTGTCTGGGACATTGGTTGTAAGGTATGATTCGGTAATTATGACTATGTCAGGCCGTTGCTTGACTAGTCCGTGGGACAGCTCTCCCAATTTTGGCACAAGCCCCCAGATGTTGGTAAGGAGGACTTTGCAGGGTCGACAGGGCTGGGTTTGCCGTTATCATTGTCATTTCCGGTGCCGAGGTCGATGCCAGGTGGTCCGTCCGGTTTTATTCTTATTGTTTTTCGTAGCGGTTGTTTACAACTGAGTGGCTTGCTAGGCCATTTCAGAGGGCATTAAGAGTCAACCACATTGCTGTGGGTCTGGAGTCACATGTAGGCCAGACCAGGTAAGGACGGCAGATTTTCTTCCCTAAAGGACATTAGTGAACCAGATGGGTTTTTGCAACAATCGACAATGGTATCATGGTCGCCATTACTAAGACTAACATTTAATTCCAGAATTAAATTGAATTGAATTTAAATTCCACCAGCTGCCGTGGTGGGATTTGAACCTATATCCTCAGAGCATTTGACTGAGCTTTTGGCTTACTAGTCTAGTGACATAACCACTACACCACCACCTCCTGCTAACTGAAATAAATTGACCCTAATCTCGCCTGCTCATGCAAACTCGTCTTCTGTCGGTGCAGTGAGTTGGAATCCTCCATCCTCTATGGTCATGGATTGGGTGCATTCTTTATTGAATCCAATGTTTAGCCCCTTCTCAGTGGTGAGATTATGCAACACACAGCAGACCACAATCATTTTTCACACTTTGGCTGGATTGTGTTATAAATTGTCCTCTCGAGCTGTCAAGGTACTGAAGTTGCTGATTGAGGAGATTGATGGTTTGTTTGATTGACTAAAGGAAAATACCGTGGCTGCCAGAAATCTGAAAAAAAAACAGAAAATGCTGGAAACACTCAGCAGGCCAGGCAGCATCGAGGAGCGAGAAACAGTTAACGTTTCAGGTCGGTGACCTTTCATCAGAACTAGAAGAAGTTTATAAGCAAGTAGAGCCAGGGGAAAAGGGCAAGAGAAAAGAACAAAAGGGGAGGTCTCTTTTGTCATTTAATCTTAAGAACATAAGAAATAGGAGCAGGAGTGGGCCATACGGCCCCTCGAGCCTGCTCCTCCATTCAGTGAGATCATGTAAGAAGTCATACAACACCAGGTTATAGTCCAACAGCTTTATTTGAAATCACAAGCTTTCGGAGCGCTGGTCCTTCGTCAGGTGAAGTGGAGAGATGCATATAGACACAGCATATATAGTCAGAGAATACTGCCAGATGATTACAGGTAATCTTTCTAACTGCCCTTTCTCACACCTCGGCAGAGAGATAATCACAGCAATCAAAGGTGTGAATGGTGTCCAAACAGCTCAGTCAGGAAAACATTACATCAAAGAACAATGAGGTGGGGTCACAAGGGGTCAAATGTTGCAGATGCTGGGGTCTGTATGAAAAACAAAAAACAGACAAAAAACATTTTTTTTTGCTGGAAATCACAGCAGGTCCGGCCGCATCTGTGTAGAGAGAACAAGCCAACGACAACTCAAGTCTGGATGACCCTACGTCAGGTGGGGTTACATGTAGCGTGACATGAACCCAAGATCCCGGTTGAGGCCGTCCTCATGAGTGCGGAACTTGGCTATCAGTTTCTGCTCGACGATTTTGCGTTGTCGTGTGTTTCGAAGGCTGCCTTGGAGATCACCCACCAGGTACATGGTACATACTCATGTGACTCGGCCAATGTTGTCTACCTTATACGTTGCAGGAAAGGGTGCCCCGGAGCATGGTACATCGGCGAGGCCATGCAGACACTGCAACAACGGATGAACGGACACCGCACAACAATCGCCAGGCAGGAGTGTTCCCTCCCAGTCGGGGAACACTTCAGCAGTCAAGGACATTCAGCCTCCGATCTTTGGGTAAGCATTCTCCAAGGCGGCCTTCGAGACACACGACAACGCAAAATGATCGAGCAGAAACTGATAGCCAAGTTCCGCACTCATGAGGACGGCCTCAACCGGGATCTTGGGTTCATGTCATGCTACATAAGAACATAAGAACATAAGAAATAGGAGCAGGAGTAGGCCAATCGGCCTCTCGAGCCTGCTCCGCCATTCAATAAGATCATGGCTGATCTGATCCTAACCGCCAATCCACTATCACAGAACCATCTCCTGAATCTAACAGAAATAGACACATGAAATAGGAGCAGGATCAGGCTACACGGCCCCTGGGCCCACTCCGCTACTCACAGGGCCATGACCATTCCGAACCTAGACTCATGTCCAAATTCCTGCCCGCTCCCCGTAACCCTTAATTCCCTTTACTTCTAGGAAACTGTCTATTTCTGTTTTAAATTTATGTAATGATATAGCTTCTACAGCTTTCTAGGGCAGCATATTCCATGGACCTACCACCCTCTGAGTGAAGTAGTTCCTCCTCATCTCAGTTTTGAAAGAGCAGCCCCTTATTCTAAGACTATGCCCCCTTGTTCTAGTTTCACCCATCATCGGGAACATCTTCCCCGCATCCACCCGATCCAACCCTTCACAATCTTATATGTTTCAATAAGATCGCCTCTCATTCTTCTGAACTCCAATGAGTAGAGACCCAATCTACTCAACCTCTCCTCATATGTCCATCCCCTCATCCCCGGGATTAACCGAGTGAACCTTCTTTGTACTGACTCGAGAGCAAGTATGTCCTTTCTTAAGTATGGACACCAAAACTGTACGCAGTATTCCAGGTGCGGTCTCACCAATACCTTGTACAACTGAAGCAATACCTCCCTATTTTTATATTCTATCCCCCTAGCAATGAAAGCCAACATTCCATTGGCCTTCTTAATCACTTGCTGCACCTGCATACTAACCTTTTGAGTTTCGTGCACCAGGACCCCCAAATCCCTTTATACTTCAGTACTTTCCAGTTTCTTGCCATTAAGATAATAACTTGCTCTATGATTTTTCCTGCCAAAGTGCATAACCTCACACTTTCCAGTATTGTATTCCATCTGCCAAATCTCAGCCCACTTACTTAGCCTGTCTATGTCCCCTTGCAGGTTTTTTATGTCCTCCTCACTCACTACTTTCCCTCCCATCTTAGTATCATCTGCAAACTTTGATATGTTACACTCGGTCCCCTCCTCCAAATCGTTAATATAGATTGTAAAGAGTTGGGGACCCAGCACTGACCCCTGCGGAACACCACTAGTTACTGATTGCCAGTCTGAGAATGAACACTTTATCCCAACTCTCTGCCTTCTGTTAGATAGCCAATCCTCTATCCACGCCAGAATATTACCCCCAATCCCGTGATTTTTTATCTTAAGCAATAATCTTTTGTGTGGCATCTTGTCAAATGCCTTTTGGAAGTCTAAATACACTATGTCCACTGATTCCCCTTTATCCACCCTATATGTTACTTCCTCAAAGAACTCCAGCAAATTTGTCAAACATGACTTCCCCTTCATAAAACCATGCTGACTTTGTCCTATCAAATTATGATTATCCAAATGTCCTGTTACTGTCTCCTTAATAATGGACTCCAAAATTTTACCTACCACAGATGTTAGGCTAACCGGTCTATAGTTTCCAGCCTTCTGTCTGCTGCCCTTTTTAAATAAGGGTGTTACATTAGCAGTTTTCCAGTCTGCCGGGACCTTTGCCGAGTCCAGGGAGTTTTGGAAAATTATTACCAATGCATCCACAATCCCTACCGCTACTTCCCTCAAGACCCTAGGATGTAAGCCATCAGGTCCAGGTGATTTATCCGCCTTGAGGCCCATTATTTTCGCGAGTACCACTTCCTTAGTGATTTTGATCGTGTTTAGCTCCTCCCCCCCTTTAGCCCCCTGTTTGTCCAGTGTTGGGATATTCTTAGTGTCTTCTACTGTAAAGACTGATATAAAATCATCTCCATATTTCCCACCATTAATTTCCCGGTCTCATCCTCTAAGGGACCAACATTTACTTTAGCCACCCTTTTTCTTTTTATATAACTATAAAAACTCTTACTATCTGTTTTTATATTTTTTGCTAATTTACTTTCATAATCTATCTTCCCTTTCTTAATCAATCTTTTTGTTATTTTTTGCTGTCTTTTAAAGTTTTCCCAATCCTCTATCCTCCCACTAGATTTGGCTACCTTACATGCCCTTGTTTTTAGTCGAATACTATCCTTAATTTCTTTACTTAGCCACGGATTGCTCTCTTTTCTTTTACACCCTTTTCTTCTCAGTGGAATATATATTTTTTGGAAGTTGTAAAATAACTCCTTAAATGTACACCACTGATCATGTATCGTCTTACCCTTTAATCTATTTTCCCAGTCCACTCTAATCAATTCCGCTCTCATACCTTCATAGTCTCCTTTATTCAAGCTCAGCACGCTTGTTTGAGATCCAACCTTCTCACCCTCTAATTGGATATGGAATTCAACCATGTTATGGTCACTCATTCCAAGGGGATCCTTTACTAGGACATTTTTAATTAATCCTGTCTCATTACACAGGACCAAATCTAAGGTTGCTTGCCCCCTGGTCGGTTCAGCTACATACTGCTCAAGAAACCCATCCCTAATACACTCAGTGAACTCATCCTCAAGGCAGCCCTGCCAAATTTGATTTGTCCAGTTAATATGATAATTAAAATCCCCCATAATTATAGCTGTTCCCTTATTACAAGCCTCAACTATTTCCTGATTAATACTCCGTCCAACAGAGTTGCAACTGTTCGGAGGCCTATAGACTACACCCACTAGTGTTTTTTTCCCCTTATTATTCCTTATCTCCACCCAAACTGTTTCACTATCCTGCTCCTTTGGCCCAATATCATTTCTCTGTATTATAGTGATTCCTTCCTTTATTATCATAGCCACCCCACCCCCTCCCCCTTCCTGCCTGTCCTTCCTGATTGTTAAATAACCTGGTATGTTTAATTCCCAGTCATGGTCACCCTGCAGCCATGTTTCTGTAATGGCCACAAGATCATACCCATATGTCGTTATTTGTGCCATTAACTCATTCATTTTGTTACGATTGCTACGTGCAGTCAGATAAAGAACTTTCAAGTATGTTTTGTAACACTTAGTTCCTGTTTTTGCCCTTTTTAGTACTTTACTTTTTACTCCATACCTTCTGTCCCTTCCTGACATGTTCTGTTTTTTAATTGTACATTTAAGGAGTTATTTTACAACTTCCAAAAAATATATATTCCACTGAGGAAAAAAGGGTGTAAAAGAAAAGATAGCCATCCGTGGCTCAGTAAAGTAATTAAGGATAGTATCCGACTAAAAACAAGGGCATATAAGGTAGCCAAATCTAGTGGGAGGATGGAAGATTGGGAAGTCTTTAAAAGACAGCAAAAAATAACTAAAAGATTGATTAAGAAAGGGAAGATAGATTATGAAAGTAAATTAGCAAAAAATATAAAAACAGACAGCAAAAGTTTCTATAGTTATATAAAAAGAAAAAGGGTGGCTAAAGTAAATGTTGGTCCCTTAGAGGATGAGACCGGGAAATTAATGGTGGGAAACATGGAGATGGCAAAAACGCTGAACAATTATTTTGTATCAGTCTTTACAGTAGAGGACACTAAGAATATCCCAACACTGGACAAACAGGGGGCTCTAGCGGGGGAGGAAGTAAATACGATTAAAATCACTAAGGAAGTGGTACTTGGTAAAATAATGGGACTCAAGGCGGATAAATCCCCTGGACCTGATGGCTTGCATCCTAGGGTCTTGAGGGAAGTGGCGGTAGGGATTGTGGATGCATTGGTAATAATTTTCCAAAACTCCCTGGATTCAGCAAAGGTCCCGGCAGAGTGGAAAACTGCTAATGTAACACCCTTATTTAAAAAGGGTAATAGGCAGAAGGCTGGAAACTATAGATCTGTTAGCCTAACATCTGTGGTTGGTAAAATGTTACAGTCCATTATTAAGGAGACAGTAACGGGACATTTGGATAAACATAATTTAATAGGACAAACTCAGCATGGTTTCATGAAGGGGAAGTCATGTTTGCCAAATTTGCTTGAGTTTTTTGAGGAAGTAACATACAGGGTGGATAAAGGGGAACCAGTGGATGTAGTATATTTAGACTTCCAAAAGGCATTTGACAAGGTGCCACACAAAAGATTATTGCTCAAGATAAAAAATCACGGGATTGGGGGTAATATTCTGGCGTGGGTGGAGGATTGGCTCTCTAACAGAAAGCAGAGAGTTGGGATAAATGGTTCGTTGTCAGATTGGCAACGAGTAACTAGTGGTGTTCCGCAGGGGTCAGTGCTGGGTCCCCAACTCTTTACAATCTATATTAACGATTTGGAGGAGGGGACCGAGTGTAACATATCAAAGTTTGCAGATGATACAAAGATGGGACGGAAAGTAGTGAGTGAGGAGGACATAAAAAACCTGCAAAGGGACATAGACAGGCTAAGTAAGTGGGCAGAGATTTGGCAGATGGAATACAATATTGGAAAGTGTGAGGTTATGCACTTTGGCAGGAAAAATCATAGAGCAAGTTATTATCTTAATGGCAAGAAACTGGAAAGTACTGTAGTACAAAGGGATCTGGGGATCCTGGTGCACGAAACTCAAAAAGTTAGTATGCAGGTGCAGCAAGTGATCAAGAAGGCCAATGTAATGTTGGCTTTTATTGCTAGGGGGATGGAATATAAAAACAGGGAGGTATTGCTGCAGTTGTACAAGGTATTGGTGAGACCGCACCTGGAATACTGCATACAGTTTTGGTGTCCATACTTAAGAAAATACATACTTGCTCTCGAGTCAGTACAAAGAAGGTTCACTCGGTTAATCCCGGGGATGAGGGGATGGACATATGATGAGAGGTTGAGTAGATTGGGACTCTACTCATTGGAGTTCAGAAGAATGAGAGGCGATCTTATTGAAACATATAAGATTGTGAAGGGGCTTAATCGGGTGGATGCGGTGAGGATGTTCCCAATGATGGGTGAAACTAGAACTAGGGGGCATAATCTTATAATAAGGGGCTGCTCTTTCAAAACTGAGATGAGGAGAAACTTCTTCACTCAGAGGGTGGTAGGTTTGTGGAATTTGCTGCCCCAGAAAGCTGTGGAAGCTACATCATTAAATAAATTTAAAACAGAAATAGATAGTTTCCTAGAAGTAAAGGGAATTAAGGGTTATGGGGAGCAGGCAGGAAATTGGACGTGAGTCTAGGTTCGGAATGGTCATGGCCCTGTGGGTAGTGGAGTGGGCCCAGGGGCCGTGTAGCCTGGTTCTGCTCCTACTGTGTTCTAATTCTGTGTTAGATTTCAGGAGATGGTTTTATTCCTGTTCCTGGCTGGTGTGGAGATCGCCTTTACAGAAGGTAAGTACTGTAGCAAATATAGGGACAGAGTGATCTCCTGGAAGAATTTCGATCGCCTAGATGGGTCGGAGAGGAATTTCCCAGATTTTTTCTCTCCCAAGTTGGCCATTGGGTCTTTTATCTGGTTTTTCGCCTCTCCCGGGAGATCACATGGGTTCGGGTGGATGGAGAGTGATAGAAGATTTGAGGTTAGGATCAGATCAGCCATGATCTTATTGAATGGTGGAGCAGGCTCGAGGGGCCGATTGGCCTACTCCTGCTCCTATTTCTTATGTTCTTATGTTCTTATTGTCACCCTGCAGCCATGTTTCTGTAACCCCACCTGACGTAGGGTCATCCAGGCTCGAGTCGTCGTTGGCTTGTTCTCTCTACACAGATGCGGCCGGACCTGCTGTGATTTCCAGCAAAAACAATGTTTTTTGTCTGTTTTTTGTTTTTCATACAGACCCCAGCATCTGCAACATTTGACCCCTTGTGACCCCACCTCATTGTTCTTTGATGTAATGTTTTCCTGACTGACCTGTTTGGACACCATTCACACCTTTGATTGCTGTGATTGTCTCTCTGCCAAGGTGTGAGAAAGGGCAGTTAGAAAGATTACGTGTAATCATCTGGCTGTATTCTCTGACTATATATGCTGTGTCTATATGCATCTCTCCACTTCATCTGACGAAGGAGCAGCACTCCGAAAGCTTGTGATTTCAAATAAAGCTGTTGGGCTATAACCTGGTGTTGTGTGACTTCTTACATTTGTCCACCCCAGTCCAACACCAGCATCTCCACACCAGTGAGATCATGGCTGATCTTCGACCTCGGCTCCACTTTCCCACCCTATCCCCATATCCCTCGATTCCCTTAGTGTCCAAAAATCTATCGATCTCAGTCTTGAATATACTCAATGACTGAGCATCCACAACCCTCTGAGGAAGAGAATTCCAAAGATTCACAAACCTCTGAGTGAAGAAATTTCTCCTCATCTCAATCCTAAATGGCCGACCTCTTATTCTGAGTCTATGAACCCAAGGTCCAGGTTCTCCAGCTAGGGAAACAGCCTTTCAACATCACTCCTGCCCTCCATCCTATCACAGACCTTCCCTTTTGTTATTTCCTTCCCACCCCCACTTTTTCCCTTTTTCACTCCAGCATTTATTGCCAATCCCTAATTTCCCTTAACTGAGTGGCTCGCTAGGCCATTTCAGAGAGCAGTTAAGAGTCAACCACATTGCCATGGGTCTGGAGTCACATATAGGCCAGACCGGGTAAGGACAGCAGATTTCCTTCCCTAAAGGACATTAGTGAACCTGATGGGTTTTTTTACGACTTCCTGATAGTTTCATGGTTCACCATTACTGATACTAGCTTTTTATTCCACATTTATTTTTTATTAACTGAATTTAAATTCCACAACTGCTGTGGTGGGATTTGTACTCATGTCTCTAGATCATTAGTCCAGGCCTCTGGATTACTAGTCCAATAACATAACCACTATGCTACCTGCTGAGTGTTTCCACCATTTTCTGAGCAATGTGTTTCAAACCCCCCAATAACCCGCCTTGCAGTTGACCACTTCGCTGGAACACTGGAGACAGATTTGTCTGGCTATGAATGAAGGAATCCTTCATTGTGTGTAGACCAGTTGCAGTTGACATAGACGGTGTGATTTACTGGAGGTGCTCTCTCTCCATCTGTGCGCAGTTGATGGCACCCTGGGGAGTCCGGTATAGAATGGTTGCTGTCTCCTCAAACGTTGCCCTATACCTCTGTGGACCAATGTGGCATTTCTGGAAAGCTACGTTAGTTCTGAATGCAGGTGTACATCGTCTCTGATAATTTGTATTAAATACCCACTAAGGAGATTTTAAAACAGTGGCAAAAAGATTTCCAGTCACAGGCAAAGCAGTTCTTGTCACAAAAGACACCTTCTGTGCATCTTCTAACATGTAATGCTGTTCAGTAATTGTGACCCCAAAGACCCTCAGCTTTGTTGGCTACTGCTCATCCTTCAATTCTAGTATGATAATCAGTAAACTCTCTGTCTTTTTTTTTATTCGTTCATGGAATGTGGGCATTGCTGGCAAGGCCAGCATTTATTGCCCATCCCTTTTAGGTGGTCGTCCCCTGGGAGTCCTGCGCCACTTAGAAACATAGAAAAATAGGAGCAGGAGTAGGCCATTCGGCCCTTCGAGCCTGCTCCGCCATTCAATATGATCATGGCTGATCCTCTATCTCAATACCATATTCCCGCTCTCTCCCCATACCCCTTGATGCCTTTTGTGTCTAGAAATCTATCTATCGCCTTCTTAAATATACTCAGTGACTTGTCCTACTCTTCACCTGATGACAACCACAAAAGCAGAAAAATTCATATTGCTGTCCTTTTGTTAGGTTCGAAGATGATTTGTCCCTCTTCTACCAGATCTGAGCTGGGCTTGTACACAATATGGGGTAGATTTTGACTTTGTGCGACAGTGTAAAATGTGTTACTGCGAATCGGCAGCCCATTTTACATCTCTCATGATCATTATTTCCATTGACTTCAATAATATTCTAATAAAATGTTGCATGTTACAGAGCTGTAGGACTATTGGCAACCGGTGTATTATCAAGCGACTCAAATATCAGACATCGGCACCACGTTCTTCAGCACTGCTGTACCATGCAACTCCTACTGGGCTTACATGGGTGTTTACTTCAGTGGAAGTTACAGGGAAATGAATTTTAAACATATATTATGTATATGTTGGAGCCTTTTAAATGAAAATAACCTGCACCTAATCTCCCGACTTACTTTTCAGGATAATGGTGACACAGCCTTGCATGTCTGCTGCAGAAAAAAAGATATGGAACTGGCTAAACTCATGGTGGAGTTTGGTGCTGGTGTTGATTTTCAAAATGTGAGTACAGAACAACAATGACAAGTTACACTGTTGTCTGCTGGTAAGGATGAAGACCTAAAGCTGAATATATTGCAGGAGAAAATGTCTTCTTATTCACTAACATAGTCAACAACCAAATGACCAAGGCTGAAAGATTGAAATTCCAGAAATTTCCAAATGGGAAATTATTTCTTCCTTTGTCCTCATTTCTAGCTCCATAATACAGCAAAGACTGCTTTAACACAAGGAACTATTTTTTAATTCATTCCTGGGATGTAGGCGTCATTGGCAAGGCCAGCATTTATTGCCCATCCCTAGTTGCCCTCGAGAAGGTGGTGGTGAACTGCCTTCTTGAACCGCTGCAGTCCGTGTGGTGAAGGTACTCCCACAGTGCTGTTAGGGAGGGAGTTCCAGGATTTTGACTCAGCGACGATGAAGGAACGGCCGATATATTTCCAAGTCAGGATGGTGTGTGACTTGGAGGGGAACTTGCAGGTGATGCAACTATATATGAATATAATCTTCCTCTTCATCATAAGATATATATTTTATTATCGGTAGCACCCTACTAACATGGTTCAGTAAACAAACACCATCTTTGTTAGTTGACAAAGATTCTTTCTGTGTTTGCTAAATGTTGGAACAAATAGGGTTGAAACACATTTCTCTATCTTGCTAAACATTGCTGTTTTTCTGAACGCAATGAATATAACACTTGACTATTCCAACTTCTTCTTCTGTCGTATGGTAGTAGCAAAACAAATCAGATGTCAATATCTAAGTCAGATATCCAGGCCAAAGCTTCTGGTGTAACAGCGTGGATATCTTGTAGGCTGCCTGCGAATTTCCTCTGAGGGCAGTGCTCAATGATGTGCTCCAGGGTCTGATCAGGAGCTCCACAGTCGCATGATGGGGATGCTTTAATCCTCCATCTATGGAGAAGGTGGCAGCATCTACCATGACCTGTTCTGAGGCAGTTGATGGTTGTCCTCAGTTTGCGAGGAAGCTTTGATCCTTCAGGTTGTACTGTGGGGTCCTCTATTCCAGCTATCTCTCTGCATGAGCCAAAATAGTGCCTCTTTAATAATAAAAATTTGTGTCCATATCTTTATGACATCCTAGTAGTGTCCTTCAAGTGTCTTGGTTGCTTGGCTGTGAGGCAGTTCAGGTTTCTGTCTGAACATCAAAACCTCCTTCCACAGTTAGGGTAGTTCTCAGCTCAGTCACAGAGGATGGGGACCCGTACAGAAGTGAGCTTTCAACACAAGAAAAATGATGATTAAAATCAGGTGGCTGAATTTTTTTTTAAATTTCTTCACAGGATGTGGGCGTCACTGGCTAAGGCTGGTATTTATTGCCCATTCCTAATTTCCCTTGAGAAGGTGGTGGTGAGCCGCCTTCTTGAACCACAGTGGGCAGTTAAGAGTCAACCACATTGTTGTGGATCTGGAGTCACATATCGGCCAGACCTGGTAAGGATGGCAGATTTCCTTCCCTAAAGGACATTAGTGAACCTGATGGGTTTTGTTTTTACTACAATCTGGTAACTTCATGGTCACCATTATTGATACTAGTTTTTAATTCCAGATTTTAATTTTAATTAATTGAATTTAAAATCCCCAGCTGCCTGTGGTGCGATTTAGAACTCACGTCTCCGGATCATTCTGGATTACTAGTTCAATAACATAACCACTATGTAGATATATCGATACATAGAAGATAGGAGCAGGAGTAGGCCATTCGGCCCCTTGAGCCTGTTCCGCCATTTAATGAGATCATGGCTGATCATCCAAATTCAGTACCCTGTCCCTGCTTTCTCCCCATATCCCTTGATCCCTTTAGCCTTAAGAAATATATCTAACTCCTTCTTGAATATATTTAATGAATTGGCCTCAACTGCCTTGTGTGGTAGAGAATTCCACAAGTTCACCACTCTCTGGGTGAAGAAATTCCTCCTCATCTCAGTCCTAAATGGCTTACCCCTTATCCTTAGACTGTGACCCCTGGTTCTGTACTCCCCCGCCATCGGGAACATCCTTCCAGCATCTAGTCTGTCTAGTCCTGTTAGAATTTTATAAGTTTCAATGAGATCCCCTCTCATTCTTCTAAACTCCAGCGAGTATAAGCCCAATCGACCCAATCTCTCCTCATATGTCATTCCTGCCATCCCAGGTATCAGTCTGGTGAATCTTCGCTGCACTCTCTCCAAGGCAAGAACATCCTTCCTCAGATATGCTACCGTACCCGCTAATTAAGAGGTCACAACTAACTTAAAGGCAAAGCAGAAATATTTTAAAATATAAAAGGAGTTGTGAGGACTGAGAGTTGAACAGATGTCAGTTGAGGATAGCTAAAATGAGAGTCAGAGAATAATAGCAAGGTAGTTTGCAGGAGGCAGCAAAAGGGATCCAAATGTTAGCTGTGGGAGCGAATGGAGTGCACAGACACTTTCATTCAGAGGTAAGTCATGTAGAAACTTGGAAGATGAAAAAATGGCAAATGTGTTTAATGCATACAATATACCAGCCTTGAAAAACTGCAGAGAAATGTGAGATACATTCAGATTAGCAATGGAATTCATAAAATATCACTCTAATCTATGGTAACTTCAAAGAAGTAGTTAAATTAGTAGCTATGGTAATTGAGAAAGTTCTGCTCGTAAAGTTTTTTAAAGGCTAAGGTGCATCGACTTAATGGATAAATCAGTAGCTGGATTGAGAACTTGCTTAGTGATAGAAGATAAAGTCAAAGAGCGCTGTCCTAGCGAAGTGACTTATGGGGTTTCACAGAAGTTTGTTCTATGTTCCCTGTTGTTCACACAATTCATAAGTGATGTGGAGGAGGGTGTTTCTTGTAATATAATAAAACTTGTAGATAAAGATAAGTGATGTGATCAGGTCCCAGTACACAAGAGACTGGAATAATAAGCACATATTGTTGAAGTGGATAAATGTAAGGATAATGAACGCAAACATGATAAAATCAGCTGAGCCTGCCTGCTGCCACTCCCAGATACATTCCCGTCCGGGAGTTAAAACCAAGCCCCGTGTGTGGCATGCTGTGACATCGGAAGTTAAATCACATATGTTATAAAGTTGGAATGATTCCTGGGGGGAGAAATTCGGTATCGCCCTGTTTGGGGCGCTAGTATTGGCAGTGCGCAAAGTTTAGCGCCAGGCGCAAATTATCGCCACCTCCAGCGATATTGGGTATCTGCGCCCCTGAAGGTGATTGCGGCGCTAAATCAGGCGCTGCACGACAGTCTTAAGCCGCTAACCCGGCGGCGCAACGCAATATCTCCGCGGGCGGGCGCAGCGCAGGTGCTGTCAATTATCGAGTTCAGCCAGACACGCTGGTGCTGGACAGCTCTTAAAGGGGTGGTTCGATCATCATCTCCAGCCGCACCCTGCACATCGTAAGCCTCAAACTCGGCGGTAACCTACCTGTGGCGTCGACAACTGCCTGAACATGGAGAGGGCCAGGGAGAGAGCGCAGCACTTCAGCGAGGGGGCATTGGATGCTCTGGTTGGTGCGGTGGAGCGTAGGCGATCTGTACTCTACCCAGAGAATGGCAGGAGGCCTCAGCACAGCGACTATCGCAGAGCTTGGAGGGAGGTTTCCAACAGAGTCACCTCCAGCAGCATGGTTCCCAGGACTCCTGTGCAATGCAGGAAGAAGTTCAACGACCTCACTCGGGTCGTCAGGATGAGTGCCTTTTTCAGAATCATCTTCATCCCCCCATCTGGACCTCACTTTATGGCCAGAGGGTGTGCAAAGCCCCAATGGCCAGCTGTCATCCAGCACCCATGGCCCTTTCTGGAAACACACATGCACATTCAGCTCTGTGCATAATGTAAGGGCTCCTGGACCATGGGAGGCATGTCACTCCAGATCAGGGCAGCATAATATAAGGGCTAATCGACCATGGGAGGCATGTCATCCCAGATCAGGGCTGCAGGTTTCCTCACACCCCGTCCTTTCTCTTGCAGGCCAAGCTGGTCCATAATAGAAGGCAACAGTGTAGTGTATGTGCTTTAAGTCAGAACTACTTTTTACAGCTCCTGTATACTGTAGTACCGGCAGTAACCACACCGGTATATAAGCTGTGCGCATGCCTCTGTACCCCAGTCTAGAGATGACCCTCCTCCAGTAAAGACCTGTTGTTTGTTTATGTACAGCATCCGTGTAATTATTTATCCACTGAACCACGGATCCAACAGTGGCAACGAGTGTTGATGCGAATCTACCTGCAACATAAAAAAATAAAAAAAATAGTCGAGTCCAGGAACACGGGCGTCGACCGCGAGCAACTGCCCAGCAGTCAGGCAGAGATCCAACTTCGCTGGGGAGGCTGTGGAGAGCCTGGCTTGGTTCCCTAGCCACAACGAACAGTAAGAGACTGACGACAGATCCAGAGCAGACCCTTCCCGAGCAGCGGCGGCTGGAGCCGATCGACGGCAGAGCGAGAGAGCCGGGCAGTGTCGACGGGGTAAGAAAGAGGGTGAAGAGAGCAGGGCGCAGCCGGGGGTTGATCACCGAGCGGCGTCGAGGAAAAATACTGCAAACCAGAGAGAGAGAGGGTAAGAAACGGCCGGGTTCTAGACTGAGCGGTGTCGACAAATATCAAGAGAAGAACGCGCAGAGCACAGCCAGGGATCACGGGCTGATCAGGGTCCGCGGGGCGAAGCAAGGGGAGACGCCATTGAGCCGCGGAGAAGCAGGGAGAGCGTGGGAGGCGCCATTGAGCCGCGGAGAAGAAGGAAGAGTGCGGGAGATGCCATTTTGCGAAGCCGCAGCGGAGAAGACGGGTGAGCGCGGGAAGGGAGGAAAGCGCGGGAGATGCCATTTTGTGCCAGCGGAGAAGAAGGGGAAGCGCGGGAGGCGCCATTGGGGATAGTTAACGCACAACCAAGGATGCCGAAGAGTGGCAGTATCTCTACGTTCGACAATGAAGTCGAAGATTGGGCGACATATGTGGAACATATTGAGGTGTGCTGCAGGGCGAATGAAGTGCCAGATGCTAATAAAGCACTGGTTCTGTTAAATTCCATGGGTGCAAAAACTTATGGGGTACTGCGAAATCTAATAACCCCAGAGAAGCCGGTAAACAAGAATTTTGAAAGCATAGTAGAAATCCTACAGGACCACTTAAACCCCACACTGCTGCTGATAGCAGAACGATTTAAGTTCCATAAAAGGAACCAACACAAAGACGAAAGCAATGCTGAGTACCTGACGGAACTGCGCAAGCTATCGAAATACTGCCAGTTTGGAGCGGGACTAGCAGACACGTTAAGGGACAAGTTTGTATGTGAGCTACAAAGTGAAGGAACCCAGAAACGGCTTCTATCAGAAAAGGACCTTACACTGGACAAAGCTTTCAATATGGCAGTATCACACGAAGCAGCCGCAAGGGGTGCTGCAGAGATACAACGGAGACCGCAAGAATACGGTACCAACGAAATGACCTATGGAACAGGGAAGTGCTATTGCTGCGGCAGAACAACACATGACCAGAAAGATTGTTGGTTCAAGGACCAAGTGTGCAGACAGTGTGGGAAAGCAGGACACATAGCAAGAGTCTGCAGGTCTGGGAAGAAAACCAACAGTAAGAAATCTCCACAGGAGAAGTACAAAAAGGTACACCAGTTGATGGACAGTGGTTCAGACGAACAGAAAAGTGACACAGACTCCGGAAGCAAGGAGCTGGGTTGTCTGAAACTACATAATGTAACTGAAATGGAGGATCACCAGACTATCTGGGTTACACTCAAGATAGACGGAGTCCAAGTGGAAATGGAATTGGACACAGGGTCAGCTCTAACAGTCATAAATCAAAGAGACTACAAGCAGCTATTTTCACACATACCCTTGAAAGCTACAGAGATTGTCTTGAAGACGTACACGGGGCAAAAAGTCTACCCCAAAGGAAAAATAAGGGTGAAAGTGACATACAAAGGTCAGGAAATACCTAAAATGGATATGTATGTATTGCCAAATGGAGGACCACCACTGCTAGGACGTGAATGGATCTGGAAGATACATTTAGATTGGCATTCCATGCAGGCACTGAAGGTGGAGGCCAAAAAGGATGATGACGTCACACCTGGACGACTGTCAAAAATGCTAACTGATGCAAAAGAAGTGTTCCAGGAGGGACTAGGAACACTAAAAGGAATAACAGCAACAATTAAAATAGAGGATAATGCAAGCCCAAAGTTTCTGAAGGCCAGACCAGTGCCTTATGCGATCAGACCAGCGGTTGAAGCAGAGCTGGAAGGGTTGGAACGTTCAGGAGTACTGTCCAAAGTGGACTGGAGCGAGTGGGCTACACCCATCGTTCCTGTAATGAAGAGGTCATTGAGTAATACGCCTGGGGAACCCAAGAAGGTCCGCATCTGTGGGGATTTTAAGGTGACAGTGAACCCAGTCCTTCACACGGTGCAATATCCGCTTCCACGAATTGAGGATATTTTCGCCTCGCTATCTGGTGGTAAACGCTTCACCAAAATTGATCTAGCCCAGGCGTACTTGCAAATGGAGGTAGAAGAAGCTTCGAAACATTACCTTACGATCAACAACCATAAAGGTCTCTATCAATACAACCGGCTGGTGTTTGGAGTAGCCTCGGCTCCGGCTATCTGGCAAAGGGCGATGGATCAGGTCCTGCAAGGGATTCCAGGGACCCAGTGTTATTTGGACGACATCTTGGTCACGGGCGAAAATGACGGTGATCACCTCGCTAACTTGGAGAAGGTACTCGTCAGATTAAAGGAATATGGGCTACGAGCTAATCGCCACAAGTGCGAGTTTTTCCAGAAACAGATCTCGTATTGCGGCCACGTCATCGATGAAGAGGGGTTACATAAGTCCGCTGACAAGATTGAGGCAGTAGTCAAGGCTCCATCACCGGAAAATGTGTCACAACTGAGGTCGTTCCTCGGGCTGGTAAACTATTACCACAAGTTCTTACCAAATTTGTCTACGGTATTACACCCGCTGAACACCCTACTGCAAACAGGGGTACCATGGAAGTGGGATGACGAACGTAGACGAGCTTTCCAGAAGTGTAAAGAATTGATCACATCAAAAGAGGTGTTGGCCCATTTCAACCCAGCACTACCAATTCGTTTCGCATGTGATGCATCACCCTACGGTATTGGAGCGGTGCTGTCGCACAAATTCCCAGACGGGTTGGAGAGGCCAGTAGCTTTTGCGTCTCGGTCACTAACCTCAGCCGAGCGCAACTACGCCCAGATTGACAGGGAGGCCCTCAGCCTAGTATGGGGAGTAAAAAAATTCAACCATTATCTGCATGGGCAGAAGTTCACCTTGCTGACTGACCACCAACCACTTGTCTCCATCTTTAATCCTAAGAAGGGCGTGCCAGTAATGATTGCACAGCGGTTACAAAGATGGTCCCTGTTTCTAGGGGTGAATCAATATGAAATAGAATATAAAGGCACGAAACAGCATGGGACCGCTGATGGGCTATCGCGCCTGCCACTGCCTACGGTGGAGGAAGCACCAGCAGTGGACCCTATCGAGATATTTTATTCATTGATAATTGAACGATTGCCAGTAACAAACGCAGATATAGAGAAGGAGACCCGCAATGATCCGACGCTGTCACGGGTATATGAATTGACGGTGAGGGGATGGCCAACACATGGCGACTCACTGTTGCCAGCATTCTCATCCAGAAGAGAACAGCTGTCAGTATGCCAGGGGACAGTGATGTGTGGATCCAGAGTGGTGATTCCACCCAAGTTAAGGGAGAGAGTGCTAAAGGAGCTACATGAAGGTCATCTGGGGGGAGTGAAAATGAAAAGCCTTGCTTATGTGTGGTGGCCGGGAATCGATCAACAAATCGAAGACCTAACTAAGAGCTGCTTAGGATGCCAGAAGGTTCAAAATGCACCACCACATGCCCCTCTACACCCATGGGAGTGGCCCTCCTCTCCATGGCAACGGGTGCACATTGATTTCGCTGGTCCATTCGTGGACTCAATGTTCTTAATAGCAGTGGATGCTCATTCAAAGTGGCCTGAGGTGATAAAGATGTCTTCAACCACTACAGAGAAAATGATTGCAGTCCTACGGACCATATTTGCCAGAAACGGTTTGCCAGAGCAGATCTGCTCTGATAATGGACCACAGTTTGTGTCCGACGAGTTCCAAAAATTCATGAAAAGGAATGGGGTAAGGCATTACACATCTGCCCCGTATCATCCAGCCACCAATGGATTGGCTGAGAGGTTCGTACAAACCTTTAAGAAGGCGATAAAGGCCATGTGCGACGAGGAAATTCCACTACAGCATAAGATGGACAATTTCTTATTAGCCTACCGAAACACGACACATGCAGTTACCAACCAGACCCCGGCCATGATGTTCTTTAACCGAAGGTTGAGATCTCGTCTGGACTTGCTCAGACCAAATGTGCGAAGAAATGTTGAGGACAAACAATGCCAGCACATCAACGAGAAGCCGACAAGGAGCTTCAATGTAGGGCAACCAGCCTTGGCCCGTGACTATCGAACAGAGAAGTGGCAACCCGGAACGATATGTACAAGGCAGGGGCCATTAATGTACACAGTGGATGTCGGGGAGAACATTGTGAGATGCCACGTCGATCAGATCTTAGCGTCACAGGAAGGCGTCAACCCCATGTCTCGAGTACCTGGGGATGAACCCGACATACCGGTAGCATCTACCTCAGAACCAGTAGCAGTGGAACCCGATGAACTACCCGATGAAAATGGGTCAGAATCGCCTCTGCACCAAGAGCAAGAACCTTCGGAAAGGCGCTATCCCGAAAGGGTCAGGAAGCCGCCCCAAAGACTGAATCTATAAATGGACTGTTGTTATTGAATGTACATGTAAAAATGTAATTGTTATTTGAATATTAAGGGGGGTATTATTAATCTAAAAAGGGAGGAATTGTAGTGTATGTGCTTTAAGTCAGAACTACTTTTTACAGCTCCTGTATACTGTAGTACCGGCAGTAACCACACCGGTATATAAGCTGTGCGCATGCCTCTGTACCCCAGTCTGGAGATTACCCTCCTCCAGTAAAGACCTGTTGTTTGTTTATGTACAGCATCCATGTAATTATTTATCCACTGAACCACGGATCCAACAGTGGCGACGAGTTGGCCGGCCTCACCTGCAGACCCTCACAGACCTGGAGGAGCGAGTCCATCGGATTGTGGCAAGCCGGATGATTGGCCCCGTCGCCTCTGGAGATGCCGACCCCATTGTGGACAGCAATGGTAAGGTCATCACCTTTTTGACCTCTCTCCTTCCACTTGTTCCCCACACCAGCATGCTTTTTCACTCTCGAGCCAACTCAGAGCATTGCAGCACTCATGCATCCTTTGCTGCCACCCTGTCCTTTCGCTAAAGCCACTCTTGAACCTCCCTGCTTTTAGATGCGGCATCACCAGCTCGGGAGGCGGGCCCTCAAGCTGCCAGTGCGAGTGACTCTGGAGGCAACGAGGAGGAGGAAGCCGGACCATCCGTGCCACCCTCAGGCGAGCCAGCCCATGTCCAGACTGGGGAGACGCCTTCCCTGGAGGGGAGCGGGGGGGAATGGTCTGAGGAGGATGCAGCTCCAGGACCCAGCGGCCTGCAGCAACGCGAGGGGGGTAGGGAACCTCGGGGGCCGTGTGCAGGACTTCGGCGCAGCACTGGCAAGGATTGTCCAGGAGTTCGGCGAAGCACTGGCACCTGCCACGCAAGTGCTGAGTGCTGCCACGCAGTCAATGGCTGGTCTCATGCAGACGCAGATTGAGGCCACGTGAGCATTGACTGCTGCCACCCTCACTGGATCGGGCAGGATTCCCCAGGGCCCTCGCCGCGCCACAGCAGGCCAGCAATCTGTGCACCAGCTGATTGCTGCGCATGCTGCGGTGCTGCCCCGTCAGAGTGCCAGTGTGTCGGCCGACCAGGGAGCTGCTGTCCGCTCTCAGGATGACAGCATTCCTGATGCCACCACTGGCACTTCTCCACTGCAGCTGCCACCACCTGTAGGACAGACTGCTGCCGCCCATGCGGAGTTGAAGCAGTCAGCAGCCGGGCCCACCAGGCCCAGAGCTGGTCCAGGCCGTACCTCAAGGGCATCTGCGGTCTCAGTTTCGGACAGTCAGCAGGCCTCCCCCAGCCTTGCTGCAGCCACTGGGCTCCCACTACGAAGGAGCTGCAGGGCAGGAAGGGGGCAATTCCGTAAGGGAAGCAGATCACCATCGAGGGGCAAAAAGTAGGAGGTGCTGCTAAATTATGTTATTTCTTTCATTCAAGGCCAAGGATGCTGGTCTGAATGTTGGTTATGTTTTGGACATTGTCTCCGGGATGTGAGAGCCAGTTATGTGGCAGTCTGTTTGTTTTGGTGTTTGTTTCCATTGCTTTGTCATGCGGGAAGGATACACAGTTTGTTAAATAAAGAAGTTTATTTATTCACAATGTCCATGTCTGTTCTTTGCACAAATTGTTGCCTTGACCGGCTTAGGGGTAGCAGAATGGTTCCATTCATGTTCTTGGAATGGCAGAAAGCATTCCCTCAGAGGGGCCTAGAAGCGACTTGCTATAAGCCTCTGACGGACGGCCCTTGCAGTTAGTGCCTCCCTCCCGTCTTGGTGCTGCTCCTCCTCCTCCTCCTCCTCCTCTGCTGGTGCTTCAACGTCTGGTGGCATTGGCTGGGTCCTGAGGATTGCCAGGTTATGCAGCATGCAACACACAACCACAAAGTGGGAGACTCGCTCAGTTGAGTACTGAAGGGCTCCTCCGGAATGGTCCAGACAGCGGAACAGTTGCTTCAGCATGCCGATTGTGTGCTCCACGATGTTCCTGGTCGCTTGATGGCTCTCGTTGTATTGTTCTTCAGCAGGGGTGCTGGACGAACGGAGCGGGGTCAGCAGCCAGGGGCACAGAGGATAGCCCTTGTCCCCGAGAAGCCAGCCTCCTGGGTGAGCCAGGACTTTGAAAAGGTCTGCCACAGAAGTCTGGTGCAGGATGAAGGCGTCGTGGCTGCTGCCTGGAAAGTGGGCATTGACAGCGAGTATCAGCTGTCGGTGGTCACAGACCAGCTGCACATTCAAAGAATGGAACCCCTTTCGGTTGCGGAAATCCTCCGCATTCTCTAGAGGCGCCCGCAAAGCCACATGCATGCAATCAATGGCGCCCTGCACTATGGGGAAGCCCGCTATCCTTGCGAAGCCCTCTGCGCACTCTCGCTGCTTGTCCGGGGTCATTGGGAAGGAGATGTACTACCGTCTCCTTTTAAAGAGGGCATTAGTCACTTGACGGATGCAGCAATGCACCACAAACTGTGAGATGTTGGCAATGTCCCCAGCAGCGGCCTGAAAGAAGCCGCTGGCATAGAAGATTAGAGCCACAGTGATCTTCACAGCCACCGACAGAGATGTCCTGCACCTTAGTTGAGGCTGCAGATCTGGCTGAAGCAGATGGCAGAGCTCAGTGACCACCTCCTTACTGAAGCGCAGCCTTCGGAAACACTGCTCCTCCGGCATGTTGATATACGAAAACTGTTGGCGGAAAACCCTGGCAGCGTAAGGTCTCATGTGCCGACGTCTGTTGGCCCTCCTCCATCTGGCCATGCCTGCCACTCTATCCCTGTGCCCTATCAATATGATTGAGAAAGACATCCAATGCAGCCCCCATAGTAAGTGCGCACTGAAAGTTATGCCGGTTGAGAAGCTTACCAACTGCAAAGTTATGATCAGAAGGCTAAAGTTCCTCAGCCAGCGCTGGCTCACTGCAGGAATGGCTCTCCGTTTGTCTCTGAGCAACTCTCTCTCTCACAGAAGGTGTGGTCCAAAAGTGGCTACCACTAATAATCCAGGAAGAGTCCCCTTTAAATAGCACCACCCCCAGCCCGACAGCAACTGGGAAAAGTTCAAGGTAACCTGTCGTTGGTAGCGACAGGCGGAACGGAGGGGGGGTGCCACTGAATTTCCGGTCCGGGGCGCCCCAAGGGCGTTGCGCACTGAAATGACGTCATGATCTGCATGCGCCGGTGAGCAGGCGCTACGGTTTAGCGCCGGCGCTAAATGTCCGCTCAATTTGGGAAGAGGCGCAGGGTTCGCTGCGCCCGGGCGCTAGTTGGTTAGCGCCCCACTTCTAGACCTCTTTAGGCGCTAATGGGTGGTGCAACCAACCGAATTTTTCCCCCTTGGTCTGAGCGTTAAACAAAGCTTTAATCAAATGTTTTACAACATGGAGGTCTAGTTGTGTCCTTCACTAGTTCCTGTTAAAAATGTCCTGCGCAAGCTGGGCCCGTGCCTGAGTATTTATACACTCCCTGGACAGCGCCCCCCGCAGACCGCTCCGTATTATTTCATAAGTCTTTCTTTCATGAATGACTGATTCATGTCAATGATTATGTGGTATTAATAATAAATCTTTGTGCCAGATTCCAAGCGAGCTCTCTGTAAGCGGGTTTTGTCCATTAGTGCTCCAGCTTTCAGAGGTCTCAGTAATTGACGTACGCAGCCAATAATACTCAGAAGGAAGCCCAAACGGGAAATTGAACTGCCAACGTGGAAACCTTAATCTGACATAACGTGCGGCCAAAATTACTCTCTCAGTTTTTCTGGGATGGCGGCGTGGAGAAAAAGAAAATGCGGAAATAAATGAACTGCTCCCTTATTTAACTGGCCTCGGCTCCAGTTAGCCTGTCTCCTAATAGGCCTGTTAATAATGGTTGTTGACTGGACTGTGCGCTGGTAAAGCTGTACACACTTCATTTCGTGCACTTCCCGGCAGCTTTAGAAACCAGGTTATAAATGCTTGAAGCCTTTGGTGATATTGGCCATCAATAGGCTGCTTCATGCTAACAGTACATCAAGGCATTTTACGATTCTCCTGGGTTCAGAGGCAAGAGGAAAACTAATAAATAACACCACACAGCCACACGATTCCTCAGTCCAATAAATCCTGCTACAGCTCAGGAGTTTTTTTCAAATTGGGCATCAACTGCCCATTAACTGGACAACATTTTTCCTGTGCACAGTTCTGGTCTCCATATTACAAAAAGGGGCTTAGAGGCCTTGGAGAAGGTGCAAAAAAAAAGATTCGCAAGGATGATACCAGAACTGGGAGGATATACTTATCAGGAAAGGCTGAACAGGCTGGGGCTCATTTCTCTAGAATAGAGAAGGCTGGGGGTTGGCCTGATAGAGGCCTTTAAGATTCTGAAAGGGTTCGATAGGGTAGATGTAGAGAAGATGTTTCCACTTGTGGGGGAGACCAGAACTAGAGGGCCATAAATCATGGGGCTGGATTTTACCAGCCCTGAGGAGGCGGGTTTGGAGGCGGGACTGGTGGGAAAATGGGAAAGAAGGAGGGCGGGTTCCGATCCCAACGTCAACCCGCCTCCGCGCAGCTTTGCCAGAGGTGGGCTTGCAGAGTCCGTTTCGCTCGTGATTCCAGGTGCGGGATAGGCCCTTAAGGCACTTAACTATCACTTAAGTACCTCTATAATCCCATTTTAAGAGGCCTTTCAAATTTTGCCACATTTCCAGCGTGCTGCACGTCTCTCCTGAAACACGCCAGCTAATCCTGTCGGGTTGACAAGTGGCTGGCTTCCTAACAGCTGCAGCTCCACCATAAAAATGGAGATTTCAACAAGGATCAGTTGCAGGTGGCAGAACTTTGTATTTTCAGGTCTTGAGAACTGTTTGCAGGTCTACTGATCTTGGAAGTGGTGAAGCTGAGATCCATCTCCACTGTGACCTCCTGGGAAAACCCTCTCCCCACATTGACTGAGCGCTTCCTCAACGGAGATATCTACCAGCAGCATGGGAACCATTTATTTCCTTTCATCCTGGTCCTCAGATTCGGAGGACGAGCAGCTGCGGCAGCAGCAGAAACAGGCACAACAGCAGCACCAACAACAGGAGCGCCAACCTGCTGCTCACCCACCTGATGGTGCACAGGGCAGAAGGCGCCAGCGCAGGGAAGCACGTCACCGCAGGAGATACCCCCAAAACAGGGTTTACAGGATGAGGATGAGCTTCCTCAACATGACTGAGCTGCAGTGCCAAAGGAGGCTGAGACTTTCGCGAGAGGTAGTGGGTGACATCTGCGCAATGCTGCAGCAAACCTGGAGCCCAGAGGAACAGGAGGACACCCCTTACCAGTGGCTGTCAAAGTCACCACCGCACTCAACTTTTTTGCTTCAGGCTCCTGCCAGGGCTCATCAGCAGACATCAGCGGCATCTCCCAGGCGGCTGCACACACTTGCATCACGCAGGTAACCGATGCCCTCATTGCCAAGGCGCACAATTACATACACTTCTCCACGGATCAAGCAAGTATAACCGCGCGTGCAGTTGGCTTTGCAAATATGGCAGGCTTGCCAAGGGTGCAGGGTGTTGTAGACTGCACATATGTGGCCCTTAAGGCACCCCATCACAACCCAGCTCTTTTTGTCAACCGCAAGTGTTAAGTCTGTGTGTTATATTGTGAATTACTACACAGACCACAAGAGTAAACTTAAACAGGACTTTACTGGTTGAAGGTCAGGGCGGAACTGCCCAATAAATCCTTGCACAGCACTTATATACCGGTGTGGTCACCACCGGTATTACAGTATACAGTAGCCAAGATAAAGTAGTGCAACCCTTAAAATAGTTCTCTTAAAGGTGGAACGTTACATACACTACAATCCTCCCTTTTTAGGTTAACAGTATATATTCCCATTAAATATAACATCATAACATATATACACAACTTCATGTAAAAACAGTTCACAGATTCAGTCTCTCTGGAGGCTTCCTGACTCGGTCCGGATAACGCCTCGGTGGTGTAGTAGTTTTTGGTGGTGTAGTAGGTTCTTCTGGCAAGATCGATTCGGCTTGAAAGACAGTGTCAGGTTCATCTGATTCCAGTATTACCGGATCGGAGGTAGATGCTCTGGGTATCTCTGCTTCAACATTAGGCGTATAGAGTTGTGGAGTAGGTTGGCCCTTTTCGGATGATTCTATGATCTGGTCAACATGGCACCTTATTATGCTTTCATCAATGTCCACGGTATACATCAGCGGTCCTAGCCGTTTGCAAATAGTTCCAGGCTGCCATTTCTCGGTACGGTAGTCCCGGGCCAAAACTTGTTGACCTATCTGGAAGGTTCTAGTTGGCCTTTCATTCATGCCTTGAAATTGCCGGTTCTCTACGTCCCTTCTGACGTTTGGCTTGATCAAATCCAGCCGGCATCTTAGTCTTCTATTGAAAAACATCATGGCGGGAGTTTGGTTTGTGACCGCATGTGTTGCATTCCTGTACGCCAACAAGAAGTTATCTACCTTATGTTGTAGATTTATGTCTTCATTACCCATGGCCTTTATGGCCTTCTTGAAGGTCTGGACAAACCTTTCAGCTAATCCATTGGTGGCGGGATGGTATGGGGCGGACGTGTAGTGCTTAACCCCATTGCTTTTTAAGAACTTCCTGAATTCTTCGGACACGAATTGCGGTCCATTATCAGAACAGATCTGTTCCGGCAGTCCATTCCTGGCAAATATGGTCCTTAATACTGTGATGGTTTTTTCCATGGTGGTGGAGGACATCTTTATTACCTCCGGCCACTTGGAGTGTGCATCCACTGCGATTAAAAACATTGAGTCCATAAATGGACCAGCAAAGTCGATATGTACCCTTTGCCATGGAGATGAGGGCCACTCCCATGGATGCAGAGGAGCTTGTGGTGGGGCGTTTTGGACCTTCTGGCATCCCAGACAGCTCTTGGTCATTTCTTCGATGTCTCCATCGATACCGGGCCACCACACAAACGCTCTGGCTAGGTTCTTCAGTTTCACTCCACCCAGATGCCCCTCGTGAAGCTCCTTCAGCACTTTATGCTGGAGTTTGGGTGGAATCACCACTCTGGATCCACACATCAAAGTTCCTCGGCACACTGACAGCTGTTCTCTTCTTTGCGAAAATGCTGGCAACATTGGTTCGCCATGTGCTGGCCATCCCTTCACCGTTAAATCGTAGACTTGTGAGAGAGTCGGGTCATTTCTTGTTTCCTTTTCGATCGTAGAATTTGTTACTGGTAGACATTCCACTATGGTTGAGTGGAACATCTCCACTGGGTCCACTGTAGGCGCCTCTTCTACCGTTGGCAACGGTAGGCGCGATAACCCGTCAGCATTCCCATGCTGTTTGGACCCTTTGTATTCGATGTCATATTGGTGTGCCCCTAGGAAAATGGACCACCTCTGTAGCCTTTGCGCTGTCATAGTGGAAACGGCCTTGTTAGGGTTGAATATGGATACCAACGGCTGGTGGTCTGTCAGCAGTGTAAACTTCTTGCCCTGCAGGTAATGGTTGAATTTCTTTACTCCCCACACAAGGCTGAGAGCCTCCCTATCTATCTGAGCATAGTTGCGCTCAGCGGAGGTCAATGATCTGGATGCAAATGCGACTGGCCTTTCCGAGCCATTTGGCAACTTGTGTGAGAGTACTGCTCCTATACCATAGGGGGAAGCATCACAAGCTAGACGAAGAGGTAGCGTTGGGTTGAAGTGAGCCAACACTTCCTCAGAGGTGATCAATGCCTTGCTTTTGCGAAAGGCCTTCTTACAGTCCTCGCTCCACTTCCATGGTACTTCTTTCCGCAACAGAGCATTCAGCGGGTGCAGCACCGTGGATAGATTTGGCAGAAACTTATGGTAATAGTTAATCAACCCCAGAAAAGGCCTCAACTGGGATACATTTTCCGGAGCGGGGGCCTTCACGACAGCTTCGATCTTGTCAGGTGACTTGTGCAGCCCCTCTTGGTCAATGACATGACCACAGTACGAGATCCGTTTCTGGAAGAACTCACATTTCTGGCGATTAACTCGAAGGCCATATTCCTTCAACCTGGTGAGCACCAGTTTCAAATTTGCGAGGTGTTCCTCCTCGCCCTCTCCTGTAATCAGGATATCGTCCAAGTAACACTGAGTGCTTGGAATTCCCTGTAAGGCGTGCTCCATGGCCCTCTGCCAAATTGCTGGAGCCGAAGCCACTCCAAAAACCAGTCTATTATATCGATACAAGCCTCTGTGCGTGTTGATTGTGAGATACTGGCGCGACTCTTCCTCAACTTCCATCTGTAAGTACGCTTGCGCCAGGTCTATCTTGGTGAAGTGTTTCCCGCCAGACAATGAAGCAAGGATATCCTCAATCCGCGGAAGCGGATATTGTACCGTGTGAAGCACCGGATTAACTGTGATCTTGAAGTCTCCGCAGATGCGGACCTTTCCCGGTTCCCCTGGCTTGTTATTCGATGAAGGCTTCATGACGGGAACAATGGGCGTGGCCCACTCACTCCAGTCCACCTTAGACAGTACCCCTGAACGTTCAAGCTCTTCCAGTTCAGCCTCCACAGCAGGTCGTATCGCGTAAGGTACCGATCTGGCTTTGAAAAATTTTGGGTTTGCATGTTCTGCAATCTTGATTTTCGCCTTAATTCCTCTCAGTATTCCCAGTCCCTGTTGGAATACCTCTTTAGCCTCATCCAATATTCTGGACAATCGTTCAGGTTTGACATCTTTCTTTCCGGAATCTACCGTTATTGCGTTTAGGGAGTGCCAGTCCATATTTATTTTCCTGATCCACTCCCGTCCCAGAAGTGGTGGACCTCCCTCGGGTAGTATATATATGTCCATTCCTTGGTGTTCTTTGCCCTTGTGTCTCACCTTGACTTTTATCTTTCCGATGGGGTATACTTTTTGCCCCGTGTATGTCTGCAATACTATCTTCGTGTCCCGTAGGGGAATATGTTTGAATAACTTTTTGTAATCTTGCTTATTCATGACCGTCAACGCCGATCCAGTGTCCAATTCCATCTTCACTTGGACTTCTGCAATCTGCAGTGTGACCCAGATAGTTTGTCGGTCAGTTTCCTTACTCACATTGTGAATTCTCAGACTACCCAGTTCCTTGCTGTTGGAGTCTGAGTCCGAATTCTGTTCATCCGAACTCTTCACAGCCACCTTACGTACCTTTCTGTACTTTTTCTGCGGTGACTTTTTGTTGCTGGTCTTCTTTCCTGACTGGCATACTTTAGCTATGTGACCAAGCTTGCCACATTTTCTACATTCCTGGTTTTTAAACCAGCATTGGTTCTGATCGTGTGTTGTCTTCCCACAACGATAACATTTCGTTGTACCCGAAGCCGTTTGATCTACGCTGAGTACCGCTGTCTTCAGCTGCATTTCCGCAGTGCCTCTCGCTGCGGCTTCGTGCGATGTTGCAATAGTGACAGCCTTATCAAGTGTAAGATCATTCTCTTCGAGCAGTCGCTTTTGTGTTCCTTCCTTCGACAACCCACACACGAACTTGTCTCTCAGTGCCTCTGTCAGATTTTCCCCAAACTGACAGTATTTCGCTAGCCTACGCAGTTCAACCATGTATTCCGCGTTGCTTTCCTCTTTCAGTTGCGTTCTCGCATAAAATTTAAATCGTTCCGCCAACATCAGCGGTGTGGGGTTCAAATGATCCTTCAGGACAGCAACAATATTAGCGAAAGTCTGATCCGCCGGTTTAGCTGGTGATAGAAGATGCTTCAATAGCCCGTATGTCTTCGCACCCATTGAGTTTAGTAAGGTTAGTGCTTTATCATCATTTGATATTTCGTTTGCTTTACAATATATCTCTATGCGTTCTACATACGTGGCCCACTCTTCCACCTCGGGATCGAAATCGTTGGTGTTACCACGCTTAGGCATCTTCGCAATCTTTTTGAGAAACAACAATGAAATTTTTCTTTAACTTTTTTTTTTCAAAAATGGCGGTTTCCCGCGCTTGTCTTCTTCCCCGCCTCCGAAAATGGCGGTTTCCCATGCTTGTCTTCTTCCCCGCCTCTGAAAATGGCGGTTTCCCGCACTCGCACGGTCTCCCTCGCTCGCTCGGTCTCGTTCTCCCTCGCTCGCTCGGTCTCCCTCGCTCTCCCACTCGCTCGGCTCTGTCTCTCCCGCTCGCTCGGGCTCTGTCTCTCCCTCAGCAGTTTTCAATCGCGCCTCCCAGCCCCTCTCGCAGTCCGGTCCTTTCCTCCCCCGGCTGCGGCTGAGTTCTCCGCGGTTTCTTTTTTTTTATTATCTCCCGTGCCTTACGATCCCGGTCGCAGCGCGGCCTCGGTAGGTGCCCGGCCTTTTTCCCCTGTCGCGGTCGAGCTGTCTGTCGACGCTGTTGCGTCTCCCAGCCCGCTTGTGCCCGGTCTCTCACACCGGCTGCGTTCCCGCTTGTAGCCTGGTCTCTCACCCCGGCTGCATTTGCCTGCACCGCGGCTGCCGTGCCCTACGCTGCCCCAGTCTCAGCGCCTCTGGCCCCGACTTCTGTCCGGCTCCTTTCCCCGGCCGTGGTCGAGTTCTCCGCCCTTATATCCTCCGTTTTTTTTTTTTTTTTCTCCCCTACTCACAGTCAACGTGGCCGACTTGCTTTTCGTCGCTGATCGGCTCACCCACCACCGTGATAGAAGGGACGATCACTGCCTGTTGCTGATGGAAGGCTTCGCGTCAGAATTCTTCCTTCTTCCTTGCTCTGCAGACTCGAGTCTTCTCTCAGCAGAATGACGAGGGCGGATGCCTCTTCTCGACGCCCGTTAACTGCTTCGGATGTATCTCTGCCGCAGGGTAAGATCGAACTCATCGCCACTGTTAAGTCTGTGTGTTATATTGCGAATTACTACACAGACCACAAGAGTAAACTTAAACAGGACTTTACTGGTTGAAGGTCAGGGCGGAACTGCCCAATAAATCCTTACACAGCACTTATATACCGGTGTGGTCACCACCGGTATTACAGTATACAGTAGCCAAGATAAAGTAGTGCAACCCTTAAAATAGTTCTCTTAAAGGTGGAACGTTACATACACTACAGCAAGGGCTTCCACTTCCTCAACGTGCAGCTGGTGTGTAACCACAGGAAGGACATTTTGCATGTTTGCACCAAGTACCCTGGCAGTTGCCATGACTCCTTCATCCTGCGCCAGTCTAGTGTGCCTCTGCTCTTCAGTTCACCAAAACAACTTTGCGGATGGCTACTTGGAGACAAGGGCTATCCCCTGAAGACGTGGCTAATGACACCGTTCAGGAGGTCATTGAATGAAGCTGAGGAGCGCTACAACTCCAGCCACATTTCGACCAGATCCATCATCGAGCAAACCATCGGCTTGCTGAAGATGCGATTCAGATGCCTTGACAGATCAGGTGGAGCCCTGCAGTACTCAACAGCCAGGGTCTCCAGAATCGTCGTGGTCTGCTGTGCACTGCACAACATCGCACAGCATTGTGGCTTGCTGCTGCCTGAGGAACAAGTGGCTCATTGCATAGCCTCCTCAGATGAGGGTGAGGAGGAGGAGGAGAACACGAACGAAGACCTTGCGGATGCTCATCAACCAGCTGAAGCAGCACGTGAGCACATTGTTGCCCGGGATGCAAGGGTTGCACTCATCTTGGCCAGATTTGCTTAAGTTTCCCATTTAAACACATGTGCCTAGCACCTTCTTACTACACCATAGACAATGGACAATAACCTGTGGCTCCCTATCACTCTGACCACCATCATGACAAATACAATTTGCCCTGAGCCCTCAATGTGGAACTTCCATTTGCGAAATGACACAGCCCAGAACTCCAACAGTTTGCCATCACTTCATTTTAATACATTGACTAAAGGATGGAATTTAACAATTAAACACAACAGAACACCCAAGTGTCTATCCTTGTGACTACTTGTGCTTTATCTTCCTCTTATGTTTGCTTCTATGTGGTGCTTCCCCTGTGGCTTCAGCAGATGTGGAGGTACCTTGCTCACTTTCATGCTGCTCCTGCTTCGACAACTTTGGTGGGCATCCTCTGGGGTTGCGAGCATGTGAGGGCTCGCCAACAGTCTGCTCCTCCTACGACTGTGCAGGGGCTGAGACGCCCATCTCAGTTGGGTGAGGACTCTGGTGGGGCTCTGCCCAAGGGCTCCGCAGTGGCATGGGAGTGTGAGCGCTTGGAGAGGAGCCCCCACTTCCTTGTTGCCTGCCACCAACATCCCTCTCATGGGTCAGCCCCACTTCAGAGCTAGCAAGTGGCTTGACAGCACCTTGCTGCACTTCAGGGGAGCCATGAGGACCTGTTTCTGAACTGGCAGTCCTACTCCAGAGTACTTCCATGAAGCTCTGGTTTCTCTGATCAATAGCTGTCCATCGCTCCTCCAGAGCTGTCAGCCTATTCTGAACAATGACCATGTTTTCAACACTCTGGTGACTTAGCTCCTCCATGGCCGTAGCCATCCTCTCCTCTACCGTAGCCATCCTTCCCAGAGAGGTAGCCATCCTTACCATGGAGGTAGCCATCCTTTCCATGGAGGTTTCCATCCTTTCCGTGGTGATGCATTCATTCGCCAATGCCTCCACAAAGGCTCTGCTCATGTTAGCGTTGGACTCCTCCATCCGCTTCACACTCACAGTGACCCTAGAGACAAAACCTGCCAGAGACTCCTGCACCTGTTCCTGGAGTTCCAGCAATGCTCTCTTTCTGGATGGACCTGGAAGCACAGGGTCCACATGCAGCTGAGGAGAGCTGGGAGCACCCTGTGCCCTCCGACTAGGACTCTCCACTGCTGTCCCTGTCTCCACCATCTGCTGATGCTCACTTGTGAGCTGTGATACACCAGGTGACACCATTAATCTATATCCCAAAGGTCCCACCGAGGTGTGCGTATCTGTGCTGGTGCTGGGTGCACTTAATTCTGCTGATGCTGCGCCCTCAGAGGTTGCAGGTTCCTCTGAGATGTCTTCCGGCTCAGCCTCTTCCTCCTGGACAGTGGGGAGGGGGGCTGTTGATGGTCCTGTGGGGGAGTAAGGCCAGAGTTAGACATGTGATATAAGCATAGCATGCACATGGAATAGTGCAGATGATCATAAGTCAATCTGTTTGAGCATCAGAAGCCATATCAGTCACTCATGTAATGTCAATGAGAGAGATGCAAAGCTATTCTGTCACCAGCTTGCTCTGATGTGCCCTTCTGTCCATCCCCCACTTCCACATCCTCCTCAGCACCAACGATCTCTAGCGCCGCCTCCTCAACGCTGGTGAGATGGGCTATTGAGGGTGGCCCTCCTCCGGTCTTCGCCCTTTCCCGCTTATTGTGGGCTATCTTTTCCTGCAATGAGGGACACAAGTGGAGTTTGAGTGAGAATGATGGAGTGTGTGTAGATAATCCATAGCATAGATGCTTAGAAGGAGACAATGATGGAGTGAGGTCCCAAGACCAAGGGCCCTCCCTGTGTGTTGTTAGTTGTTGTCATAGCATCACAGTGACAGCGAGTGTGAGGGCAACATAGTCGAATAGTGAAGTGATTGTGCACATAGAGAGAGGGAATGGTTAAGGGTGTGAGGGATGTAAGGGTAAAGTGGGAAGTGCAGGAGTAGGTTGACAATGCAGAGTGATGGTGCTGAGAGGAGATGGGGAGCAGAATGAGGGTAAAGGTGGTGGTATACTCACTTTGCCTGTGCGGACAAGGGCCCAGAAATTCGGGTCTCCACGGGTGAGTACGCACGGGGTACTCACCCGTAGGCCCAATGGAAGTGCCGGTTTCCTGCATGCACTGCGCATGCGTGGGAAACCGGCACCTCCATTCCCCTGAAAGCAGGGGTTCAGAGGTCGAACGCATGCGCGGGGGAGGCTGTGCGCGCGCATCGAATTTCATTCTTTTTTTACAGGTTTTCCCGGGAAGGTAAGCCTGCAGAAGTTAGAAATATAAAAAGCAGGCGTAAGGCCTGCTTTTTACAAGGTAAGTGGTGAATTAATTAAAATTAAAACATTTTTCCAACAGGTTTATTATTTTTAAATACTTTAAAGCAAGGTAAGTTTATTTTTAGCCCCGTTAGAAAATAAAATTATTTTTTTCAAACATTTAAATTATTGTTTAAAATAGTTACTTCATGTAATTTATAGTTTATTTACAAAATGTGATGTTTTTTAAAAATTTATTTGAAGATTTAGTGATGTTTGGTAAGAAGAAGGGGCCCGTAGTTTTTCTAAGTTTGACAGCACTTCCTGTCAGACTTATGAATGGAGCATTCCCTGCTCCGATTGGCTCCCCATGGCCCACATGATCCCAGGGGACGCATCGAACTAACTGCGCCGCTGGGATACGCAAGCACTGCGCGCCGGCAGCTGGAGCAGGCCCAGGATCGGAATCCCACGCGGGCCCACAGCTCAACGGCCGGCGCGCAAGGTAAGTGCAGGTCGGGAAGCCCCCGACCCGAATTTCTGGGCCACGGTCTTTGAACCTCTTTCAGCACTGCAGCCAGGTTCTGCTGCACATCGATCTGGCACTCACCTCCTGGGCAATTTGCAGCCACACAGCTTTGGTCTGCTGAGGAGGTTTTTTCCTCCCAGAGGATGGAAAGAACACCTCCTATTGTGCTCTGGCTCCCTCCACCAGAGCATGGAGGGAGTAATCATTAATGCGAGGTGAGGCCTTGGGCCTTGAAGAAGACATTCCACGAGCTCCAAAAAGTATTTTCAACAGAAGCAAACACAAGCGTTTAGGCACAAAATGAACCAAGGCTACTTGGAGCCCGTAAATGACGTCATCAGAGGCGAGTTTCAGGCACAAAAAACTAATCGGGCCAGGGGTTCGCATACGTTGGGAATCAATTGCCCAATTACAGCAAAATCGCAATTCTTTCCCGCCCGACAGTGGAGGCGGGATCAGGACCCGCCAACCACCTGACCCGCACCCAAACCACCACCAATGGTAAAAATCCAGCCCATAGAGTCATACGGCACAGAAGGAGGCCGTTCAGCCCATCGAGTCCATGCCAGCTCTCTGTAGAGCAATCCAGTCAGTCCCATTCCCCCGCTCTATTCCCGTAGCCCTGCAAGTTTATTTCCCTCAAGTGCCTATCCAGTCTCCCCTTGAAAACATTGAGGCCTAGAAATTCAGTTGGTTGCGCCAGCCGTTAGCGCCTTAGGAGGAGTAGATGTCGGGCGCTAGGCGGCTAGCGCCCGGGCGCAGCGCGATCTGCGCCTCGCCCCAACTTCACTAGAGATTTAGCGGCGGCGCAAAGTCTTTGCGCACGCTCAGCTGCGCGCGCAGATCATGACGTCATTTCCTCGTGCAACGCCCTTTGTGCGCCCCAAACCGGAACTTCAGTGGCGACGCCCCATTGTGCGCCTGGCGCCCCTAGCGACTGTTAGACTGGAACGGTGCTCAGCCGATGCGGGGCGCGGGGGGCGCAAATTAAAGGGCACTCCTCCTGCACTATAAAAGGCTGTCATTTCGCAGCACTCCTTCTTGAGAAACAGATCTTTGGAGAGAGACCAAGGTAGATAGCTTTCTGCTTTGGCCCAACACTCGGACAGGTACTTCTGGCTTCAGGCCACAGCTTTCCACTAGTCTTTGCCTTCATTGACATCTCATTGTTTGCCAGCATATTATGGGGGCTGCAATGGGTGTCAACGCTGGCTTTCTCAATTACATCCAAAGGGCTCACAGACGCCGTGAGAGAGTGGCAGCCCTGGCTAGATGGAGAGGGGGCAACAGGCGTCGGCAAAGGAGGCCTTACCCACCCAGGGTATACCGCCAGCAGTTCTCCTATCTCAACATGTCTGAAGAGCAGTGTGTTCGGCGGCTGCGATTCCGAAGGGAGGTGGTCACAGAGATCTGCCACCTGCTTGGCGGTGATCTGCAGCCACAGCTGAGGTGCAGGATGTCTCTGTCGGTGGCAGTGAAGGTGACGGTGGCTCTCAACTTCTATGCCACCGGCTCCTTCCAATCCGCTGCTGGGGACATTGCCAACATCTCCCAGTTCGCCGTGCATCTCCCAGTTCGTCAGTTCATCTCCTTCTCCATGGCCCTTGCCAAGCAGCAACAGCGTGCAATGGGCTTTGCAGCATTCGCGGGCTTCCCCATGGTGCAGGGCGCCATTGACTGCACGCATGTGGCTTTGCGGGCACCTCTGGGGAATGTCGAGGATTACCGCAACCGGAAGGGCTACCATTCGCTGAACGTCCAGCTGGTGTGTGACCACAGGCAGCTCATCCTAGCTGTCAATGCCCGCTTTCCAGACAGCAGCCACGATGCCTTCATCCTGCGACAGACTTCTGTGGCAGACATGTTCCAGGCACAGCCTCACCCACGAGGATGGCTTATCGGCGACAAAGGCTATCCTTTGTGTACCTGGCTGATGACCCCGCTCCGTGCGCCCAGCACCCCTGCTGAAGAGGGATACAATGAGAGCCATCAAGCGACCAGGAACATCATCGAACAAACAATCGGCATCCTGAAGCAACGGTTCCGCTGTCTGGATCATTCCGGTGGAGCCCTACAGTATTCGCCGGAGCGAGTCTCCCATTTCGTGGTCGTTTGCTGCATGCTGCACAACCTGGCTATCCGCAGGACTCAGGCACTGCCACCAGAGATTGGAGGACCACCTCAGGAGGAGGAGGAGGAGGAGGACCAGCACAGGAGGGAGGCACAAAGTGCAAGGGCCGCCCGTCGCCGGCTTATTGAACGTCGGTTCTAGGCCCCCTCTCAGGGAATGGCTTGTGCCAATGTCAGCAGATGAATGTAGCCGCTCCACAAGCCCTCAGCCGAGCAGGGCAACCTGGACTTAACCAAAAAACCATGCACACTGCAATTTAACAACAATAATTTATTGCAAACCTCTGCCCTTCCCACATTACATCCTCATGTGGAGAAGCCCCCTCCAAAAACACAAAACTACCAGTCTCGGCCTTACAAAAAGAAAGAAAGACACCAGTCTCGGCCTTACAAAAAGAAAGAAAGACACCAGTCTCGGCCTTACACAAACACAACTGCACCAGTCTCGGCCTTACAACAAGCACCAGGCATTTGTGCATACCTCTACTTTTTGCCCTGCGAGGGCGATGCCTTGCGCATCCTTGCCTGGCCCCTGCCCGCCCTGCAGCTCCTCCTCAATGGGAGCCCAGTGGCTGCAGCAAGGCTGGGGGAAGGCTGCTGAGGGGCAGATGGCGAGACGGCAGATGCCCTTGGGGGTCGGCCTGCACCAGCTCTGGCCTTGGAGTGGCCGGCTGCTGACTGCTCCAACTTTGGCTGGGCGGCAGCAGTCTGTCCAGCGGCTCGTGGCAGCTGCAATGCCGGAGTGGCAGTGTCGGCAGCAGGAATGGTGGCAACCTGGCAGATCGCAGGTGCTCGCTGGTCGCCTGAGACATTGGCACTCGCACGGGCCAGCACTGCAGCATGCGCAGCAAACAGCTGAAGAACAGACTGCTGGGCTGCTGCTGCGCAGCGAGTGCCCTGGCGATGCCTGGCTGATCCAGCGAGGGTGGCAGCAGTTAGTGCCTGTGTGGCCCTGGTCTGTGTCCGCATGACACCAGCCAGTGAATGGACGGCACGACTGAGCACTTGGCTAGAAGCCGACTGTGCTGCCGCGAAGTCCTGCAGACTCCTGGCCTGTGCTGCCGCGAAGTCCTGCAGACTCCTGGCCTGTGCTGCCACGATGTCCTGCAGACTCCTGGCCTGTGCTGCACTGAATTGTTCCAGACTCCTGGCCTGTGCTGCACTGAATTGTTGCAGACTCCTGGCCTGTGCTGCTCCGAATTGCTGCACACTCCTTGACAGAGGCTCTATGGAGTCAGGCATCCTTGCCACTGCAGCCATGAGCTCAGTGTGCCTGCGCTCAGCCTGGACGGCCATTTCCTCTAGGAGGCGCACCTCCTCTGCGCTGACCGTTGCAGGACTGGAGGCCGCACTCACCCTCTGGGGAGAAGTCCGCCGAGCTTCCCCACCCCTCCCGCGTTGCTGCAGGCCGCTGGGCCCCGGAGCTTCACTCTCCTCCGACCCTTCCCCCCGGCTCCCCTCCAGGGAAGACGTGTCCCCTACATCATCATGGGCTGGCGCGGCTGAGGGTGGCACTGATGGGCCGGCTTCCTCTTCCTCCTCCTCATCTTCCGAAGCGCTGACAGTGGCAGCTTGAGGGCCCGCCTCCTCACCTGGCGATTCACCATCTGAAAGCAGGAAGGCACAAGAGTAGCTTTAGAGTGAGGACAGGGCGGCAGCGAGGGAGGCATGAGTGCTGCCATTCACCGCATTGGTCGGACAGTGGCAAAGGATGCTGATCTCATGCGCAAGTGGAACGAGAGAGGTCCAAAAGGTGATGCCCTTACCATTGGTGCCCAGAACAGGGTCGGCATCTCCACTGGCGACGGGGCCAATCAGCCGGCCTGCCATAATGCGCTCCACACGCTGGTCGAGGTCAGAGAGCTCTTTGAGGTCAGGATGGCCTTCCCCGGTCTCAGTTCGGTTGCGCCAGTTGTGCGCCACCTTGGCCTGCAAGAGAAAGGACGGCCTCTAAGTACAGTGTGAAGCCCTGATCTTGTCTGCACTGCCTCCCATGGTCGAATAGCTTGTACAGTGTGTAGCCCTGATCTTGTCTGCAATGCCTCCCATGGTCGAATAGCTTGTACAGTGTGTAGCCCTGATCTTGTCTGCAATGCCTCCCATGGTCGAATAGCCTGTACAGTGTGAAGCCCTGATCTTGTCTGCAATGCCTCCCATGGTCAAATAGCTTGTACAGTGTGTAGCCCTGATCTTGTCTGCAATGCCTCCCATGGTCGAAGAGCTTGTACAGTGTGTAAAGTGCTGAATGTGCAAGTGATTTTCATGCCAGTCCCATAGCTGCTGGATGAGGGCTGGCCATTAGGGCTTTCAGGTCCCTTTGCCCATAAAGTGAGGTGCACATGCAAGGATGAGGAGGACACTGGAAAGGGTACTCACCCTGACAACCCGAGTGAGGTCGTTGAACTTCTTCCGGCATTGCACAGGAGTCCTGGCAACCACGCTGTTGGAAGATACCCTGTTGGAGACCTCCCTCCAGGCTTTCCGGTAGGCGCTGGGCAGCGGCCTCTTGCCACCTTCTGGGAACAGAACATGGCGCCTGCACTCCACTCCGCCAACCAGCAGCCTCAGGTCACCGTTGCTGAAGCGCTGCGCTCTTTCCCTGGCCTTCTCCATAGCCCTGGGCGTTGTGCAGGTGAAGCTGAAGTGGTCAGGCCTAGGTTGAGGGCTGCAGTGTGCAGGGCGTGGCAGGCAAACAAATCCACCCTCCCCCTTTAAGAGTTGACTGGCGCCAGAGTGTCTGCCGTCAATCAAGAACTCGCCGCACCGGCGCTGCGCCCGGCCTCGGGGGTATCGCTCAGCACCGCCGGCTTAGCGCTTAAAGATAGTCGTGCATCGCCTGTTTTAGCGCAGCAGCAACCTCTTGGGGCGATGCGACTGAATGTCGGCGAAGGGGGCGCGACTTTGCGCCGGGCGCAAACTTTAGCGGCCACCCGACTTTAGCGCCCCAAAAGTGGCTATACTGAATTTCTAGGCCTGAGTGTCTCCGCTTCCACCACTTCTGTTGGCAGCGAGTTCCAGGTCCTCACCACTCGCTGCGTAAAAAGTTAAGATATAGGGAATTCAGGAGAAACTTCTTTACCCAGAGAGTGGTTAGAATGTGGAACTTGCTACGACAGGGAGTAGTTGAGGTGAATAGTATAGATGCATTTAAGGGAAAGCTGAATAAACACATGAGGGAGAAAGGAATAGAAGGATATGCTGATAGGGTGAGATGAAGAGGGGCGGGAGGAGGCTCGTGTGGAGCATAAACACCGGCACGGAGCAGTTGGGCCGAATGGCCTGTCTCTGTGCTGTAGACTCGATGTAACTCTACGCAGCTATTACACAAAAGTATCTGAACCCTTGGATAACAGGCCAATATCCGTCACCCAACAGAAGGAAATCAAACCGCAATCTCGAGTTACAAATGTATTAATTCTGGTTTATCAATAAATCAACTGCTTTTTACCATCAGCAGAATTTGACTAACCCTTCTCTGTGGAGAGTTTGCAAATGTAAAATAAAGATGGATCTGTTTCATGTTCCAATACAAATTATATGGTGAGATTGTGCAAAGTATGTCTTTGCAAAAGTGCTTATAAACACTGGTTACTGTTTACTTCAATAAAAATTGTTAATTGCAAACTAATTGCATTTACTTGATGTCATACAACAGTATAGATTTCAGCTAATAGGACCGAATTGCTCTTAACATCGTTTGAACTAGGGCAAAACAAAATTGTATTCCTGTGCAGACCAGAGACAACTTAATTTTCCTTTTAGCCGAGATCTTGAATGATTTTGTGGGGGGGTTTTTTTTTGTTTAATCAATAAGGAGAAACTGGTTCCTCTGGCCGCAGGGTCAGTAACCAGAGGACACAGATATAAGGGAATTGGCAAAAGAACCAGAGGGGGAGGTGAGGAAAAACAACTTTTAACAAAGCGAGTTGTTGTGATCTGGAATACGCTGTCTGAGAGGGCGGTGGAAGCAGATCGGATATATAGTTAAAAAGGAGAAATTTGCAGGCTATGGACCAATGTTCCCTTTAATTTATTTTTGGGTGCACGGTCCCTTTAGCTAGCAGTGCGGCCCATTCAAATTTTCAAACATGCGCGGTTTCTTGCATTGAAAAGCTGGTGAGCGGCCTGCGCGGGACCCCCAGACTGCCGCGCGACCGCATGGCCGCTCAGCTTAACGGGAGCGTTGCTATACAACAACAACAACAACAACTTGTATTTGTATAGCGCCTTTAACGTAGTAAAACGTCCCAAGGCGCAGCACAGGAGTAATTTAAGACCACAAAATTTGACACCGATCCACATAAGGATAAATTAGGGGCAGGTGAGCAAAAGCTTGGTCAAAGAGGTAGGTTTTAAGGAGCGTCTTAAAGGAGGAGAGAGAGGTAGCGAGGTGGAGAGGTTTAGGCAGGGAAGTCCAGAGCTTAGGGCCCAGGCAACAGAAGGGAAAGAGCAGGGGGGAGTGGGACTAATTGGAGAGCTCTTTCACAGAGCCGGCACAGGCACGATGGGCCGAATGGCCTGCTTCCGCGCTGTATCATTCGATGGTTCTATTTAGTTCAAATACGCAACAAAGGATGTTGCTTAAATTTAGAATTTAAATAATAATCGGATAGCTTCCTTTAAAAACAATTTAACTATATGTACCAACCTTGAGATTAAATATTAATGATGGAAAGGTGAAGTCATAAGAAATAGGAGCAGGAGTCGGCCATTTGGCCCTTCGAGCCTGCTCCGCCATTCAATAAGATTATGGCTGATCTTCTGCCTCATCTCCACTTTCCTGCACTATCCCCATATCCCTTGATTCCGTTAATATCAAAAAATCTGTCTTGAACATACTCAATGACTGAGCCTCCACAGCCCTCTGGGGCAGAGAATTCCAAAGATTCACCACCCTCTGAGTGAAGAAATTCCTCCTCATCTCAGTCCTAAATGGCCGATCCCTTAGGCCTTGTCTACTCAATCTCTCCTCGTAGGACATTCCCACCATCCAAGGAACCAGTCTGGTGAACCTTCGTTGCACTCCCTCTATGGCAAGTATATCCTTCCTTAGGTAAGGAGACCAAAACTGTACACAATACTCCAGGTGTGGCCTTACCAAGGCCCTATATAATTGCAATAAGGCATCTTTACTCTTGTACTCAAATCCTATTGTAATAAAGGCCAACATACCATTTGCTTTCTTAATTGCTTGCTGTACCTGCATGTTAAATTACAGTGATTCGTGTACAAGGACACCCAAGGTCCCTCTGAACACCAACATTTCCCATCTCTCACCATTTAAAAATACTCTGCTTTTCTATTTTTCCTACCAAAGTGGATAACTTCACATTTCTCCACATTATATTCAATTTGCCATGTTCTTGCCCACTCACTTAGCCTGTCTATATCCCCTTGAAGCTTCCTTGCATCCTCCTCACAACTTACATTCCCACCCAGCTTTGTATCATCAGCAAACTTGGATATATTACATTTGGTCCCCTCATCCAAATCATTGATGTAGATTGTGACTAGCTGAGGCCCAACACTGATCCTTGCAGTACCCCACTAGTTACAGCCTGCCAACCCAAAAATGACCCGTTTATTCCTACTCTGTTTTCTGTCCATTAACCAATCCTCAATCCATGCAAGTATATAACCCCCAATCCCATGAGCCCTAATTTTGTTTAATAACCTCTTGTGTGGCACCTTATCGAATGCCTTCTGCAAATCCAAATACACCACATCCACTGGTTCCCCTTATCTATTCTGCTAGTTACAACCTCAAAAAACTCTAACAGATTCGTCAAACACGATTTCCCTTTCATAAATCCGTGTTGACTCTGCCCAATCCTATTATTATTTTCTAAGTGCCCTGTTACCATGTCCTTAATAATAGATTCTAGCATTTTCCCTACTACTGATGTCAGGCTAACTGGTCTGTCGTTCCCTGTTTTCTCGCTCCCTCCTTTCTGAAATAGTGGGGTTGTGGCGGTCCCAATGGTTGTCTTTTATATTGAGATATATACATAATTCCCTTTAACTTAACTTATTTATGTATGTATAACTTACCTAACTGTATGTACTTAATTTACTTAATTGTATAACTTACAAGTTAGGGCTGTTGCCTCTTTAACTTACCTGTTGGGCTGTTGCCCCTTTAAGAGGCGACCTAACGTGCTGACGTCACGCATCACGTGACGCATGCGCGTCGGCCGCCGACCTAATGCGCTGATGTCACACGACGCATGCGCACTGGCCGCCGGCCCGATTCGGGCTTCCAAGACGGCCGCCGGCATAGCCCGGCCTATCGTGACTTCGGCTGCATCAGCCGGCAAGCGGGAGCGAAGGGATTCTCTGCTCCCACGGCAAGTACTGGCACAGCCCGGCCTAGTAACCTCGGCCTTAAAGGCCAGCCTCCGTAACGGAGAGATGCACTGAGAACGGCGCAGGTCAC
The DNA here is from genome assembly GCF_052327205.1 of Somniosus microcephalus. Taxonomy (NCBI): domain Eukaryota; kingdom Metazoa; phylum Chordata; class Chondrichthyes; order Squaliformes; family Somniosidae; genus Somniosus; species Somniosus microcephalus. The sequence continues at coordinate 15,699,764 of NC_140993.1, forward strand.
GTGACCGCCTAAGTGAACGTGCTGACGTCATGACGTGGTCACGTGACGTCGGGAATATAGAGCCGAGTGTGAGGAGGTCATGAGGCTCCCCACACGCTCCCCACGGGATTGGGAACGCAGTCCTTGTGGAGTCCCTGCTGGGACAAGGTCTACAACATGGTGCTCCTGCAGTCAGCCATCTTACCTGCTATCTTACCTACCGTAAGACCTACAACATGGTGTTCCTGCAGTCAGTCACCTTACTTGTTACCTTACCTGCTGTAATTATCCTGTGATCTACAATATGGTGCTCCTGCAGTCAGCCATCTTACCTGCTACCTTACCTGCTGTATTATCCTGTTCTGGTAAATAAACAACTTATTTATAGTTCGTCGAAGCTAAACTCTTTTATATAGTGGCGATTTACACGAACCACTACATTGGTGACCCTACGACGTGAGTACGGGAGTACATCAATTCCAACGTTACATTGGTGATCCTACAACGTGAGTACTGGAGCTCATCAATTCCAAAGCTACAATTGGTGAACCCGTATCCGTGAACGATTTTAACGGTAGCAACGCACGCCTGAACCTCGTCTTTACTCGAGATGACCAACGCACAACCGACGAACAACACGGAACAGCAACCGCTTAATACAGATTCTACTAAAAGGGACCCCGTTTTTGCAAACGTCTTCGCAATGGAAGCGCAGCTTGGAGGTGAGCCTGTTTTTCATGAACAATTTCATAAAAGTAGAGCACGACCAACGGCAACCGTCGTCCACCAGCGCTACAATTGGTGGGTTTGTGAACGTTTTTCACAAACGAAGCATGCAATGGAAGCATCAGCCGTTTTGCCGGCGCTACCGCAATTCAGGGAGCCACGGACTCCCTCGTGCTTTTTGAAGGAAGAAGCCCTGTTCGCTGTGAACAGCGATGCGGTACAGACCACGCAAGTGCACACGGTCTCCGTATTCGATTCTTCTACTGCCTCACGGATCGTTTGTCTCTACGCCTATAGCAACAGCAAGTATACATCTCTCCAAGCGCGGGGTACAGCATGTTCGGGCACACAGGATTGGAGCGCACCCAGCGGGGATACCACGAGGACTCACCCCTGCAAAATACGGGGACGCATGCCTCGTCCACGAGAACCCCTACCTCGTGAACACCGGTGACTCTTTTCCCGCCGCCGACGCACCAGCTTTTTAGCTTGCTACATGATTCGGCGTGAATAAAAGTGTGCCGCCCTTCCGGCTGTTTTTTCTTAAATTTACAACCTGGACTGTTGCCGTCTTCCAGGTAGAGTTAACCTCTCCTGAAAGCAACAACAACTTGGACCGTTGCCGCCTTTTCTCCAGTTTTCCTTTAACAAATGCAAATGTCTATTGAAGCTGTATACATCAAGGACGGGTCCAACGGGCATCCAGCGGCCGCGATCAACACGTGAAAGTTGCTCTGATCACAGATCAACACAGGAACTTTTCACCCTCCGTTCTGTTAATGTCATAGCATTGTGGCACGCACTGTTCCGTGCGTTCCAGCCTCCTGAATGTTTCGCTCATCAGTCAACGGAGACATCGCCCGCGTCCGCCCAATCTGCCCGTCACTCTGATAAGGCCTGCTGTTTCGCACGTCTTCATGGTCCTTCGCCTGACGGATACGTTTTATTCGCCATGACGTGCGTAAGGATCCGCTTACGAGCAGTATCTTTATACCTCGTCTACTAAGTCGAGACAGCATGACCGCTGTGACTACCAGCTCGTCAGACTATCTCATCCTTGGACTTTCGTTAAAGCGAATTCTGGGGGGGCCTGTGTGGCGGTCCCAACGGTTGTCTTTTATATTGAGATATATACATAATTCCCTTTAACTTAACTTATTTATGTATGTATAACTTACCTAACTGTATGTACTTAATTTACTTAATTGTATAACTTACCAGTTAGGGCTGTTGCCTCTTTAACTTACCTGTTGGGCTGTTGCCCCTTTAAGAGGCGACCTAACGTGCTGACGTCACGCATCACGTGACGCATGCGCGTCGGCCGCCGACCTAACGCGCTGACGTCACACGACGCATGCGCACTGGCCGCCGGCCCGATTCGGGCTTCCAAGACGGCCGCCGGCATAGCCCGGCCTATCGTGACTTCGGCTGCATCAGCCGGCAAGCGGGAGCGAAGGGATTCTCCGCTCCCGCGGCAAGTACTGGCACAGCCCGGCCTAGTAACCTCGGCCTTAAAGGCCAGCCTCTGTAACGGGGAGATGCACTGAGAACGGCGCAGGTCACGTGACCGCCTAAGTGAACGTGCTGACGTCATGACGCGGTCACGTGACGTCGGGAATATAGAGCCGAGTGTGAGGAGGTCATGAGGCTCCCCACACGCTCCCCACGGGACTGGGAACGCAGTCCTTCTGGAGTCCCTGCTGGGACAAGGTCTACAACATGGTGCTCCTGCAGTCAGCCATCTTACCTGCTATCTTACCTACCGTAAGACCTACAACATGGTGTTCCTGCAGTCAGTCACCTTACTTGTTACCTTACCTGCTGTAATTATCCTGTGATCTACAATATGGTGCTCCTGCAGTCAGCCATCTTACCTGCTACCTTACCTGCTGTATTATCCTGTTCTGGTAAATAAACAACTTATTTATAGTTCGTCGAAGCTAAACTCTTTTATATAGTGGCGATTTACACGAACCACTACAGGGTTATATTTGCTACGTTCCAGAATCTATGGAATTTTGGAAAATGACAACCAAAGCATCCACTACCTCTGTAGCCACCTCTTTGAAAACCCGAGATGTAGGTCTCTCAATAGCACATCTTGGTTTATCCCTATTGCTTTTTTCTGAACCCTGTCAAACATACTAATGTCCTAAAGAGCTGGCTTACTTTGTTTGAAAAAAATTAGTTTCTACTAAATTGACTACATTAATTTCTTCAGCTAAGCAGTTTTACTGTTTTTCATGATATAACGTTTTCATTAAAGTGCGCGTTTTATTATGAACATTTCATTACAGCGACACAAACATAAGGTCCTCACGAGCCTCTTTTAGACAAATTAACACCATTAGAAGGGAAAGTAGTGGAAAGTCATCCACATAATGTCAGACGCTTAATTCATTTTCATTAAGGTAAAATATTGGTAGGTGCCGTAGGAATGTGGTGTGGCCGTCAAGCAAAGCCGAACCTATAACATTAGGACAGGTAGCCAATACAAATAAGTAGGTCAACCTCAATTGGGCTATTCTTAAAAACATAAGAAAGAATAAAATGAGAACTTGCGCAGAGGCCATTTTACGTAGAATTAGCAGCACAGAAACAGGCCATTCGGCGTTTATGCTCCACACAAGCCTCCTTTTTTTTTTATTCCTTCCTGGGATGTGGGCGTCAACAGCCAGGCCAGCATTTATTGCCCATCCCTAATTGTCCTCGAGAAGGTTGTGGTGAGTGGCTTGCTAGGCCATTTCAGAGGGCAGTTAAGAGCCAGCCATATTGCTGTGGGTCTGCAGTCACATATCGGCCAGACCGGGTAAGGGCAGCAGATTTCCTTCCCTAAAGGACATTAGTGAACCAGATGGGGTTTTACGACAAGCCAGTAGTTTCATGGTCACCATTACTAATGCTAGTTTTTTATTCCAGATTTATTTAATTAACTGAATTTAAATTCCCCTGCCATGGTGGGATTCTGAACTCACAGCTCCATGGATCATTAGTCCAGGTCTCTGGGTTAAGTAGTAACATAACCACTATGCTACCGTACCCTCCCAGCCCTTTCGATCACACCCCTATCAACATATCCCTCTATTCATTTCTCCCTCATGTGTTTATCCAGCTTCCCCTTAAATGTATCTATACTATTCACCTCAACCGCTCCCTGTGGTAGCAAGTTCCACATTCTCATCACTCTCTGGGTAAAGAGGTCTCACCAACCCATTGTGAACCATCCACACTATATTGATGGCTTCAAGACCAGCCTTCGAGTGTCAGACGTGGGAGTTTACAGATTATTCAAATCATACGTCACTATTAGCAGCCAAGACGGGACGGGACGGGTCGAGCCCGGTCGGGAAAAACTCCATGGCCAGTATCGCACATCCCCTTTCCCAGCTTCCTTTGTTATACCCAGTTTTACTCTGAATGTACCTGTAACACTGCGCAGCTAAAGAAACGTGGCTTCAAAACAAAAATCGTCTGAAAAATTTAAGATTTAAGGTGCTCCATCAAACCTGTTCCTTGTGTATTCCATGGACTGTCCCATCAGTTATGTTTCTTTACGCCTTTCAAAGTTGAATAAAGCAAAGTTCCAAAATACCTACCTTACTGTACGCACTACATTATTCATCTGGATTGACTTTCTGGTTTAAGAATATCAGAAGTAGGAGCAGGAGTCGGCCATTCGGCCCCTCGAGCCTGCTCCACCATTCAATGAGAACATGGCTGATCGTCTACCTCATCTCCACTTTCCTACACTATCCCCATATCCCTTGATTCCCTTAAGAGCTAAAAAATCTATCAATCTCTGTCTTGAATATACTCAACGACTGAGCCTCTACAACGCTCTGGGACAGAGAATTCCAAAGATTCACCACCCTCTGAGTGAAGAAATTTCTCCTCATCTCAGTCCTAAATGGCCGACCCCTTATTCTGAGACTGTGACCCCTGGTTCTAGACTCCCGAGCCAGGGGTAACATCCTCCCTGCATCTACCCTGTCAAGCCCTGTAAGAATTTTGTATGTTTCAGTGAGATCACCTCTCATTCTTCTAAACTCCAGAGAATATAGGCCTAGTCTACTCAATCTGTCCTCCTAGAACACTCCCCCATCCCAGGAATCAATCTAGTGAACCTTCGGTGCACTCCCTCTAAGGCAAGTCTATCCTTCCTTGAGTAAGGAGACCAAAACTGTACACAGTACTCCAGGTGTGGTCTCACCAGGGCCCTTTATAATTGCACTTCTTTACTCTTATATTCCAATCCTTTTAGAATGCAATCCCAGCATTTCAGGATCCATCTGCACAGTATTCAACCATATTTACTGGTACACACTCTTATGGAGTCTTAGGCCGCGATTTTGCAAATGGATGCGGCTTGGGAGCGGGTCAGCTGGTTTCCTGTCCCGCCCCCAACTGCATCTGACCAACGGACGTGATTTTACATCAATTGGCCTTGTTAACTCTGCCCTGCGGGCTTGCCGGCCAATTAAGAAGAAGCCGTTCAGATGATGTCATTTAATGATACGTCATCTGCCGGTTTTCTTAAAGGGACCGCGCAAAATTTTTCTTTGACAGCTCATTTCTCAGTGTTTGACAGCATTGAGGTGCTGCAAACACTGACAATGACTGTTCACAGGTGAGCTCTTGCACCCAGGCTCTCCAGTGACTCCCTCCTTAGGCTAGAACAGATGGCAGCTGCAGGTGAGGTTACAGAAGCGATCTGTCACTGGTGAGAGAGGTTCTCCCAATGAGGTTGGACTAGACAGCCAATTCAAAACTTCTTACCTACAGAAAAGAGTAAATACATTAAAAATGATTTCCCCAACATTTTCTTACCTCTGAGACTCACCAGTGCACCATTGGATCTTTCACACCACTTCTGCAGCTGCCATCAATGCAGAAACATTACATCAGACTCACAACACGCCACACTTACCTGGTGTGGTGTCCGGACGTTGGGAACCCCGAGGCAGAAGCGGCAAAATTGAAAAAGAGCCTGTTAACAAGTATCAAGTACCTGGTAACAGCCAGGTAAGTGGCTATAATCCTCTTCCCACCGCTAGGTGTCGGGTCCATACGCAAATCGGGGACCTGACACTTGGGAAGATTGATTGGAGGCAGGTTGACAGCGGGTTTCCTGCCCACTGTCAATCTTTGCGATTTTAACAGCGGTCCTGCCTCCAATCCCGCCCTCTGAGAACCGGCAAAATTCCAGCCATAGAGTCATAATGGCACAGAAGGAGGCCATTCGGCCCATCGAGTCCGTGCCGGCTCTCTGTAGAGCAATCCAGTCAGTCCCATTCCCCTGCTCTATCCCCGTAGCCCTGCAAGTTTATTTCCCTCAGGTGCCTCTCCAGTCTCCCCTTGAAAACATCGAGTGTCTCCGCCTCCACCACTTCCGTCGGCAGCGAGTTCCAGGTCCTCACCACTCGCTGCGTAAAAAGTTTTTCCCCAACAGCCTTTCCCCGTCTAGCCTATCCAAACCCGTCATAATCTTGTACACCTCTATAAATCACCCCTCACCCTCCTTTGCTCTAATGAAAACAAATCCAGCTTCTCCAACCTGTCCTTGTAGATAAGATCCCCCATCCCCAGAACCATTCTGGTAAATCTCCTCTGCACCCTCTCAAGGGCCTTCACATCCTTCCTAAAGTGACCAGAACTGGACGCAATACTCCAGTTGTGGCCTAACCAGCGCTTTATAAAGGTTCAGCATAACTTCTCTACTTTTGTACTCAATACCTCTATTTATGAAGCCCAATATCCCAAAAGCAAAATACTGCAGATGCTGAAAATCTGGAATAAAAACAGGAAATGCTGGAAACACTAAGCAGGTCAGGCAGCATCTGTGGAGAGAGGAAGAGAGACAACGTTTCAGGTAGATGACCTTTCGTCCGAACTGCAAGAAGTTTTTAAGCAAGTGCAGGGGCAGGGAGGAGGGGGGAAAAAAGAACAAAGGGGAAAGGTCTGTGACAGACTGAAAGGCAGGAGAGATTAAATGACAAAAGAGACGATGGTGCGAGGCGAGACAATTAAAAAAACAAAAGATGGGTCTAGACAACAAGGGGGGCTAAATTGTGTGGTGCCCGCTTTTTAGGCGCTAAACAGCCGCATAAGGATCGCAAATGGTGGCCGAGATGCTTGTGCACACTTCCATCGGGAAACGCGCCGGACGCCATCTTGGTAAAGGGGTTTGCGCGCATGCACCTAACGACCGCCGGCAACATGCAGAGCAGTGAGATGATGACGCAAATCAGCGCTGCCATTTACAAGCTCCACGCTTCAGCCAATGCCCTGTCTTAACCTCGCACAGCTGAACACGGCGTTAAATGAAACGAAGGACCGCCCCCACCAGCGCTATTTAAAAGGATCATGAATTACTTACAGGTTAGTTGCTCGATTATTTCTTCCGGCTGCTGGGTGCAATTGTACGTGTTCTTGGAGCTTCCCGATACTTGGCTAAAGTTTCAATACTCTACTGGGAATCTGGCTGGTGCTGATGTACTGAATGAGCAGAGGCCACGCAGAGCAGGACAAGCTGTTAGAAGAGAGAGGAGGAGGAGGGGCAGAAGGACTCTCAGCAGGAGGCCATATCCACCGAGGGTCTTTAGGGAACAATTCTCTTACCTCAACTTCAGAGAGGATCAATGCATGAGACATCTTTTATGCGTCTGGCTCCTATCTGCTGGAGTTAAAAAAGAAAGACTTGCATTTATATAGTGCCTTTCACGACCACCAGGCATCTCAAAGCGCTTTACAGCCAATGAAGTGAAGTCACTGTTGTAATGTAGGAAATGCAGCTGCCAATTTGCACACAGCAAGCTCCCACAAACAGCAATGCAATAATAATCTGTTTTTGTTATGTTGGTTGAGGGATAACTGTTGGCCAGGACACCAGGATTAACTTTGCGGAACAACTCCGTTCAGTCCGTAAGGGTGACCCCGAGCTTCCGGTCACCTGTCATTTTAATTCACCGCCCCATTCCCACTCAGACCTCACTGTACTCGGGCTCTTGCACTGTTCCACGGAAGCTCAGCGTAAGCTCGAGCAACAGCACCTCATCTTCCGATTAGGCACTTTACAGCCTTCCGGACTCAATATCGAGTTACATAAGAACATAAGAACATAAGAAATAGGAGCAGGAGTAGGCCAATCGGCCCCTCGAGCCTGCTCCACCATTCAATAAGATCATGGCTGATCTGATCCTAACCTCAAATCTTCTATCACTCTGCATCCCCCCGAACCCATGTGATCTCCCGGGAGAGGCGAAAAACCAGATAAAGACCCAATGGCCAATTTGGGAGAAAAAAATCTGGGAAATTCCTCTCCGACCCATCTAGGCGATCGAAATTCTTCCAGGAGATCACTCTGTCCCTATATTTTCTACAGTACTTACCTTCTGTAAAGGCGATCTCCACCCCAGCCAGGAACAGGAATAAAACCATCTCCTGAAATCTAACAGAATTAGAACACAGTAGGAGCAGAACAAGGCTACACGGCCCCTGGGCCCACTCCACTACCCACAGGGCCATGACCATTCCGAACCTAGACTCATGTCCAATTTCCTGCCCGCTCCCCGTAACCCTTAATTCCCTTTACTTCTAGGAAACTATCTATTTCTGTTTTAAATTTATTTAATGATGTAGCTTCCACAGCTTTCTGGGGCAGCAAATTCCACAAACCTACCACCCTCTGAGTGAAGAAGTTTCTCCTCATCTCAGTTTTGAATGAGCAGCCCCTTATTTTAAGATTATGCCCCCCAGTTCTAGTTTCACCCATCATTGGGAACATCCTCACCGCATCCACCCGATCAAGCCCCTTCACAATCTTATATGTTTCAATAAGATCGCCTCTCATTCTTCTGAACTCCAATGAGTAGAGTCCCAATCTACTCAACCTCTCCTCATATGACCACCCCCTCATCCCCGGGATTAACCGAGTGAACCTTCTTTGTACTGACTCGAGAGCAAGTATGTCTTTTCTTAAGTATGGACACCAAAACTGTATGCAGTATTCCAGGTGCGGCCTCACCAATACCTTGTACAACTGCAGCAATACCTCCCTGTTTTTATATTCCAACCCCCTAGCAATAAAAGCCAACATTCCATTGGCCTTCTTAATCACTTGCTGCACCTGCATACTAACTTTTTGAGTTTCGTGCACCAGGACCCCCAGATCCCTTTGTACTACAGTACTTTCCAGTTTCTTGCCATTAAGATAATAACTTGCTCTATGATTTTTCCTGCCAAAGTGCATAACCTCACACTTTCCAGTATTGTATTCCATCTGCCAAATCTCTGCCCACTTACTTAGCCTGTCTATGTCCCTTTGCAGGTTTTTTATGTCCTCCTCACTCACTACTTTCCATCCCATCTTTGTATCATCTGCAAACTTTGATATGTTACACTCGGTCCCCTCCTCCAAATCATTAATATAGATTGTAAAGAGTTGGGGACCCAGCACTGACCCCTGCGGAACACCACTAGTTACTGGTTGCCAATCTGAGAACGAACCATTTATCCCAACTCTCTGCTTTCTGTTAGAGAGCCAATCCTCCACCCACGCCAGAATATTACCCCCAATCCCGTGATTTTTTATCTTGAGCAATAATCTTTTGTGTGGCACCTTGTCAAATGCCTTTTGGAAGTCTAAATACACTACGTCCACTGGTTCCCCTTTATCCACCCTGTATGTTACTTCCTCAAAGAACTCAAGCAAATTTGTTAAACATGACTTCCCCTTCATGAAACCATGCTGAGTTTGCCCTATTAAATTATGTTTATCCAAATGTCCCGTTACTGTCTCCTTAATAATGGACTCTAACATTTTACCAACCACAGATGTTAGGCTAACAGGTCTATAGTTTCCAGCCTTCTGCCTACTACCCTTTTTAAATAAGGGTGTTACATTAGCAGTTTTCCAATCTGCCGGGACCTTTGCTGAGTCCAGTGAGTTTTGGAAAATTATTACCAATGCATCCACAATCCCTACCGCTACTTCCCTCAAGACCCTAGGATGCAAGCCATCAGGTCCAGGGGATTTATCCGCCTTGAGTCCCATTATTTTACCAAGTACCACTTCCTTAGTGATTTTAATTGTATTTAGTTCCTCCCCCCCTAGAGCCCCCTGTTTGTCCAGTGTTGGGATATTCTTAGTGTCCTCTACTGTAAAGACTGATACAAAATAATTGTTCAGTGTTTTTGCCATCTCCATGTTTCCCACCATTAATTTCCCGGTCTCATCCTCTAAGGGACCAACATTTACTTTAGCCACCCTTTTTCTTTTTATATAACTATAGAAACTTTTACTGTCTGTTTTTATATTTTTTGCTAATTTACTTTCATAATCTATCTTCCCTTTCTTAATCAATCTTTTAGTTATTTTTTGCTGTCTTTTAAAGACTTCCCAATCTTCCATCCTCCCACTAGATTTGGCTACCTTATATGCCCTTGTTTTTAGTCGGATACTATCCTTAATTACTTTACTTAGCCACGGATGGCTATCTTTTCTTTTACACCCTTTTTTCCTCAGTGGAATATATTTTTTTTGGAAGTTGTAAAATAACTCCTTAAATGTACACCACTGGTCATGTACCGTCTTACCCTTTAATCTATTTTCCCAGTCCACTCTAATTAATTCCGCTCTCATACCTTCATAGTCTCCTTTATTCAAGCTCAGCACGCTTGTTTGAGATCCAACCTTCTCACCCTCTAGTTCAACAATTTCAGATCATAACCTCGGCCCCTATTACATTTTTATATATATTTTTTATCCACACCTTTGTTTTTGCCCTTCCCCCCTTTTTTCTCTCTCCCACATGGCAGCTGTCTCCCATTCTGCCAGCGCATTTCACATCTAATCTAGAGCCGTCTTTTGTCTCCACTAGTCCTATCACCATCTCGTCTGGTTTTGAATACCTCTTAAATGTCTCTTCACTTCTCTTCTGTTCTTTCATCCCCATTTCCCAGCCCCCAAACTGGCCTTTTAATTTGTTTCATTTCCTGTGTTTTTTCATTCTTGACGAAGGGTTTCGACCTGAAACGCTGACTCTGTTTCTCGCTCCACGGATGTTGCCTGGCCTGCTGAGTTTTTCCAGCGTTTTCTGTTGTTACACCAGGAATAACTACCCTGCTCTTCTTCAAAATAGTACCATGGGATTTTTTACATCCGCTTGAGGGGGCAGACACGGCCTCGGTTTAACATCTCATCCAAAAGACGGCACCTTCCACAGTGCGGCACTGACTCAGCGCTGCACTGGAGTATCAGCCTAGCTTTATATATTCAAGTCCCTGGAGTGTGCTACCAACTGAACCACAGCAGCAACACCTCGCAGTTTGCAGTACACTGCTGTATAAGGGAGGTCACTGAGGCAAACTATACCCAGGGAAACGCTTTCATCTCATTCCTCCTTGCCAGAGACGAGTAGGCGAAGCGAGCACAAGGTTTTTGCACAAGATTGCGGGTTTCCCCACAGTGCAGGGTGCCATTGGCTGCTTGCACATTGCCTTGCGTGCGCCTCAGGTGAACGCGGCCATTTTCATGTACCGAATGTGGAGTGCGGCCACAGGCAGCGCGTCGTGCTGGTGAACGCCCAGTATCGTGTCAGCAGTCGCGATTCCTTCATTCTGTGGCAGTCCTCTTCTGTCTGCACTTGACCCACCACGGCAAGTCAAAGGCTGACTACTGGGTGACGAGGGTTATCCACTCCTGACATTGTGGGGGCTTCTTGAACACGGTGCCAGCCGATGAGATGACTAGACATCGTCTCTAAGGAGAGAGAGTGGGGGGAAAATTGGGTTGCTTTGCGCCTCCCGTTAGCGCCCCGGGGGGGTGCAAAGCCCCTAGCACCTGAGCACGGGGCTGCTAATGCCTCCCGCAAAATTCACCGGGAGATAAGCGACGGCGGTAGCCGGTAGCACCCCATGGTGTTGCGCCTCCAGCGATTACATCATCGCTGTGCGCAGCACCCCACTCGAGCCCCAGCCGCAAACTTGGCTCGCGCCCCCTGACCTACCACCGGATGCTATGTCCGACAGCGTCAGGGGGGAGTTTTTGCGGCCACGGCGGCGCAAATCAAAGGGCAGGTACCGGAGGGCCATTTTTTTTTGGGTCGCCTGCCATCATCTGCCCCCTCTGGCCTCCCCCTGAGGGCTGCCGGCCACGATCGCGCAGCCCGGCGCTCCTCTTCAGTGCTGGGCTCTTTTGCCAGCACCCCACTCCCCGGTGGTCCAGCAGGGCTCTCGGTGCGCGGTGCGCGCTGCGCTAGGCCCCTCCCCTTTAATCAGGGGAGGGAGGCCTGCAGTACCACGGCGCTACGTGCCGACACACATGGCGCTGCTGCACGTAGTGCCGCGATATTGAACGGGAGCGCCCCAAGAGGGAGGGGGAGTGCTCCCAGTAGCACCCCGCCTCCTGCTTGGGGTGCTACCACTCAATTTCAGGCGCGGGGGCGCTAACTTTTTCCCCCAGTGTGTCTTAGTTCAATTGCAATATAGCTCGTATGGTTTTAGTTTGTTTGCCCCAATTAACCCAACCACATGTTCAGGTTCTTTCAGTATCTCATAACGAGCAGGATAGGATATTCAATACATGCGCTTAAACCAAATTACATTGTTGATTCCGGACATTAACTGTAATTATACTGCATTACAGACAGAGAGACAACATTAAGGGAGAATTGATTATATTGATTTCGAACGAAGATTCAGGGAGGACTTGGAACAGACCTTCAGTTGTAAGAAGAGAAGGCATGAAGGTTTCAGCGACCGAACAAAACAATGCAGAGTTCAGCAGGCAAAAAATCAGTGATTTAAAAGAATCAAGACTCTTGAAAGTAAATGGGTGAAGTATTGTTTTCAGGGGGCACAGATTTAAAGTAATCGGTAGAAGGATTAGAGGGGAGTTGAGGAGAACTTTTTTCACCCAGAGGGTGGTGGGGGTCTGGAACTCACTGCCTGAAAGGGTGGGAGAGGCAGAAACCCTCATCGCATTTAAAATGTACTTGGATATGCACTTGAAGTGTCGTAACCTACAGGGCTACGGACCAAGAGCTGGAAAGTGGGATGAGGCTGGAGAGCTCTTTGTCAGCCGGCATGGACAAGATGGGCTGAATGGCCTCCTTCTGTGCCGTAAATTTCTACGATTCTATGAAAATAGAAGTTAGGAGAAGTGAAAAGTGAAACAAGCATCCCGACCAATATAAAAGGTCTTCCATACTTACTATTTCAAAAAAAATGTTGGTTGTGTTATCATGCGTCGTGCAGGTGATGGCGCAGAGCTGATCAATGGACAGAGTAGTTTTGATAGAGTAGTGCAGAAGAAGGCCATTTGGCCCATCGTGCCTGTGCCGGCTCTTTGGGCGAGCTCTCCAATTAGTCCCACTCCCCCCTGCTCTTTCCCCACAGTCCTGCAAATTTTTCCTTTTCAAGTATTTATCCAATTCCCTTTTGAAAGTTACTATTGAATCTGCTTCCACCGCCCTTTCAGGCAGCGCATTCTAGATCACAACAACTCACTGCATAAAGAAAATTCTCCTCATAGCCCCCACCCCCCTGGTTCTTTTGCCAATTACCTTAAATCTGTGTCCTCTGATTACCAACCCTCCTGCCAGTGGAAACAACTTCTCCCTATCTACTCTATCAAAACTACTCTGTCCATCGATCAGCTCTGCGCTATCACCTGCACGACGCACTTGTCTGCTATCCAGTCTTGGATGAGCCACAGTTTCCTCCAGTCAAATGTTCAGAAGACCAAAGTCATCTTCCTCAGACTTGGGCACAAACTCCATACCCTTGGCACTAAGTCTATCTCCCTTCCTGGCCACTGTCTCAGGCTGAACTAGGCTGTCCCCAACATTGAAGGGATAATTACAAGTCCTAGCCCTTTTCGGGCTACCCCAGATCAGACGTATTCCCCAGACGTTCACCTTCAACTAAAGTTAGAGCTAGCCGAATTCTATAAAATGCTTAAATGGGTCTAAAGGTTCAGGCTATCTCTCCCTAAAGGAAAGGAATGTCTGAAGATGTTACCGTCCTCCAGATAGCACTTTTAATAAGTTTAACTAGACTGTAACCTTCCAGATATTATGAGGATCCGGAATACCCCCCAGAATTCTGCAACTCCTTACAAAAGAGTGTATAGAAATTGGGTTCGCGAGATTGATACAGAAATACTCTATGAGACAATTCTAAAAATGTATAGATTTATTTAAGAGCTGACATTCAGTTAACAGCTGTTGATTCAATCGCAACATTAACAATTCAAAATACAAATAGCTTACCTTTCTTATCAGAGATCCTTATTCTCAAATCTTAACTTCATTACATTTCCACACTTCTACTTATTCTTAATCCAGAATATCCACCAAAATCAAATACCTTGATTACCCGAGGCTCAGAGTTGTAGGCTTACAGAGTGGTTCTGAAGCCGACAATCGCTTGCCCGCCTCCAGCGACTTCTGACTTTCTGTTTGAAAAGCCCTTATTTTTATACCCTTTTTTGAATGGTATATTCTTTGAAGTTTTCTGCTGATGTAAGCTAATTATCTTATTCATTCTCTCTGTTGAATTCTTTCTATTCCTACTGCCATTTCAGCTGCCAACTCTCAGACTTCTGTCTCTACCTTTAGGTGTTCAATAGTTATCATAAAAACAATATGACAGTAGTATTTATTTGATGTCATTCTTATCGAAGATCTTTCATTCAATTCTTAATATTGGCTTAATTGGTTTTAGCAGACGTTGTGACTCCATGGTGTTCCAAGTTCAATACAAAAACAATGTAATTGCTTGGTGTATCTATTGAAGTCACATCTTCAAAGTGTTCTGCAGGTATCATATTTACTACATGTAAATTAAAGACACTTCAACTCGGGTGGTTGCTTGTTTTCTAACTATCTCAATTGGTTGCATATTTAATCGCATTTCCTGTCTTATTTGATGTTACTTTTACAAAGGCACATGGCTTTTTAATATTCTGTGTTTCTGTTCGAAGTGTCAGTTTCTAACACTTTACTTGGGTCATTCCACTGTGTTGGTTCCAAACTCCAGACCTTTTGGAAGCAGCAAACTGCTATTTCAATAGGGCCATTGTATTAGCATTAACAATCAATTCCCATTTCAAAGCTTGTTGTGTTTACAACTTGTGTATCAAACCAACCCATCTCAGAAACCTGTTTTCTGTTTGCAGCCTGTGTCTCCGATGCTTTAGATTTTTAAACCCAGTACATCATGTATTGATAATGACAGAAATCTATTCATATTGTGGTGTATCTCTTGAAATATGACTTATTGCATCACAACCTGAGCCTCCTGTTCAACCCCGAGCTGAATTTTTGACCCATTATTCTCCCCATCACAAAGGCTGCCTACTTCCTCCTCCATAACATTACCCACCTCTGCCCTGACCTCAGTCCCTCTGCCACAGAAATCCTCATCCATTCCTCTGTCACTTCCAAAGTCGACTATTCCAATGCTCCTTCTGGCCGGCCTCCCATCCTCTACCCTGTAAAGACTTCAGCTGATCCAAAACTCTACTGCCCGTATCCGATCCCGCACAAACTGCTGCTCACCCATCACCCGTGTCCTCGCTGACCGACATTGGCTCCTAGTCCCCCAGTGCTGCAAATTTAAAATGATCATCCATGTATTTAAGAGAGCAACAGACCCTGCAGGAAGTAAAACAGGACTAAGTTCAGCATGACTTTCTCGTTGGGAGTGCAAAATTACAAGACTGTCGACTCATCCCGTATGTCTCAACCACACACAAAAAAAGTTCACTTCATAGGCAGGTTTTTTTCAATTTTTTATTCATTCATGGGATGTGGGCGTCGCTGGTAAGGCCAGCATTTTTATTACCCATCCCTAATTGCCCTTGAGAAGGTGGTAGTGAAGGTACTCCCACAGTGCTGTCAGGGAGGGTGTTCCAGGATTTTGACCCAGCGACGATGAAGGAATGGCCGATATATTTCCAAGTCAGGATGGTGTGTGACTTGGAGGGGAACTTGGAGGTGGTGGTGTTCCCATGTGCCTGCTGCCCTTGTCCTTCTAGGTGGTGGAGGTCGCGAGTTTGGGAGGTGCTGTCGAAGAAATGTAGATGCAGAGGATTACTTTGGGACATTTTACTACGTTAAAGGTGCGGTATAAATGCAAGTTATTGTTGTTGAGATAGTCTCATTTTGACACTGTTAGATTTAATACCACTAAAGGCTGTTACCAATATGACTGACATAAAGTTTGCCAACAAGGTGAAGCCTTTGTCCCTGATTCCCCTCGATGGATAAAATCTTTGGAGAATGCAATGGACCAGAATGGAAAGGATTAGTCAAGTCAGCTGCAGGCTTCCCGCCGCTATCCTAATTAATCCTTTCTATTCTTCAAAGTTCCCCCCTCCTCCCCACCGAAGTCACGGGTGAGATCTGAAAGTTCAACAAGAGGTGACCTAATAGAGGTTTTCAAGATGATGAGAGCTTTTGATCGAGTCGATAGAGAGAAACTATTCCCTCTGGCGAGTGGGTCAGTAACCAAAGGTCACAGATTCATAGTCATTGACAAAAGATCTAGAGGGGAGATGAAGAGAAATTTTTTCACTCAGCGAGTTGTGGGGATCGGGAACGCTCGATCTGAAAAGGTGGTGGAATCTGACTCCGTAAATAATTGTAAAGGGGGCTGGATGGGTTCTGGAGGATGAGGAGCTCACAGGGTTACGGACTAAAAGCGGGGGTGTGGGACCGAGCACGACTGACCTTTCAAAGAGCTGGCACGGGCAATGATGGGCCGAATAGCCTCCTCCTGTGCTGAACGATTCTATGAAGTTTCCAAAAGTACAAAGGTTAACCAATATTAGAAACATAGAAACCTAGAAAAATAGGAGCAGGAGTCGGCCATTCGGCCCTTCGAGCCTGCTCCACCATTCAATATGATCATGGCTGATCCTCTAGCTCAATACCATACTCCTGCTCTCTCCCCATACCCCTTGATGCCTTTTGTGTCTAGAAATCTATCTATCTCCTTCTTAAATATATTCAGTGACTTGGCCTCCACAGCCTTCTGTGGTAGAGAATTCCACAGGTTCACCACCCTCGAGTGAAGAAATTTCTCTTCATCTCAGTCCTAAATGTCTTACCCCGTATCCTGAGACTGTGACCCCTCGTTCTAGACACCCCCCCAGCCCGGGGAAACATCCTCCCTGCATCCAGTCTGTCTAGCCCTGTCAGAATTTTATACGTTTCAATGAGATCCCCTCTCACTCTTCTAAGCTCTGGTGAATACAGGCCTAGTCGACCCAATCTCTCCTCATACGACGGTCCTGCCATTCCAGGAATCAGTCTGGTGAACCTTCGCTGCACTCCCTCTATGGCAAGTATATCCTTTCTTAGGTGAGGGGTGAAAGGACAGAGATGGACAACAATACGTACCAAGCTGCTCGTAGTGTAAGGTTATACAATTTACCCATGAAATGTTGCATTAAACTTGATAAATTCATGCAAATATGATATGGCAGTTGGAATGAATATGCACATGAAATACAAACAGTGTAAACAGCCACATGTGGAGAAAACAACCTGGATGTTATTGGCCCAGAAATTCGGGTCGGGGGCTTCCCGCGGGTGCAAGCCCCCGACCTGCACTTACCTTGCTCGCCGGCTGTTGAGCTGTGGCCCCCCATGGAATTCCGATCCTGGGCCTGCTCCAACTGCCGGCGCGCAGTGCTTGCGTATCCCAGCGGTTCAGTTAGTTCGATGCGTCCCCTGGGATCACGTGGGCCATGGGGAGCCAATCGGAGCAGGGAATGCTCCATTCATAATTTTGACAGGAAGAGCTGTCAAAACTTAGAAATACTACGGGCCCCAAAACATCACTAAATCTTCAAATAAATTTTTTAAAAACATCACATTTTAAAAATAAACTATAAATTACATGAAATAACTATTTTAAACAATAATTTAAATTTTTGAAAAAAATAATGTTATTTTCTAACGGGGCTAAAAATAAACTTACCTTTCTTTAAAGTATTTAAAAATAATAAACCTGTGGAAAAAATGTTTTAATTTGAATTAATTCACCACTTACCTTGTAAAGAGCAGGCCTTACGACTGCTTTTTAAATGTGTAACTTCTGCAGACTTACCCTCCCGGGAAAACCTGTAAAAAAAAACTAAGTTCGATGCGCACGCGCTGCCTCTCCCGCGCACGCGTTCGACCTCTGAACCCCTTCTTTCAGGGGAACGGAAGTGCCGGTTTCCCACACATGCGCAGTGCATGCACAAAACCAGCACTTCCATTGGGCCTACGAGTGAGGACCCAGCGCGTACTCACCCGCGGAGACCCGAAGTTCTGGGCAATATTGTAACTTCACATTTGTAAGCAAATCAGAGACTTTGCACTAAAGTTCTCTGAAAATGGAGGGGGGCTGGTCTATATATATAGGAATAAGCTCTCACCCACATCCTACATTTTGAGCGGTGTGAATTAATTGGGAAGCTCCGTGCAGGAATGAGCACAGCAGGCATCAATGGTTGGGCGTTTCAGAAAGGGCTACCCTGACCCACCCATGCAGGTCAAACAGCTATGACATTGCACCTCCTGTAACCAGCACCACCTGCTGAAATGGAACCTTCCGCTCACCTCAGGCTGGTTTGCAATGGCGGAGTCAGAAGCAACACCAAATGGGGAACGTGGTTCTACGGGAGCACCTTGCCGCCGGAGTGTCCAGAAGACAACTACAGGAGCAACCCCTCGGTCCCACAACCTCCCACAGCATGTGCGTGCCTACCCGTGCTGATCGCAGTACATCTGTGGCAAGTATCATAGCATGTGATCAGTGCAGTGCCGAGACAGTGCTGCCATGTCAGAGGTGCTGTCTTACGGACCAGATGTTAAACCGTGACGCCGCTGTTCAGGTGGAAAGAAAAGAAAGAACTTGCATTTCTATAGCGCCTTTCATAACGTTCCAAAGCGCTTTACAGCCAATGAAGTACTTTTTGAAGTGTAGTCACTGTTGTAATGTAGGAAACGCGGCAGCCAATTTCTGCACAGCAATGTGATAATGACCAGTTTTGGTCGCCTTATCTGAGGAAGGATGTTCTTGCCATGGAGGGAGTGCAGCGAAGATTCACCAGGCTGATACCTGGGATGGCAGGAATGACTTATGAGGAGAGATTGGGTCGATTGGGCTTATACTCGCTGGAGTTTAGAAGAATGAGAGGGGATCTCTTTGAAACTTATAAAATTCTAACAGGACTAGACAGACTAGATGCAGGAAGGATGTTCCCGATGGTCGGGGAGTCCAGAACCAGGGGTCACAGTCTAAGGATAAGGGGTAAGCCAGTTAGGACAGAGGTGAGGAGGAATTTCTTCACCCAGAGAGTGGTGAACCTGTGGAATTCTCTACCACAGAAGGCAGTAGAGGCGAATTCATTAAATATATTCAAGAAGGAGTTGGATATATTTCTTAAGGCTAAAGGGATCAAGGGATATGGGGAGAAGGCAGGAACAGGGTACTGAATTTGGGTGATCAACCATGATCTCATTGAATGGCGGAGCAGGCTCGAGGGGCCGAATGGCCTACTCCTGCTCCGAACTTCTATGTTTCTAGATAATCTATTTGAGTGATGTTGATCAAGGGATAAATATTGGGAGAACTCCCCTGCTCTTCTTCAAAACAGTGGGCGTGGGATATTTTATGTCCACCTGAGAGAGCAGACGGGGCCTCGGTTTAACGTCTCATCCGAAAGACGGCACCGCCGACAGTGCAGCACTCCCTCAGCACTGCACTGGGAGTGTCATAAAAGATAACATGGATAAGGCTATTGGAGGTATACTTCTCCGTCCTGAGATCTGAAAAGCAACAATTGCTACCCATTGCGGTACATAGTGCAGCAGCTTCAGTTAATGAGACCAAATACCCTGTGTGCATCTCACTTGGAATAACATTGCAACTCTTGGGTACGGGAGATACAGTATGAGGCTCCAGTGACTGAGAATGGTGTGCCAGGGTTGCTCATAACTGGAGTCCACAAGCCTTCTGGTTCCATAGAAGCAGACAGGGATATTTCAGGTATTTTCATTTTGATAGAATCATACAGCTCTCCCACTCTCCCCCTGTTCTTTCCCCAAAGCCCTGCCAATATTTCCTATTTAAGTATTTATCCAATTCCCTTTTGAAAGTTACTATTGAATCTGCTTCCACCGCCCTTTCAGGCAGCGCATTTCAGATCACAACAACTCGCTGCGTAAAAACAATTCTCCTCATCTCCCCCTGGGCTTGACAGGGTAGATGCAGGGAGGATGTTTCCCCTGGCTGGGGAGTCTAGAACCAGGGGTCACAGTCTCAGAATAAGGGGTCGGCCATTTAGGACTGAGATGAGGAGAAATGTCTTCACTCAGAGGGTGGTGAATCTTTGGAATTCTCTACCCCAGAGGGCTGTGGAGGCTCAGTCATTGAGTATATTCAAAACAGAGTTCGATAGATTTTTGAATATTAAGGGAATCAAGGGATATGGGGATAGTGCAGGAAAGTGGAGATGAGGTAGAATATCAGCCATGGTCTCATTGAATGGCGGCTCAGGCTCGAAGGGCCGAATGGCCGACTCCTGCTCCTATTTCTTATGTTCTTATGGCATTTTTGCTGATTATCTTAAATCTGTGACCTCTGGTTACTGACCCTCCTAGTTTCTCCCGATCTATTTTATCCAAAATATCTCATAATTTGGAACACCTCTGTTAAATCTTCCCTTAACCTACTTGATGACAGTAATATCCCCCAAAATTAATTACATCAACATAAAGGCATTTTTAACAGTTCTAGTTTCCTGTCACCTAATTTGTCACACGATTTTACAGTGATGTCCCACCAGGTTACCTCATTTTCTAATTATAAAGTTCCCAGTAAATTAATAATCCAACTAGTTGGGGAAAAAAAAACTTAATCGTAATTAAGTATTACGGAGAGATTGATCTGTCATAGTTCTTTCTTCTCCTTCTTCTTCGCAGGCAGTCCCTCGGAACCGAGGATGACTTGCTTCCACACTAAAAATGAGTTCTCGGGGATTGATGAGTCCAATACGGGACCTACAGTCTCTGTCACAGGTGGTTGAAGGGGCGGGTGGGTGGGGTGCTTGGGTTGACGTGCGCTCCTTCCGCTGTTTGCGCTTGGCTTCTGCTTGCTCCTGGCGAAGAGACTCGAGGTGTTTGGCGCCTTCCCGGATGCTTCTCCTCCACTTTGTGCGGTCTTGGGCCAGGGATTCCCAGGTGTCAGTGGGGATGTTGCACTTTTTCAAGGGGGCTTTGAGGGTGTCCTTGAAGTGTTTCCTCCGCCCACCTGGGGCTCTCCTGCCGTGTCGGAGCTCCGAGTAGAGCGCTTGCTTTGGGAGTCTCGTATTGGGCATGCGGACGATGTGGCCCGTCCATCGGAGCTGATCAAGCGTGGTCAAAGCTTTGATGCTGGGGATGTTGGCCTGAGCAAGAAAACTGACGTTGGTGCGCCTATCCTGCCAATGGATTTTCAGGATCTTGCGGAGGCAGCGTTGGTGGTACCGCTCCAGTGCTTTGAGGTGCCTGCTGTACATGTAATTCTTTAGGACTGGCTCCAGTGACAGTGAAAGGTAACTGCATCAAATCTGCCCCAAATCTGTGAGCTCCTGATAACTGGAAGGGGAGCTCACAGGGAACATGTCATTAGGTTCTAGTCTTAAAGATTCATTTGAGTCAAGTGGGCACATCAAACCTACGCCAAAATGTTCCCACCGCGATTCACCCATGAACTGGCCAGCAATCTCATGGCATAATCAGATTTCCATCCCTTAATGTGAAGATGCTTTCCAACCTCGACTGAACAACAGGTATTGGCCATGGCTCAGTCGGTAGCACTCTCGCTCTCTGAGTCAGAAGGATGTGGCTTCATAGCCCCACTCCAGGGACTCGAGCACAAAAATCTAGGCTGGCAATCCCTGAGGGAGTGCTGCACTGTCAGAGGAGCCGTCTCTTGGATGAGATGTTAAACTGAGACTACACTTCAAAGAAGTATTTCATTGGCTGTAAATTGCTTTGGAATGTCCTGAGGTCGTGAAAGCCGCTATAGAAATGCAAATTCTTTCTCTCTTTTCTATAAGGCCTGTGAGCAAAGCTGAGAGTTCGGAGTTGGATGCCATCCAGCAGCATACTTGCACCTGAGTGGAGTGGTGACCTTCACCAGCCCCGCTACCATCACACCGAGCCACCAGCCCCCCTACCATCACACCGAGCCACCAGCCCCCCTACCACCACACCGAGCCACCAGCCCCCCTACCATCACACCGAGCCACCAGCCCCCCTACCATCACACCGAGCCACCAGCCCCCCTACCATCACACCGAGCCACCAGCCCCCCTACCATCACACCGAGCCACCAGCCCCCCTACCATCACACCGAGCCACCAGCCCCGCTACCATCACACCGAGCCACCAGCCCCCCTACCACCACACCGAGCCACCAGCCCCCCTACCATCACACCGAGCCACCAGCCCCCCTACCATCACACCGAGCCACCAGCCCCCCTACCACCACGCCGAGCCACCAGCCCCCCTACCACCACACCGAGCCACCAGCCCCCGTACCATCACACCGAGCCACCAGCCCCCCTACCATCACACCGAGCCACCAGCCCCCCTACCATCACACCGAGCCACCAGCCCCCCTACCATCACACCGAGCCACCAGCCCCCCTACCATCACACCGAGCCACCAGTCCCCCTACCATCACACCGAGCCACCAGCCCCCCTACCACCACACCGAGCCACCAGCCCCCCCACCATCACACCGAGCCACCAGCCCCACTACCACCACACCGAGCCACCAGCCCCCCTACCATCACACCGAGCCACCAGCCCCCCTACCACCACACCGAGCCACCAGCCCCCCTACCACCACACCGAGCCACCAGCCCCCCTACCATCACACCGAGCCACCAGCCCCCCTACCATCACACCGAGCCACCAGCCCCCCTACCATCACACCGAGCCACCAGCCCCCCTACCACCACACCGAGCCACCAGCCCCCCTACCATCACACCGAGCCACCAGCCCCCCTACCATCACACCGAGCCACCAGCCCCCCTACCACCACACCGAGCCACCAGCCCCCCCTACCATCACACCGAGCCACCAGCCCCCCTACCACACCGAGCCACCAGCCCCCCTACCATCACACCGAGCCACCAGCCCCCCTACCACCACACCGAGCCACCAGCCCCCCTACCACCACACCGAGCCACCAGCCCCCCTACCACCACACCGAGCCACCAGCCCCTGGTGCACTCACAGGCTGTATTCTGAAACATTTATGATTACTTTTTGGCAATAAAAAGACAGATGATTTCAATCAATTATGAATCAAAGGTATCTTGCAACATTAATCTGAAAATCTGTTTGACCGTAATATGATCATTTTTTGCTGCACAGAAACTAAGTGACTTGATCATTGAACAACACTTCAGGCTGTCAAGAACATCGTCATCAGAATGTTTAGGAACTGGCTATTTAAAAAAAAAGATGGTAATCCCATTTATAGAATAAGGGGGGAAAATTCAGTTGGTTGCGCCTCCCGTTAGCGCCTTAAGAGGGCGCTAATGGGGCGCAAAGCAACTAGCGCCCGGGCGCGGCGATGTTTGCGCCGCTCGCAAAATTAACTAGACATTTTGCGGCAGCGCTAAACACTACCGCCACGATCTCCTGTGCCGGCAGATTGTGACATCAGTCGAGTGCGCAACGCCCCGTTAGTGCCCCGGACCGGATATTGAGTGGCGCCCCCTGTCTTACCGCCTGCTGCTAGCAACGACAGGTTGAAGGAAGCGTTATGCTGTCAGAAAGGGACTAGGGGAGCGCTATTTAAAGGCGACCACTTCCTGCCTTTTTTTTGTTGGTGACATTTTTGCACCACGCATTCTGAGAAAGAGAGAGAGAGACTTCTGGAGAGATTCAACGCTGTGTGAAGGAGTTTTGGGTACTGAGCAGCACTTTGCAGGTTTATTTTGATTTGCCCTTCCTTGCTTCGCCAGCGCTCTCAGGTAGCACCTCGCTCCTCGGCGTTTGCGCCTTAAGACAGGTATGAAGCGCCTGATTTAGCGCTCCAATCACCTCCAGGGGCGATAAAAGCCAAGTTTGCTGTTGGAGGCGATAATTAGTGCCAGGCGCTAAACTTTGGGCACAGCCGATAATGCCGCCTCAAACGGGGCGATACTGAATTTTTCCCCCTAAAAGTTTTCAGAATCTGGCACCTGAATTTAGGGACACAATGTCTGGGGGAGAGGGCGGGGGTACATGTTAACTTAGGGTGATCGTGTAAAATGTGCGAGAGTGGATCAGGCACCCATTATAAAGTCAATGGGAACTCGGGCGGGGCGTGACTCGGGCAGTTGATTTGCTATTCCACCCCCCCCAACCCCACGCCATGCCCCGACCCCCGAAATCAGTTGAAGTTTCCACCTCTGTCCTTAGAATGACTTGTTCTGTGATAGAAGCCCTGCAGTGCTCCATGAAACAATGACTGGTCCATGAAACACTGACTGGTCCATGAAACAATGACTGGTCCATGAAACAATGACGGGTCCATGAAACAATGACTGGTCCATGAAACAATGACTGATCCATGAAACATTGACTGGTCCATGAAACAATGACTGGTCCATGAAACAATGACGGGTCCATGAAACAATGACTGGTCCATGAAACAATGACTGATCCATGAAACATTGACTGATCCATGAAAAAATGACTGGTCCATGAAACAATGACGGGTCCATGAATCAATGACTGGTCCATGAAACAATGACTAGTCCATGAAACAATGACTGATCCATGAAAAAATGACTGGTCCATGAAACAATGACGGGTCCATGAATCAATGACTGGTCCATGAAACAATGACTAGTCCATGAAACAATGACTGATCCATGAAACAATGACTGATCCATGAAACAATCACTGATCCATGAAACATTGACTGATCCATGAAAAAATGACTGGTCCATGAAACAATGACTGGTCCATGAAACAATGACTGGTCCATGAAAGAAGAACTGGTCCATGAAACAATGACTGGTCCATGAAAGAAGAACTGGTCCATGAAACAATGACTGGTCCATGAAACAATGACTGGTCCATGAAACACTGACTGGTCTATGAAACATTGACTGGTCCATGAAACAATGACTGATCCATGAAATAATGGCTGGTCCATGAAACATTGACTGGTCCATGAAACAATGACTGATCCATGAAACAATGACTGGTCCATGAAACAATGACTGGCCCATGAATCAATGATTGATCCATGAAATAATAACTACCAGTGACAAGACTGCACGGTGCAGCCTTAGACTAGCAGACGTCAGAGATCTGCATACACGCCACAAATTATATATTATGCCCTTCTCACTAGGATGTCAGGAATGAGATGATTACCCATTATAATATCATCTCTCCATCCTAGCGTAGATTGAAATTTAATTTAGAAATGGTACCCAATTTAGGTATTATGCCTCGAGGCAAAGTCACGTTAATGGGGAAGAAGCATGTTGGGATGGCAACCATCTGATTTACATTGGACGTGTGCAGAGGAACTTTTGCTTTTACGCTGCTATTTTATTTAAAGTGACAGACGTATCAAAAAATTAATTTGGAAAATATGTAAAGGGTCGGTAACCAGAGGACGCAGATTGACGGTGATGCGC
The DNA here is from genome assembly GCF_052327205.1 of Somniosus microcephalus. Lineage (NCBI taxonomy): Eukaryota > Metazoa > Chordata > Chondrichthyes > Squaliformes > Somniosidae > Somniosus > Somniosus microcephalus. Next base: position 15,725,168 of record NC_140993.1, read on the forward strand.
TATCAATTACTCATAAAAGACTGAGAGTTAGAAGAGTAACTAAAGGCTTTTATTAACAACAGAATGGAGGTCTGCCTCGAGTGGTCGACCGGTCCAGGATACAAAGGGCTGGGGAGCAGTCACCTTTATACTAGGACCTGTGGGAGGAGTCAGCCGAGGCATGTCCAGGCATGTACACAGTGGAATACAAACAGGACAAACAGGAATACAAACAGTGGTTTACCACAGACGGTAACTGCCAGAAGAACTAGAGAGCGAGAGGAGAAGGAGTTTGTTTCTTTACGCAGCGAGTTGTTGTGATCTGGAACGCGCTGCCTGAAAGGGCGGTGGAGGCAGATTTGATAGTGACTTTCAAAAGGGGAATTGGATAAATACTTGAAAAGGATAAATTTGCAGGGCTGTGGAGAAAGAGCAGGGGGGAGTGGGACTAATTGGAGAGCTCTTTCAAAGAGCCGGCACAGGCACGATGGGGCGAATGGCCTCCTTCTGTGATTCTATGGGCTAGAATTTCCTAGGGCTGTGGAGGCGGGAATGGAGGCGTGTGGGGCGTTAAAATCGCGAAATCGGGGGGGCACGAATCCATCCCGCCCCAACCCGCCTCCATGCCCGTTTCCCAGGAGGCAGGTACCCGACCTGTGCTGGGAGCCGCCTCCCCGAGGCGGGAAGGGGATTAGTGCCAATTAACTGCCTGTTAACAGGTAGTTAACAGGCAGCTTTTAGTCTAATCCCTATTTTTATCCCTGAAGTGTGGGCTGCCTGACGGCTCCAAACCATGCCAAGTTAGCGAGGCAGACCGTCGGGTTGAAGGGCTTGGAGGGTTCGAGATGTCCGGTGTTCAGGTGAGTGATGGGTGCATGAGTCATAGAGTCATAGAGTAATACAGCACGGATAGAGGCCCTTCGGCCCAGCGTGTCCGCGCCGGCCATCAAGCCCTGTCTAATCTAATCCCATATTCCAGCATTTGGCCCGTAGCCTTGTATGCTATGGCATTTCAAGTGCACATCCAAATGCTTCTTAAATGTTGTGAGGGTTTCTGCCTCCACATCCCTTTCAGGCAGTGAGTTCCAGACTCCAACCACCCTCTGGGTGAAAAAGTTCTTTCTCAAATCCCCTCTAAACCTCCCGCCCTTTACCTTGAATCTATGCCTCCTAGTTATTGACCCCTCTACTAAGGGAAAAAGCTCCTCAGCATCCATCCTATCTATGCCCCTCATAATTTTGTACACCTCAATCATGTCCCCCCTCAGCCTCCTCTGCTCCAAGGAAAACAAACCCAATCTGCCCAGTCTCTCTTCATAGCTGAAGCGCTCCAGCCCTGGTAACATCCTGGTGAACCTCCTCTGCACCCTCTCTAACGCGATCACATCCTTCCTGTAGTGTGGCGACCAGAACTGCACACAGTATTCCAGCTGTGGCCTAACCAGTGTTTTATACAGCTCCATCATAACCTCCTTGCTCTTATATTCAATGCCTCGGCTAATGAAGGCAAGTATCCCATATGCCTTTTTTACCACCTTATCCACCTGTTCCGCCGCCTTCAGGGATCTGTGTACTTGCACACCCAGATCCCTCTGACCCTTCGTCTTGCCTAGGGTCTTTCCATTCATTGTGTATTCCTTTGCCTTGTTAGTCCCCCCAAAGTGCATCACCTCGCACTTTTCCGGGTTAAATTCCATTTGCCACTGTTCCGCCCATCTGACCAACCCATCTATATCGTCCTGCAGACTGAGGCTACCCTCCTCGCTATTTACCACCCTACCAATTTTTGTATCATCCGCGAACTTACTGATCATACCCTTTACATTCATATCCAAGTCATTAATGTAGACCACAAACAGCAAGGGACCCAGCACCGATCCCTGTGGTACCCCACTGGCCACAGGCTTCCAGTCACAAAAACAACCTTCGACCATCACCCTCTGCCTTCTGCCACTAAGCCAGTTTTGTATCCAATGTGCCAAGGCACCCTGGATTCCATGGGCTCTTACCTTCTTGACCAGTCTCCTGTGCGGGACTTTATCGAAGGCCTTACTGAAATCCATGTATACCACATCCACTGCGTTACCCTCATCCACACACCTAGTCACCCCCTCAAAAAATTCAATCAAATTAGTCAGACATGATCTTCCCTTGACAAAGCCATGTTGACTATCCCTGATTAATCCTTGCCTCTCCAAGTGGAGACAAATTTTGTCCCTCAGGATTTTTTCCAATAATTTTCCTACCACTGATGTTAGGCTCACTGGCCTGTAGTTCCCCGGTTTTTCCCTACTACCCTTCTTGAATAATGGTACTACATTAGCGGTTCTCCAGTCCTCTGGCACATCCCCTGTGGCCAGAGAGGTCCTGAATATATGTGTTAGAGCCCCCGCAATCTCCTCCTTTGCCTCACACAGCAGCCTGGGATACATTTCATCCGGGCCTGGGGATTTATCCATTTTTAGGCCAGCTAAAACCGCCAATACCTCCTCCCTCTCGATGTTAATATGTTCGAGCATATCACAGTCCCCCCACCCTATTTCTATGTCTACATCGTCCTTCTCCATAGTGAAAACAGATGCAAAAAATTCATTTAGAACCCCTCCTACATCTTCCAGCTCCACACACAGATTGCCACTTTTGTCCCTAATGGGCCCTATTTTTTCCCTAGTTATCCTCTTACCCTTAATATACTTATAAAACATCTTCGGATTTTCCTTTATTTTGCTTGCCAGTGTTATTTCATGGCCCCTCCTTGATCTCCTAATTTCTTTTTTAAGTATCCCCCTGCACTTTTTGTACTCCTCTAGGGCTTCCTCCGTCTTTAGCCTTTTGTATCTACCAAAAGCCCTCCTTTTTTTCCTAATCCATTCTCGTATATCCCCTGACATCCAAGGTTCCCTGTGGTTTTTGGAACCACCCTTGACCTTTACGGGAACATGTTGCCATTGTATGATCTCAATCTCCCTTCTGAAAGCCTCCCATTGCTCCGATGCGGATTTTCCTACAAGTAGCTGATCCCAGTCCATTTTGGCCAGATCCTGCCTTATCCTATTAAAATCGGCCTTCCCCCAATTTAGAACCTTTATTTCCGGCCCATCCCTGTCCTTTTCCATGACCACCTTAAATCTTACCATATTATGGTCACTATCACCAAAGTGCTCACCTACTAGCACTTTTTCCACTTGGCCGGCCACATTCCCTAGAATTAGGTCCAGTACCGCCCCCTCTCTTGTAGGACTTTCTACATGCTGGCTCAAAAAGCTCTCCTGGATGTACTTTAAGAATTCTACACCCTCTGAGCCTTTCACACTCTGACTATCCCAGTTAATATTGGGGAAGTTGAAATCCCCCATTATTATTACCCTATTATTTGCACATTTCTCTGAGATTTGCCTACATATCTGTTCCTCTATCTCCCCCTGACTGTTTGGAGGCCTATAGTACACTCCCAGCAAAGTGCTTGCCCCCTTTTTGTTTTTAAGCTCCACCCATATGGCCTCATTAGAGGACCCTGCTAATATATCATCCCTCCTTACTGCAGTAATTGACTCCTTAATTAATATTGCGACACCCCCTCCTCTTATACCTCCCCCTCTGTCTCGCCTGAAGATTCTGTACCCCGGAATATTGAGCTGCCAGTCTTGCCCTTCCCTCAACCATGTCTCCGTGATAGCAACAATATCATACTCCCATGTGTTTATCAACACCTTCAGTTCATCCACCCTATTTGCAAGACTCCTTGCATTAAAATAGATGCCATCCAGCCTTGCCCTTATATATTTGCCCTGTCTACCAAGCTGACTTGTTTTTTTCTCTATAATTGGCAGCACATCCCCCCCTATTTCAGCTCCCCTCTGTATCCCATCCCCCTGCCAAGTTAGTTTAAACCCCCCCCAACAGTGCTAGCAAACCTCCCCGCAAAGATATTTGTCCCGCTCTGGTTCAGGTGCAACCCGTCCGACTTGTACAAGTCCCACCTTTCCCAGAAGCAGGCCCAGTGATCCAGGAAAGTAAAACCCTCCCCCCTACACCAGCTCTTTAGCCACGCATTCATCTGCTCTATCCTCCCATTCCTATACTTACTAGCACGTGGCACTGGGAGTAATCCAGAGATTACAACCTTTGAGGTCCTGCTCTTTAATCTGTTACCTAGCTCCCTAAATTCTTGATGCAGGAACTCATCCCTCTTTTTACCTATGTCGTTGGTACCAATGTGGACCACGACCATTGGCTGTTCACCCTCCCCCTCCAGAATGCCCTGCAGCCGCTCAGTGACATCCTTGACCCTGGCACCAGGGAGGCAACAAACCATCCTGGATTCACGTCTACGGCCACAGAAACGCCTATCTGTTCCCCTTACTATAGAATCCCCTACCACTATTGCTCTCCCACTCTTATTCCCCCCTTCCTGGGCAGCAGGAGCACCCCCAGTGCCAGGAAGTTGGCTGCTGCTGCCTTCCCCTGGTGAGTCATCCCCCTCAACAGTATCCAAAGCGGTATACTTGTTTGAAAGGGGGATGCCCGCAGGGGTTCCCTGCACTACCTGCCTGCCTTTGTTGCTCCGCCTGATGGTCACCCCCTGTGCTGCCCTGCCCTGAGGCGTGAACAACTCGCTAAACGTGCTATCCACGAGCCTCTCAGCATCGCGCATGCTCCAAAATTCATCCACCCGCAGCTCGAGCGCCGCAATGCGGTCTGCAAGTAGCTGCAGCTGGATGCATTTCCCGCACACATGGTCGTCAGGGACACTGGCAGCGTCCCTGATTTCCCACATGGAGCAAGAGGAGCAGAACACGGGTCTGAGCTCTCCTGCCATGACTTACTCCTTTAATTAATTTAAAAATTTATTCAATACCCCAGTTACAGGTATACTCTAGGGCGCTTTATTTACCAACTGTCCCCACTACACCAGAGACCCTAGAAATTTAACACCACAGAAGTCAAGCTTGTATTGAAAAGAGAGAACTACTCACCAACCAATCACTTAACTGCTCCCTGGTGACGTCACACACTGATTACTTTTTACCTCCCTCCGCTGCTGCTCTCCCCCGAACTGGTCGGGCCTCTGCCTTGGCGCCGGTTTTTATACCGGGCTCACCTCCTCCGCTGCTGCTCTCCCCCGAACTGGTCGGGCCTCTGCCTTGGTGCCGGTTTTTATACCGGGCTCACCTCCTCCGCTGCTGCTCTCCCCCGAACTGGTCGGGCCTCTGCCTTGGCGCCGGTTTTTATACCGGGCTCACCTCCTCCGCTGCTGCTCTCCCCCGAACTGGTCGGGCCTCTGCCTTGGCGCCGGTTTTTATACCGGGCTCACCTCCTCCGCTGCTGCTCTCCCCCGAACTGGTCGGGCCTCTGCCTTCGTGCCGGTTTTTATACCGGGCTCACCTCCTCCGCTGCTGCTCTCCCCCGAACTGGTCGGGCCTCTGCCTTCGCGCCGGTTTTTAAGCCGGGCTCCTCCTCCGCTGCTGCTCTCCCCCGAGTGCAGAGGTAAGTGTGTTTGGTGTGTGTAAAGTGTTTAAAGAAGTTTTACTTACCTTTACTTAGTCATGCAGGCTTCCTTCCTTCAGGTCTCAGGAGTCCCTCATCTCACTGGCACAGAAAGCAGAATGGCCGCAAGCTGTCAAAAGTTGCAGCATTCAGCTTTCTGTTCTGGAGAGATCTCTAAATCAGCCTGAGAGGAAGGAATTAACTTAGAGTACAGATTGTCAGTGTTTGACAGGTTCAAAGAGCTGTTAAACGCTGATATTTCATCTGTCAAAAGCTCTTGACAGATGAAATATCAATCTGTGACGTCACCTGTTGCCGGGTGGCCCTTAATTGGCCTGCTGAGCCCACTGGGCGGGCTCAACAAGGCCAATTAAGGGAAAATCACGTGGATTGGCCGCATCACGATGGAGGCAGGACTACAACCCAAAAAGTGGGAGTCCCGCCTCCTACTCACCTCCATTGATAAAATCCAGCCCTATGATTCCATGATTTTCTTTTCACAATAATTCAAAATGTGAATGTGTTTAAACTCATACTTCAGAATTTGGAACTAACCTTTATAAGGAGTTAACAACAAAATCCATTCCTGTGTAGTACACCCACCCCGCTGCCCAACCCCCCGTGCTCATTGAACTACATTGGCTAACGGTCCGACAACGCCTCAATTTTAAAATTCTCAACCTTGCATTCAAATCCCTCCATGGCTTTGCCCCTCCTCCCTATCTCGGTCACCTTCTCCGGCCCTACAACCCTCTGAGATATTGGCGCTCCTCCAATTCTGGCCTCTTGCGCAGTCAGGATTTTAACGTAAGGTGCTTCACAGGAGCATTCACAAACATAGAAGCATAGAAACATAGAAGATAGGAGCCGGAGAAGGCCATTCGGCCCTTCGAGCCTGCTCCGCCATTCAATGAGATCATGGCTGATCATCCAAATTCAGTACCCTGTCCCTGCCTTCTCCCCATATCCCTTGATCCCTTTAGCCTCAAGAAATATATCCAATTCTTTGTTGAATATATTTAATGAACTGGCCTCCACCGCCCTCTGTGGCAGAGATTCCACAGGTTCACCACTCTCTGGGTGAAGAAATTCCTCCTCATTTCAGTCCTAAATGGCTTACCCCTTATCCTTAGACTATGACCGCTGGTTCTGGACTCCCCGGCCATCAGAAACATCCTTCCTGCATCTAGTCTGTCCAGACCTGACAGAATTTTAGAGGTTTCGATGAGATCCCCTCACAATCTTTTAAACTCCAGTGAGTATAAGCCCAATCGACACAATCTCTCCTCATACGTCATTCCTGCCATCCCAGGTATCAGCCTGGTGAATCTTCGCTGCACTCCCTCCATGGCAAGAACGTCCTTCCTCAGGTAAGGTGACCAAAACTGCACACAATACTCAAGGTGCGGTCTCACCAAGGCCCTGTACAACTGTAGCAAGACATCCTTGTTCCTGTACTCGAACCCTCTTGCTACGAAGGCCAACATACCATTTGCCTTCTTAACCGCCTGCTTCACCAGCATGCTTACCTTCAGCGACTGGTGCACAAGAACACCCAGGTCTCTTTGCACTTCCCCTTCTCCCAATCTATTGCCATTCAAATTGTTAAGTCTGTGTGTTCTAGTTGTAATTACTAACACAGACTACAAGATTAAAGTTCAACAAGTCTTTACTGGTTGGAGGTCAGGACTATACTAAATACAATATTACTGCACAGTGCTTATATACCGGTGGTCACCACCGGTATTACGTATACAGCAGCCAGAGAAAGTAGTACTTCTCTTAAGGTGGAACAGGCTTAAGTTCTCTTAAGGTGGAACAGGTTACATACACCACAATCCTCCCTTTTTAGCTTAACAGTCATATCCCCATTTAACATAACATAATAACATATATAACTTCAGGTATAAACAGTTCAAAGGTTCAGTCTCTCAGGAGGCCTTCTGATTCGGTTTGGATAATGCCTTTCAGTGGTCTCTGATTCCTGTTGCTGAGGTGACTCCTCTCGTTGGTCTCCCATGCATTGGATGTTATCATCATCAGGTACATTCCCTGCCGAGGTAGATGCTTCAGGTTCATTAACGTCTTCCACAGTTGTCTCTGTCGCAACCATGGGTTCGACCCTTGCTCTCGATTTTACCAGTTGATCCGCATGACGCCTTATCACATTGTTACCAATATCTACTGTGTACATCAGAGGTCCTTGTCTGGCCCGAATTGCTCCGGACTGCCATTTTTCGTTTCCATAGCCCCTTGCCAACACTGGTTGTCCTACGTTGAAACTTCGAGTGGTCTTGTTATTAATATGCCGGAACTATTTGTTTTCCACTTCCCTCCGCACATTTGGTTTTAACAAGTCCAACCTGGACCGCAACCTCCTGTTATAAAACATCATGGCAGGACTTTGGTTAGTCACTGCATGAGTGGCGTTTCGATATGCCATTAGGAAATTGTCCACCTTGTGCTGTAGCGGAATCTGATCATCGTTCATGGCCTTTATTGCCTTTTTGAATGTTTGGACAAATCTCTCGGCCAACCCGTTTGTCGCCGGATGATATGGGGCAGAGGTATAATGTTTCACCCCATTCTTCTTTAAGAATTTTTGGAATTCTTCCGACACGAACTGTGGTCCGTTGTCCGAACAGATCTGTTCTGGCAATCCGTTCCTTGCGAATATTGTTCTTAACACCGCAATTGTCTTTCCTGAAGTAGTGGTATTCATCTTGATCACTTCTGGCCATTTGGAATGTGCGTCCACCGCAATTAGGAACATGGAGTCCATGAATGGACCAGCAAAGTCAATATGTATGCGTTGCCATGGGGCTGAAGGCCATTCCCATGGGTGTAGTGGTGCGATCGGAGGTGCATTTTGCACTTTTTGGCACCCAGCGCAGCTTTTCGTCAACTCCTCTATCTGTTGGTCAATACCCGGCCACCATACATAAGCCCTAGCAAGACTTTTCATCTTAACTCCCCCCAGATGACCTTCATGCAGTTCTTTTAGAACTCTTTCCCTTAACTTGGGAGGAATAATCACTCTTGTCCCGTACATCAAAGTACCATGGCAGACGGACAGCTGGTCTCGCCTTGCCGAGAATGCCGGTAACAGAGGATCACCACGTGTTGGCCATCCTTTCACTGTCACCTCGTAGACTCTGGACAGTGTCGGGTCGTTCCTGGTTTCTCTTTCAATACTTGCATTGGTGACTGGTAAACACTCGATGATGGTCGAATGAAATAACTCAACAGGGTCAACTTTCGTCGTTTCTTCTTCTTCAGGTAGTGGCAGGCGCGACAGCCCATCAGCATTGCCATGCTGCTTCGTACCTTTGAATTCTATTTGATATTGATGTGCCCCTAGGAAATGGACAATCTCTGGAGACGCTGTGCTGTCATCACTGAAACACCCTTCTTAGGGTTAAAAATGGATACCAACGGCTGATGGTCTGTCAGAAGTGTGAATTTTTGGCCCTGCAGGTAATGATTAAACTTCTTCACTCCCCATACAAGGCTGAGAGCCTCCCTATCGATCTGCGCATAGTTGCGCTCAGCGGTGGTCAATGATCTGGATGCAAACGCGACTGGCCTTTCCATGCCATTTGGCAACTTGTGTGAGAGTACTGCCCCAATACCATATGGAGAAGCATCAAAAGCCAACCGAATAGGCAGTGTCAGGTTGAAGTGAGCCAACACTTCCTCTGAGGTGATCAATTCTTTGCTTTTGCGAAATGCCTTCTTACAGTTTTCGCTCCATTCCCATGGTACCCCCTTCTGTAAAAGAGCGTTTAGCGGGTGCAGTACCGTGGATAGATTTGGTAGAAATTTATGGTAATAGTTAATCAATCCTAGAAACGAACGCAACTGAGAGACACTATCCGGAGCGGGAGCCTTTACAACTGCCTCTATCTTGTCAGGAGACTTATGAAGCCCCTCCCGGTCAATGACATGACCACAGTACGAGATCCGCTTCTGGAAGAACTCACATTTCTGCCGATTAACTCTAAGTCCATACTCTTTCAGTCTGTTGAGCACCAGTTCCAAGTTTGCGAGGTGTTCTTCATCACCATCACCTGTAATCAGAATATCGTCCAGGTAACATTGTGTGCCTGGAATTCCCTGTAATACCTGCTGCATGGCCCTCTGCCAAATTGCCGGAGCCGATGCCACTCCAAAAACCAGCCTATTGTACCGGTACAAACCTCGATGCGTGTTGATCGTGAGGTATTGGCGTGACTCTTCTTCAACCTCCATCTGCAAGTACGTCTGCGCCAGGTCTATCTTGGTGAAGTGTTTCCCGCCAGACAACGAAGCAAAAATATCCTCAATCCGCGGAAGCGGATACTGCACCGTGTGAAGCACCGGATTAACAGTGATTTTGAAATCTCCACAGATGCGAACCTTCCCTGGTTCTCCTGGCTTGTTGCTCGAAGGACGTTTCATAACGGGAACAATGGGCGTAGCCCACTCACTCCAATCTACCTTAGACAGTACATCTGAATGTTCTAGCGCTTCCAGTTCCGCTTCTACAGTAGGTCGTATTGCATAGGGTACCGGTCTGGCTTTAAAAAATTTTGGGTGTGCATGTTCATCAATCTTGATGTTTGCTGTAATTCCTCTCAGTGTTCCCAGTCCCTGCTGGAACACCTCTTTAGCGTCATCCAATATTTTGGACAATCGTTTAGGTTTGACATCTGTTTCCCCGGAATCTACCGTTAGTGCCTTCAAGGAGTGCCAGTCCATATTCATTTTCTTAATCCACTCCCGTCCCAGTAGTGGTGGACCTCCTTCAGGTAGCACATATAAGTCCATTACTTGGCTTTCTTCGCCCTTGTGGACCACTTTTACCTCTATCTTTCCGATGGGGTACACTCTTTGCCCCGTGTATGTTTTCAATATAATCTCCGTATCCCGTGGGGGAATATGTTGGAATAACCTTTTGTAATCTTTCTTATTCATGACCGTCAATGCCGATCCAGTGTCCAATTCCATCTTTACTTGGACTCCTGCTATCTGAAGGGTGACCCAAATTGTCTGGAGATCTGCATCCTTACCAACGTTGTGTACTCTTAAGCTACCCAGTTCATTACTGCTAGCGTCTGAATCTGACTTCTGTTCGGTCGAACTGTTCTTTGTCACCTTGTGTACCTTTATGTATTTTCCTTGCGGTGACTTTTTGTTGCTGGTCTTCTTTCCTGACCGGCATACTTTAGCTATGTGGCCAAGCCTGCCACACGTTCTGCATTCTTGGTTTTTAAACCAACACTGGTTCTGATCGTGCGTTGTCTTTCCACAACGATAGCATTTTACAGTACTCAAACCCAATTTATTTGTACTGAGTTCCAGTGACCGTAGCTGCATTACTGCCATGCCTCTCGCTGCGGCTTCGTGTGCTGCTGCCATAGTGACTGCTTTCTCAAGCGTCAGCTCATTCTCCTCGAGCAGTCGCTTTTGTGTATCTTCTTTTAATAAACCACACACAAATTTATCTCGTAGCGCCTCTGTCAGTCTCGTTCCAAACTGACAGTACTTTGCTAGCTTACGCAATTCCATTAAATATTCAGCATTGCTTTCATCCTTCAGCTGCCTCCTGCTGTAAAATTTAAATCGTTCCGCTAGCATCAGCGGCGTGGGGTTTAGATGAATTTTCAGGACAGTAACAATCTCCTCAAACGTCTTATCCGCCGGTTCATCTGGTGATAAAAGGTGTTTCAATTGCCCGTATGTCTTCGCACCCATTAAGTTTAATAATGTTAGTGCTTTCTCTTCATCTGGGATTTTATTTGCTTTACAATAATTTTGTATGCGTTCTACATACATGGCCCAATCTTCGATGTCGCTATCAAAGGTATTAATGTTCCCATGTTTAGGCATCATTGCAATTTAATTTATTTTTATTTTTATCCAAGATGGCAGCTTCCCGCTCTTGTCTTCGTCCTCCGCCTACAAAATGGCGGTTTTCCCGCACTTGGCGGTCTTCACCCGTCCCCCGACGCTGTCTCCGCTTCACCGCGGCTCTCGCGCCTTCAGTTGCCCCAGACGCTGCGCCTTTTTAGCCCGAATGCGGCCCGGCCCTTATCACCAGCCGCGATCGATGTCCCCGCGCTGCACCTTTCGGCCCGAATGCGGCCCGGCCCTTATCTCCGGTCGCGATCGATCTCACCGCCCTTATTCCTCCGTCTTCCCTCCCCATCTGTACAGCCAACGCGGCCGACTTTCCGGTCGCGTCGCTGCCCGGCTTACCCACCACCGAGGTAGAAAGAAGATAGCTGACAGCCGCTGATGGAGGCTTCGAGTTCAGGATGTCTTCTGCACTCTGGTTTCTCGATGTCTGCCGCGCGACGTATCTTCCAGCAGGGTGATGAGGGTGGAAGCCTCTCTTCGACGTCCGTTCTGTGGACGAAGCCGCCGTGGATATAAACTGCCGCAGGGTAAGAATCGGACTCGTCGCCACTGTTAAGTCTGTGTGTTCTAGTTGTAATTACTAACACAGACTACAAGATTAAAGTTCAACAGGTCTTTACTGGTTGGAGGTCAGGACTATACTAAATACAATATTACTACACAGTGCTTATATACCGGTGGTCACCACCGGTATTACGTATGCAGCAGCCAGAGAAAGTAGTACATCTCTTAAGGTGGAACAGGCTTAAGTTCTCTTAAGGTGGAACAGGTTACATACACCACACAAATAATAATCTGTCTTCCTGTTTTTGCCACCAAAGTGGATAACCTCACATTTATCCACATTATAGTGCATTTGCTATGTATCTGCCCAATCACCCAACCTGCCCAAATCGTACTGGAGTTTCACGACATCCTCCTCACAGCTTACCCTCCCACCCAGCTTTGTGTCATCTGCAAATTTGGAGATATTACATCCAATTCCCTCGTCCAGATCATTAATATATATTGTGAACAGCTGGGATCCGAGGACCGATCCTTGCAGTACCCCACTAGTCACTGCCTGCCACTCAGAAAACGACCCATTTATTCCAACTCTTTGCTTTCTGTCCGCCAACCAGTTCTCTATCCAAGTCAATACCTTGCCCCCAATCCCATGTGCCTTAATTTTGCACGCTAATCTCTTGTGTGGGACCTTATCGAAAGCCTTCTGAAAGTCCAAATACACCACATCCACTGGTTCTCCTTTATCTATTTTACCAGTTACATCCTCAAAAAATTCCAGTATGTTGACTTTGTCCAATCCTGTCACTGCTTTCCAAGTGCTCTGCTATTACATCTTTTATAATAGACTCTAGTATAATAGACTCTAGCATTTTCCCCACTACCAATGTCAGGCTTACCGGTCTATAATTCCCCGCTTTTTCTCTACCACCTTTTTTGAATAGTGGGGTAACATTAGCTACCCTCCAATCCATGGGTACCGTTCCAGAGTCTATCGAGTTCTGGAAGATGACCAGCAATGCATCTACTATCTCTAGGGCCACCTCCTTAAGTACCCTGGGATGTAGACCATCAGGCCCTGGGGATTTATCGGCCTTCAGTCCCATCAATTTTCCTAACATCATTTCCCTACAAATACTGATTTCTTTCAGTTCCTCCCTTTCATCAGACCTTATGTTCCCCGGCATCTCTGGGAGGTTATTTATTTCCTCCTTTGTGAAGACAGAACAAAAGTATGTATTTAGTTTGTCTGCCATTTCCTTGTTTCCCATTATAAATTCCCCTGATTCTGACTGTAAGGGGCCTACGCTTGACTTCACCAATCTTTTTCTCTTCACATATCTATAAAAGCTTTTACAGTCAGTTTTTATGTTCCCTGAAAGCTTACTCTCATATTCTATTTTCACTTTCTTAATTAATCCCTTTGTCCTCCTTTGTTGACTCCTAAACTGCTCCCAATCCTCAGGATTATTGCTTTTTCTAGCCAATTTATATGTCCTCTCCTTGGATCTTATGCTATCCCTAATTTCCCTTGTTAGCCACGGTTGAGTCACCTTTTTTGTTTTATTTTTATGCCAAACTGGGATGAACAAATTCTGTAGCTCATCCATTCGGTCTTTGAATGTTTGCCATTGTCTATCCACCATCAACCCTTTGAGTGACATTCCCCAATCAATCCTACCCAACTCGCTCCTCAGACCATCGTAGTTTCCTTTATTTAAATTGAGGACCCTTGTCTCTGAGTCAACTACTTCATCCTCCATCTTAATGAAGAATTCGATCATATTATGATCGCTCCGACCCAAGGGGCCTTGTACAACAAGATTGGTAATTAATCCTTTTTCGTTACATAATACCCAGTCTAAGATGGCCTGATCTCTGATTGGTTCCTTGACATATTGGTCCAGGAAACCATCCCGTAAACACTCCAGGAATTCCTCCTCCACAGTATTGTTACTAATTTGGTTAGCCCAATCTATATGTAGATTAAAGTCACCCATGATGACTGCTGTGCCCTTATTGCACGCTTCTTTAATTTCCCTTTTAATGCCATCCCCAACCTCCGCCTTACTGTTTGGAGGTCTATATACCACTCCCACTAATGTTTTTCGTCCCTTAGTATTTCTCAATTCTACCCATACAGATTCCACATCATCAGAGCTAATATCCTTCATTACAATTGTATTAATCCCTTCTTTAACCAGTAATGCTACCCCACCTCCCTTTCCTTTTTGCCTATCTTTCCTGAATATCAAATACCCCTGGATGTTGAGTTCCCAGTCTTGGCCATCCTTGAGCCACGTTTCCATAATCCCAACCAAATCATATTCGTTTACCTCTATTTGCGCAGCCAATTCATCCACCTTATCACAAATGCTCCTCGCATTAAGACACAAGGGCCTAGAAATTCAGTCTGGACACTTTTGGGGCGCTAAAGTCGGGCGTTCGCTAAAGTTAGCGCCCGCCGGAAAGTGTAGGCCACTTCGCCGAAATTCAGTAGATTTGGCCAAGAGTTTGGGCGAGCGCTGAAACTGGCGTTGCAATGCTATCTTCAGGCGCTAAGCCGGAGATGCGGCCTGATAACGCCGAGGCCGGGCGCAGCGCAGGTGCGGGCATGTTTTGATTGACAGCAGACACCCTGACGCCGGCCAGCTCTTAAAGGGGGAAGGGTCGGCTTTGACTGCTGCCACGCCCTGCATAGTGGAGCCCTGCAGCTAGGCCTCAACACTGCTGGTGGGCCAAAATAGTGCCTGAAGCCATGGAGAGGGCCCGTGAACGAGCGCAGCGCTTCTCAGAGCATGCTCTGAGGGTGCTGGTTGATGGTGTGGAAAACAAAAGAGAGATCTTGTGCCCGGACAGTGGCAAGAAGGCTCCCAGGAGGCAGTACAGGAAAGCCTGGAAGAAAATCGCCCGCAGGGTGTCATCCACCTGCGATGTCCCCAGGAGTGCGGACCAATGCCGGAAGAAGTACAACGACCTCACTCGGTTGGTGAAGGTGAGTACCCTTTCCAGTGTCCTCCTCATCCTTGCATGTGCACCTCACATTATGGGCAAAGGGACCTCAAAGGCCTAATGGGCAGCCCTCCTCCCGCAGCTATGGCACTGGCATGATCATCAATAGCACTTTCTGCACTTAACACACTGGCCAAGCTATTCCACCATGGGAGGCAGTGCACACAGCAGCAGGGCACCAAACTGGCCAAGCTATTCGACCATGGGAGGCAGTGCACACAGCAACAGGGCACCAAACTGGCCGAGCTATTCGACCATGGGAGGCAGTGCACACAGCAACAGGGCACCACACTGGCCAAGCTATTCCACCATGGGAGGCAGTGCACACAGCAACAGGGCACCACACTGGCCAAGCTATTCGACCATGGGAGGCAGTGCACACAGCAACAGGGCACCACACTGGCCAAGCTATTCCACCATGGGAGGCAGTGCACACAGCAACAGGGCACCACACTGGCCAAGCTATTCCACCATGGGAGGCAGTGCGCACAGCAACAGGGCACCACACTGTACTTACAGGCCATCCTTTCTCTTGCAGGCCAAGCTGGCGCGGAATTTGAGGAGCCAGTCTGTCACCGGTGGAGGCCGTCCCGAGTACCAGGCGCTCAGTGAGCTGGAGGAGAGCGTGGCTCGACTCATGCGTGGCCGGGTGACTGGCCCTGTTGCCATCGGAGATGCGGACCCTGTACTGGGACCCACTGGTAAGGACATGACCGGTTGGACCTCTCTCGTTGCCCTTGCGCTTCAGATCTACATCCTTTCCCACTGTCCGACAAATGCGCATAATGCCACCACTCAGGCCTCCCTCGCTGACGCCCTGTCCTCACTCTAAAGCTACTCTTGTGCCTTCCTGCTTTCAGCTGGTGAGGAGGAGGTGGTCCCTCAAGCTCAGAGTGCCAGGCCCTTGGAAGAGGAGGACGACGAGGACCAGGAGGAAGGCGGCACATCGGGGGAACCCTCATCCGCGCCAGGGGATGGCAATGGAGGGGAGACGTCTGGCCTGCAGGAGAGCCAGGGGGAAGTGTTGCAGGGGAGGGCAGTTCCTGGGCCCAGTGGTGTTGATGCACGCGGGAAGGGTCGGGCAGCACGGCGGCCTTCTCCCCAGAGGGGGGAGGTGTTGCAGGGGAGGGCAGTTCCTGGGCCCAGTGGGGTCGACGCACGCGGGAAGGGTCGGGCAGCTCGGCGGCCTTCTCCCCAGAGGGAGAGTCCGCCCTCCAGTCCGGAGACGGTCCTCGCCCAGGAGGTGCGCCTCCTCGATGAGATGTCGGCGGCGTCGGAGCGGCGCCACCAGGAGTTCATGGGGGTTGTGCAACAGATGCCTCAGGCCATTGAGTCCCTGGCTCATAGTGTGGTCGCTTTCGGCGAATCACAGGCCAGGGGGGTCGAACAACTCGCGGCAGCGCACGACAGGGGTGTCCAGCAACTCGCGGCAGCGCAGGACACGAGTCGCGAGTACATGAGTGGTGCCGTCCAGACACTGGCAGAGCTGATGTGGGCACATACCAGGGCAGCTCGGGCACTCACTTCTGCCACACTCGCTGTGGCGCGGAAGCATCGCCAGGGCACCCGCCGCCCTGCTGCAGCACAGCGGTCTGGCCTCCACCAGCTTGCTGCGCTTGCTGCACTGCCAGCCCGGTCGAGTGCCAGTGTCTCTGGCGAACAGCGCGCGCCTGCCATCAGCCAGCTTGCCCCCATTGGTGCAGCCGACACTGCCACTCCCCCAGCCAAGGTGCGACGAGCTGCTGCTGAGACTGATGCTGGCCAGCCACAGCTGCAGCAGTCACCAGCCGGCCCCTCCCGGGCCGGGCCTCGTCTAGGCCGACCCCCAAGGGCATCTGCCGACACGCATTGTCGCCCTCATGAGCCTTCCCCCAGCCTTGCCACAGCCACAGGGCCCAGGTTGAGGCGGAGCAGCAGGTCGGGCAGGGGCCGGAGAAGCCTGTCTAAGGACTCGCCCTCTCGGCACACCCAGTAGAGTGTGGTGATAGCGGTTTTTTTTGTATGGGGGGGCTTGTGTTCTGGGGGGGGATTATTTTGGTAAGGCCAAAGATCAAGGCATTTTTTGTTTTTATGGGGGTGTTTGTGTTGTGGAGGGGGGGGCTTATTTTTGTAAGGCCGATGATGAAGGCCATTTGGATGGGCAAGTTTTGTTAGTCCTCCCCAGGTTTTGGGAGTGACAGATGTTTTTGACTGTTTTTTGGGGGTCTTGTCTGTTTTTCTGTTTCATGTGGGAAGGGCCCTGAGTTTGTGAAATAAAGCTTTTTATTTATTCAGCATGTCCAGGTGTCATGTTTCAAGTGGTTGTTGCGTTAACCGGCTGAGGGCTTGCGGAGCAGCTGCCTTCAGGTGCGTTCATTGCCACAGGCCATTCCCTGACAGGGGGCCTAGAAGTGTCGTTCAATAAGCCGCCGGCAGACGGCCCTTGGACCTTGTGGCTCCCTCCTGGGCTGGTACTCCTCCTCCTCCTCCTCCTCCTCATGGTCCTCCTGCTCATCCTCCTGAGGTGGTGGTGCAATGTCAGGTGGCAGTGCCTGAGTCCTGCGGATAGCCAGGTTGTGCAGCATGCAGCACACGACGACGAACTGGGAGACTCTATCCGGCGAATACTGTAGAGATCCGCCGGAACGATCCAGGCAGCGGAACCGTTGCTTGAGGACGCCTATCGTTTGCTCTATGATGTTCCTTGTGGCTTGATGGCTTTCGTTGTATGCCTCCTCCGCTGGGGTCCTGGGCGCGCGGAGCGGGGTCATGAGCCATGTACACAAAGGGTAGCCCTTGTCCCCGATAAGCCATCCCCTTGGTGGAGGCTGTGCCTCGAACATGTCAGCCACAGTAGTCTGGCGCAGGATAAATGCACCGTGGCTGCTTCCTGGAAAGCGGGCATTGACAGCTAGGATGCGCTGCCTGTGGTCACACACCAGCTGTACATTGAGGGAATGGTAGCCCTTCCGGTTGCGGTAATCCTCGGCATTGTCGATAGGTGCCCGCATAGCCACATGCGTGCAGTCAATGGCGCCCTGCACCATGGGGAAGCCCGCGATCCTGCCAAATCCGACTGCACGCTGCTCCTGCCTCTGTAGGGTCATGGGGAAGGAGATGAATTGGTGTCTCCTCGCGAAAAGTGCATCGGTGACCTGCCAGATGCAGCGATGCGCGGCGAACTGGGAGATGTTCGCTATGTCCCCAGCAGCGGCTTGGAAGGAGCCGCTTGCATAAAAGTTCAGAGACACCGTGACCTTCACTTCCACCGAGAGAGACGTCCTGCACATCAGCTGTGGACGCAGATCTCTGTGAAGCAGCTGGCAGATCTCTGCAACCACCTCCCTTCTGAAGCGCAGCCTCTTAACACAATGCGCCGCAGTCATGGTGAGATAGGACACCTGCTGCCAGTATTGCCTGAGTGGATAAGGCCTACGTTGCCGACGCCTGATGGCCCCTCTGCGTCTAGGCATGGCTGGCCCTCTCTCACAGCGTCTGCGAGCCCTTCGCACATAATGCTGCAACTGAGGGTTGCACCCCCATACAGCCCCCATAATAAAGTTGCAAACAGTGAAATCACAATGAGTCAAATGTCAAAGCTCTGGCCAGAAGCCAAAAATACCTCTCCTATGTTGTCCCAAATCAGTAAGCTCTGTCCCTTGGTCTCTGCCCAGAAATCCAAAGCAGTAAAATCATTGCAGCAAAATGGCTGGGCTTTATAGGTCAGTGTAAGTGCCCTTTAATTAGCGCTCCCCGAGGCCCACAGGGCCTCTGTTGCGTTCCACTTCACAGTTCTTAACAGCGCCACGCCCACATTGGGCGGGCGCCACCGAATTTCCGGTTTGGGGCGCACAAACAGCGTTGCACGACGAAATGACATCATAAGCTGCGCGCGCAGCTGAGCGGGCGCAAACACTTTGCGCCGGCGCTAAATGTCAACTGAATTTGGGCGTAGGCGCAGATCGGTCTGCGCCCGGGCGCTAAGTGCCTAGCGCTGGAAATATACCCCTCTTATGGCGTTAACGGCTGGCGAACGCAACTGAATTTCGCCTTCAGGCTTGTTTTTTTAACGCTCTTAGACCTATTAGAATTATTATTTACTGTGGCCACGTTCGATTTAAACCATTGATTTCTCTGACTGCCACTTTTGTTTTTCTCCTTCCTATCTTTTGCTTTTATCCCTGTTTTCCTTTCCTCTGTCTCCCTGCTCAGGTTCCCAACCCCCTGCCATGTTAGTTTAAACCCCCCCAAACAGTGCTAGCAAACGTCCCCGCAAGGATATTTGTTCCGCTCTGTTTCAGGTGCAACCTATCCGACTTGTACAAGTCCCACCTTCCCCAGAAGCAGGCCCAGTGATCCAGGAAACTAAAGCCCTCCCTCCTGCACCAACTCTTTAGCCACGCATTCATCTGCTCTATCCTCCTATTCCTATACTCACTAGCACGTGGCACCGGGAGTAATCCAGAGATTACAACCTTTGAGGTCCTACTCTTTAATCTGCTACCTAGCTCCCTAAATTCTTGCTGCAGGACCTCTTCCCTCTTCCTACCTATGTCGTTGGTCCCAATGTGAACCACGACCTCTGCATGTTCACCCTCCCCCTTCAGAATGCCCTGCAGCCATTCAGTGACATCCTTGACCCTGGCACCAGGGAGGCAACAAACCATCCTGGAGTCACGTCTACGGCCACAGAAACGCCTATCTGTTCCCCTTATGATAGAATCCCCTACCACTATTGCTCTCCCACTCTTTTTCCTCCCTTCCTGAGCAGCAGAAGCACCCCTGGTGCCAGGAAGTTGGCTGCTGCTGCCTTCCCCTGGTGAGTCATCCCCCTCAACAGTATCCAAATTGGTATACCTGTTTGAAAGGGGGATGGCCACAGGAGTCCCCTGCACTACCTGCCTGCTTCTATTGCTCCGCCTGGTGGTCACCCATTTCCCTTCTGCCTGTGCAGCCCTGCCCTGCGGCGTGACCAACCCATCAAACGTGTAATCCACGACCCTCTCAGCATCATGAATGCTCCACAACCCATTGTTCCGCAACTCCAGCGCCTCAATACGGCCCGCTAGTAGCTGTAGCTGGATGCATTTCTGGCACACGTGGTCGTCAGGGACACTGGCAGCGTCCCTGAATTCCCACATAGAGCAAGAGGAGCATAACACGGGGCTGGGCTCTCCTGGCATGACTTACCCCTTTAATTAATTTAAATTAATTCAATACCAAAATTGACGCCGAGATATTAGGACAAGTGGCCAAAAGCTCGGTCAAAGAGGTGGGTTTTAAGGAGCGTCTTAAAGGAGGAGAGAGAGGCAGAGAGGTTTAGGGAGGGAATTCCAGAGCTTAGGGCCCAGGCAGCTGAAGGCACAGCCACCAATGGTGGAGCGATGAAAATCGGGGATGTGCAAGAGGCCAGAATTGGAGGAGCGCAGAGATCTCCGGGGGGTTGTGGGGCTGGAGGAGATGACAGAGATAGGGAGGGAGCGAGGCCATGGAGGGATTTGAAAACAAGAATGAGGATTTTAAAATCGAGGTGTTGCCGGACCGGGAGCCAATGTAGGTCAGTGAGCACAGGGGGTGATGGACGAACGGGACTTGCTGCGAGTCAGGACACGGGTCAGTGAGCACAGGGGGTGATGGACGAATGGGACTTGCTGCGAGTTAGGACACGGGTCAGTGAGCACAGGGGGTGATGGACGAACGGGACTTGCTGCGAGTTAGGACATGGGGCAGCAGAGTTTTGGATGAGTTGACAGAGAGTGGAAGATGGGAGCCCGGCCAGGAGTGCGTTGGAATAATATAATGGTCAGACTTTGGAGGTTTCAACATAAAAATGTTAAATGCAAGTTTTCTGTCCCTGACCACAGCCACCATCTTCCTATTTCAGAGAAGCTCAGAGAAACAATAAATTGTTAGCCATTATCAAGATTCATGCTAGAAAATGCTAGAAAAATATATAAAATAAGAAGCATTTCATAATTTAAATATAATTTTTGAAGAAGGCAATTTTTTTTAACTGTATTAGATATACTAGGTGGCAGACATAATATCGTTACCACAGCAAAATACTGCGGACGCAGTAAATCTGAAATAACAACAGAAAATGCTGGAAACACTCAGCAGGTCAGGCAGCATCCGCGGAGAGAGAAACAGAGTTAACGTATCAGGTCGATGACCCTTCATCAGAACTTAAAAAGTTGGAGATGGAACAGGTTTTTAAACAAGTACAGGGGCAGGGAGAGGGAGGAGGGGAGGAAAGAACAAAAGGGAAGGTCTGTGATAGGGTGGAAGGCAGGAGAGATTAAGAGACAACAGGGATGATGGTGTGAGGCAAAAGGAGATGGTAATGGGACAAGTTAAGAAACAAAAGATGAGTCTAGATGAAGTGTAAATGGGAATGGCAGAATCATCAACAGCTGCCGTCTGAAAAAATGGGGGCAGAGGTTATGATCTGAAATTGTTGAACTCGATGTAAATTGCCTAATTGAAAGATGAGGTGCTGTTCCTCGAGCTTACGCTGAGCTTCGTTGGAACAGTGTAAGACACCGAGGACGGAGAGGTCAGAGTGGGAGCGGGGCGGAGAATTAAAATGACAGGCGATCAGGAAACTCGGGGTCGCGCTTGCGGACTGAACGGAGATGCTCGGCAATAACATAATATAGTTAATGGGTATAGCCTGTAGTGTTTCCAATATGGTTTAAGTATAGTGGGGCAGAAATTCGGATCGGGGGCTTGCCGCGCGTGCAAGCCCCCGATCTGCACTTACCTGACGCGCCTGCCGTTCACCTCCAGGGATGCCTGGAATTCCTTTTTGAAAGAGAAGAATCCCGGGCGGCGTCTGACGTCACGCCGCCCAGGAGTGCAGCCAGCGCGAAGCCTGGAGCGCGCTGTGCAACTCAGACACGCCCCTTGAGGTCTCAGTTTAACAGGACACGCCCCCAATGTTTCTCACAAGCTGCTAAGCATTTTTACATGCAGAACAGCATTTTAAATAGGTTTTTGGTATTTTTATGAAGCTTTTGGTAACTTTTATAAACTTTTAAAAACGTTTACATTATTTTGAAGAATCTGAAGTAGTTTTAAACAGAATTAAAGCAATTTAAAGACTTTTAAAAGCCCTGAAAGAATTTTTTTCATTCCATTTATTTATTTAGCAACGTCGTCATCATACATGTCTTCAGACTGTTCCCTTTGGGGAACTGTATGAAGTGGTGGAAGGATTTATGGCCGTGATTAACGCTCCTTCCGTGACCGTAACCATCTTTGTACCAGCCATTAGGGTGGTTAGTCCTATGGCGGGAGGGTTTTACGGGCTCCCACAAGCTATATGAGGAGGGGGGCCACCCACTCCCACGGACGCAAATATCCCACTGGGTGTCAACCCAGAATTTAGAGCCGGAGCTCCGACTCCACTTGCCGGGACTGTCTGGAGCGGGGTTCGAAACCCTACCCGGTCTGGCCCAGCGGCGGGGATCCTACCGCTACGCCAAAGGCCCAATCCGATTAGCAACGTGAAATGGCTGGAATGAGCACAATTCACAGCATTAAAAGAACTCACAATTGAACTGATGATGACCTCAGCAATCTCCTCAACGAGGTGGAGGCGCAGCGCCTGCTCATCATTGGTAATGAGAAGTCCAAGGCGCCGCAAAAAGGACAGATGATAGCTTGGTCTTTCAAGTGGCAGCATAGGGCTCCAGTCACGGGGAGGGAAAAGGCGCAGGAAACGTATGGGTGTTACCTTTTGCGCGGAGTGGGCCTTTTGCGTAGCGGTAAGCATCCCCGCCGCTGGGCCAAAAGGAGTAGGGTTTCGAACCCCGCTCCAGACAGTCCCGGCAAGTGGAGTCGGAGCTCCAACTATAAATTCTGGGTGGACATCCAGCGGGATACTTGCGTCCGCGGGTGTGGGTGGCGCCCCCCCTCGGATGGGTTGTGGGAGCCCGTAAAACCCTCGCGCCATAGGACTAACCACCCTAATGGCTGGTATGAAGATGGTTATGGTCACGGAAGGAGCGTTAACGTGGCCATAAATCCTTCCACCACTTCATACAGTTCCCGAAAAGGAACAGTGTGAGGATACGTACGACGATGACCTCTTGCGCAATGCACCTCCTTGGACCCTCAGTCGCAGATGCGAGGGGGCAAATCGTGCAATTGTTAAATTTTTCATTTTATTGACATGTAAAATGTTGGCCCAGTAATTCCGTTCCAAACGCGTGAGTACGGTCGGGGTACTCACGCGTCTGGCCGGAGGAAATGCCGGTTTTCAGCATGCACAGCACATGCGGGGAAAAATAGCATTTCCTGTCCTCTGAACGAAGGGGTTCAGAGGCAGAACGCGTGCGACTGCACAGGCAGCGCGTGCGCAGTAAAATTCGCCAGTTTCATTCATGCTTTCAGTGAGGTTAAGTCCTTACAACTTACATATGAAAAAAGCATGAGTACAGTTGCTCCAGAGGCTGCGGAGGAAGATATATTTTATCGTGGAGCTTCTGAAAGGCAATATTTTTGTTTGGGAAAGGGAGGAAAGTTTTTTTAAGAAATGCTGAGGTAAGTTTTAAAGTTTATTTTTGTTTTTTAAAACGGGTTTTCAGTACTGTAGGTAGAAGGAGCAATTGTGGCTATGTGAATTGAATTTGCTGTGTTTATTTAATGTGGAAATGACTCCAACATTTTTAAGAAAGAAACTTTTCATCAGTAATATATTCTTTTAAGTAATTATGTATGTATGTCTGTATATATTCCTTTGCGTATATGTATGTATGTATATATTCCTTTACTTATGTGTATGAATGTATGTATTTAATTATGACTTTCAGAGAAAGTAACTTATTGGAAAATCATAATTAAATACATACATTCATACACATAAGTAAAGGAATATATACATACATACATATACGTAAAGGAATATATACGGACATACATACATAATTACTTAAAAGAATATATTACTGATGAAAAGTTTCTTTCTTAAAAATGTTGGAAATGTTACATTATTCATTTTAGAACAGTCATTTTCACATTTAATAAACACAGCAAATTCAATTCACACAGCCACAATTGCTCCTTCTACCTACAGTACTGAAAACCCGTTTAAAAAAAAAAATTAAACTTTAAAACTTACCTCAGCATTTCTTAAAATAACTTTCCTCCCTTTCCCAAACAAAAATATTGCCTTTCAGAAGCTCCACGATAAAATATATCTTCCTCCGCAGCCTCTGGAGCAACTTTACACATGCTTTTCTCATGTGTAAGTTGTAAGGGCTTACCCTCACTGAATCCATGAATGAAATCGACGAAGTTCACTGCGCACGCGCTGCCTGTGCAGTCGCACGCGCTGTGCCTCTGAACCCCTTCGTTCAGAGGACAGGAAATGCCGGTTTTCCCCGCATGCGCTGTGCATGCTGAAAACCGGCATTTCCTCCGGCCAGACGCGTGAGTACCCGGCCGTACTCACGCATTTGGAACGGAATTACTGGGCCATTATTAACTAATTTAAACAAAACATCACTCACGCAACTGGAAATGACGGGTTAAAAGATTTATTTAACAAAATCAAATTCAGATTCTTTCACTTACTATACTTTGGCAATTAAAATCAAATAAAATTTTTTTAAAAATCACATTTTTAAAATAAACTATAAATTACATGAAATAACTATTTTAAACAATAATTTAAATTTTTGAAAAAATTAATTACATTTTCTAACGGGCTAAAAATAAATTTACCTTTCTTTAAAGTATTTAAAAATAATAAATCTGTGGAAAAAATGTTTTAACTTTAATTAATTCACCACTTACCTTGTAAAAAGCAGGCCTTGCAACTGCTTTTTACATGTCTAACTTCTGGAGACTTACCCTCCCGGGAAAACCTGCAAAAAAAACATAAGTTCGATGCGCTGGCGCTGCCTCTCCGGCGCACGCATTCGACTTCTGAACCCCTTCTTTCAGGGGAACGGAAGTGCCAGTTTCCCGAGCATGCGCAGTGCATGCACGAAACCGGCACTTCCATTGGGCTTACGGGTGAGTACCCCGTGCGTGCTCACACGTGGAGACCCGAATTTCTGGGCCAATGAAGTACTTTTGAAGTGTAGTCACTGTTGGAATGTAGGGAAACGGACGCTCTATGAATAGAAGCACTAAGGGCTAGATTTTCCTGGAGCCGTCAGGCGGGGTTTCAGGTGTGTGGGGGGGGGGGAAATCCCGAATTCGGGGGTCCCGACACCATCCCGTCCAAAACCCCACCCCACGCAACTTCCAGGGGTGGCGGGTACCCACCCTGCACTGGGACCCGCCGAAACCAGGCGGGAAGGGATTAGTGCCAATTAACTGCCCGTTAACAGGTAGTTAACAGGCAGTTTTTAGCCTAATCCCTATTTTGAGGGGTGTCATGTGGGATTCCCGACGGCTCCAAACCACGCCAGGTTGAGCAGGCGGGCCGTCGGGTTGAAGGAGTTGGAGGGGTCACGATGTCGGTGCTCAGGTGAGTGATGGGTGCATGAGTGCAAAGGTAAGTGTGTCTAAAGTGTGTAAAGAACGTTTACTTACCTGTACTTACCTTAGCAGCCTTTCTTCCTGTAGCTGTCGGGAGCCCATCACTCAGCCAGCACTTAAAGCTGAACGGCTGCGATCTGTGAAAAGTGACAGCCTTCAGCTTTGAGTGCTGCTGAGAGTTCTAACTGAGTCTGCGTAGAAGGACTCAGCTTAGAACTCAGACTGTCAGTGTTTCACAGCTTCAAACAGCTGTGAAACACTGATATTTCATCTGTCAAGAACTCGTGACAGTTGAAATTTCAGTCTGTGATGTCACCTGTTGCCGGGTGGCCCTTAATTGGCCTGCTGAGCCCACTGGGCGGGCTCAACAAGGTCAATCAAGGGAAAATCGCGCGGATTGGCCGGACGTTGATGTAGGCGGGTCAAAAGTTGTAGTCCCGCCTTCTTCCCCGACAGGTTCGGGAAAATCTACCCCTAACTGTGTTGTATTATCTCAGGATTTAGGAGGGAGAGGTGGTTGCCTTGGTTGGACACCGATTACTCTCACTGGTGTCGAACTGAAGCTGTAACCGGGGGGCTCTGGTCGTGCTATACCATGTCATATATCTATCCTGAATGTGCAAAACTCCATGGCTAAGGGTCGTGTGAGCAGCAGGTACCTAGCAACCACATTGCTTAACCTTATAGCTCCTTCAAACCTCCCTTTTTGACCAAGCTTTTGGTCGCCTGTCCTAATATCTCCTCATGTGGCTCGGTGTCAAATTCTGTTTGCTTTGAAATATTAAATAAATTTGTTTTAAAAATCACATTTTTAAAATTAGTTGAAATTACAATAAATTAAATATTTTAAACAAAAATGTAATTTTTTTGAATAAAATAATTAAAGTTATTTTTGCGGGGCTAAAAATAAACTTACCTTTTTTTAAAGTATTTTTTAAATGAAATTTTGTTTGTGAAGGGCCTTGGGATGTTTTAATGCGTTAAAGGCGCTGTGTAAATGCAAGTTGTTGTTGTTGTTGTGGAATGACACAGCAAAGAAGGAGGCCATTCGGCCCATCGTGCCTGTGCCGGCTCTTTGAAAGAGCTCTCCAATTAGCGTTGCCCCTCCTACTGGTTTCCCCACAGTCCGGCACACTGTGCCCCTTCAAGTCTTTATCCGACAAGATATGACAGCTGGGGTAGTAAAGTGTTAAAGAAACACACTAATTGGTATAAGGTCAGATGAAAGAGCTCAAAGATATCTTGGGAGGGCTCTTCCTTTAATAATGCAAGACCATCCCTGAGATACATCACAGAGTATTAAGGGTTATGAGGTTTCCTTTTAATTTGATTATTTTGTTGTTTTTTGATTTGAATACCCTTTCTTTGACGGGGAGATTAGATTCGGAATAGAACTTGACACTGTTGAAAGTTGATTGCACGTTTCCGTTTCGATTAACAATGGGCAGCACAAACTGTTACTTTGGTTAATTAAGTTACATCATTAAGTTATAGTCATCCTTTCATTAGTGCGATCAATTTCAGGCAGTTTGTTAATGTTCAACAATTGCAAATAAGCATTCTTCGACTCGACTCCGACTTGATCCAAATCCATCACCCTTTAAGACTCGGCTCGTGAATGCTAATTGCAAGGGGATAAAGCAAAGGATTTGATGGCATCAGCTTAAAATCCTTTTGAAACTGAAAGGGCTTTCAAGATCACATCGAAATTGTCAAAGGACAGTGTTTCCGAGTGTTGTACGGCAGAAGCCCCAAGGTTTAAAGCTTACGTCCAATCTGGAGTTCAAAATCCCTGCATCACATCAAAGTAAAAAAAAAAGCTCAATTAATGACTTTGTTTCGAATCCAGCCCCGAGTAAGTGAATGTGACAATACCTGAGGAGTAAAAAGCAACTCCCAAGAAGGACGCCAAGAAAGCGTTGAATAAAGTGGCAGCAAAGGGTCGCAAGAAGCAGAGGACTTGGAGGATGGAGAGTTACTCCAACTGCATCTACATGTCGTTGAATTACAGTATGCAAACGATGCTTGCGTCTGCGTACAGTCGGAGGTCGAACTCCAAACTATCGTCAACACCTTCACCGAAACGTACGAGAGCATGGGCCTTACACTAAACATCCATAAGACAAAGGTCCTCTGCCAACCTGCCACCGCCACACAGTGCAGCCCTCTGATTATCAAAATCCACGACAAGGCCTTGGACAACGTGGACCACTTTCCATACCTCGGGAGTCTACTGTCAACAAGGGCAGATGTCGACGATGAAGTCCAACACCATCTTCAGTGTGCCAGTGCAGCCTTCGGTCGCCTGAGGAAGAGAGTGTTTGAAGACCAGGACGTCAAATCCGGCACTAAGCTCATGGTCTACAGAGCAGCAGTGATACCCACCCTGCTGTATGCCTCAGAGACATGGACCATGTACAGCAGGCACCTCAAAGCACTGGAGAGGTACCACCAACGCTGCCTCTGCAAGATCCTGCAAATCCATTGGCAGGATAGGCGCACCAATGTCAATGTTCTCGCTCAGGACAACATCCCCAGCATCGAAGCTTTGACCACGCTCAATCAGCTCCGATGGGCGTGTCACATTGTCCGCATGCCTGATATGAGACTCCCAAAACAAGCGCTCTACTCGGAGCTCCGGCATGGCAAGAGAGCCCCAGGTGGGCAGAGGAAACGCTTCAAGGACACCCTCAAAGCCTCCTTGAAAAAGTGTAACATCCCCACCGACACCTGGGAATCCCTGGCCCAAGACTGCACAAAGTGGAGGAGAAGCATCCGGGAAGGCGCCGTACACCTCGAGTCTCTTCGCCGGGAGCAAGCGGAAGCCAAGCGCAGGCAGCGCAAGGAGCGCACGTCAACCCAAGCACCCTACCCACCCGTCCCTTCAACCACCGTCTGCCCCACCTGTGACAGAGACTGTAGGTCCCGTATAGGACTCATCAATCACCTGCGAACTCATTTTTAGTGTGGGAGCAAATCATCCTCGGTCCCGAGGGACTGCCTAAGAAGAAGAAGAAGACATCTACAAAGCGAGGAAGCACCTTCACCCAGACACCAGCTTCCCCTCTAAGGTCATGAGCGTCACAAACTCCTTTGTCAATGATACTTTTGAGAGCATCTCGGGGGGTGGATGGGAGGGGGAATGGGAATGCGGTGAAGCTTCCCGCCCGGCCCGTTACATCAAGCATTGGACCGTCAGCTCCTGGGAGATCCAGGCCGCCACGCGTCTCGCTACTGCCCGTGATTGGGGGTGGGGGGGGAGAAGCTGGTGGTGGGGGGGGTGGAAAGCTGACCAAGCACAACGTGTCGGAAAGGGACAAAGAGCAGCGGCCAAGTACACCAGCTCCAAATAAAACTGCACAAAGCACTGATGAAACACGACGGGACACATCAGTTGTAAATATGCTAGGGGGGGGGGGCGGGGGGGGCGGGGGGCGGGTGGTGGTGATGGAGTGCTGTTGCAGGCACAGCATGGAAGGTGCTCCTTACTATTTAACATTAATGAGTTCTTCATTAGATCACACGTGGACACCATCTGGCAGATTGAAAACCAGCTCAAGCTTAAAGCTGCAGAGGTCCCTTTGGCTGGTTGGTGTTGCCACCCATCAAAAGCCTGCTGTTCCTTTCCTAAAGTAAGTACAGTTTTTTAAAGTGCATCGTAAAGGTTATTTCAAATTGTTTGAAAGCTTTAGGCATTGCGAAAATGCGATTAAAGGAACATGTTGTGAACAAGCTGAGGATGAAATTGAGGGGCAGGAATAAAGCAAGCTGGTCCATCAAGCCTGCCTTACGAAGGATGAAACATCATGACGAGACCCATCGCCCATTCCATTCTGCCCCCGCAACCCCCACCGCCCCACAGCCGTGTAACCTCCTGGGAGAGGCTAAAAAGCCAGCTCAAACCCAGGGCCGATAAGGCTGCAACATGCTGGAAAATTCCTCTCCCACCCCCTCGGGCGGTCGGAACCAGTCCAGGAGATCAGATGGACCAAGAGGTGAATTTTAACCACCAGAAACGGGTGAGTTGGGGTCTGGTCAGGTGTGTAAAAAAAACATATTAAATCTGAAACCCAACCCCCAATTTGCCTCCACCCTGCCCACTTGCGGGTTTAACGGGAGGCGGGACACGGGGCGGGCAGCCAACCCGCTCGCAAGAGGTTGGGTTGGCAATTTAAGTATGTTAATGAGGCTGGCAGCAATGTTCCCTGCAAGCTGCCCGGTCGCGCAACGCTCCGGGGATCCTGCACAGCCGGCTTGCTGTCTTTTCAATACAGAAACCCCGCACACGCAGTATTTTGAGTGGCCCGCGCAGCCCCTGAAAGGAGTCGCGAGGCGCCAAAAAAAAAAAATCGGATGGCTGCCTCGGATTTAACCTGCTTTGCCAGTTTAACAGTGTCTGGCCCCGTTTCCCAGGCCTTGGGGAAGCCGGCAGCTGAAGGGAGGCGAGAACAGCTTTGGGGAGAAGGAAAGTGCCTTCACAGCACTGGTTGTGGGCCAGGAGGAGCAGGAGCACTACCCCCCCAGCAGCCCCCCCCCCGCCCCCCCAAGGTCTTCCCCATCAGACCACCCCTCATATAGAGACCCCCGGGGTCTGGGATTGGACGCATCCCTGCCCCGGATTGGGGATCAGACCCCTCTGGGCTCGCAATAGCAGCTTTAGGCTCCCGACCTGCTCCTGCGGCCTGCTTTGGAGTCCTCCCTGCCCAACTGGAAGCCAAGCCTGTCAATCAGGGCAGGTTACCTGTCAAACATAGAAACATAGAAACATAGAAGATAGGAGCAGGAGTAGGCCATTCGGCCCCTCGAGCCTGTTCCGCCAATCAATGAGATCATGGCTGATCATCCAAATTCAGTGCCCTGTCCCTGCCTTCTCCCCATATCCCTTGATCCCTTTAGCCTTAAGAAATATATCTAAATCCTTCTTGAATATATTTAATGAATTGGCCTCTACTGCCTTCTGTGCTGGAGAATTCCACAGGTTTACCACTCTCTGGGTGAAGAAATTCCTCCTCATCACTGTCCTAAATTGCTTACCCCTTATCTTTAGACTGTGACCCCTGGTTCTGGACTCCCCCGCCATCGGGAACATCCTTCCTGCATCTAGTCTGTCTAGTCCTGTTAGAATTTTATAAGTTTCAATGAGATCCCCTCTCATTCTTCTAAACTCCAGCGAGTGTAAGCCCAATCGACCCAATCTCTCCTCATACGTCATTCCTGCCATCCCAGGTATCAGCCTGGTGAATCTTCGCTGCACTCCCTCCATGGCAAGAACATCCTTCCTCAGATAAGGTGACCAAAACTGCACACAATACTCAAGGTGTGGTCTCACCAAGGCCCTGTACAACTGCAGCAAGACATCCTTGTTCCTGTACTCGAATCCTCTCGCTACGAAGGCCAACATACCATTTGCCTTCTTAACCGCCTGCTGCACCTGCATGCTTACCTTCAGCGACTGGTGCACAAGGACACCCAGGTCTCGTTGCACTTCCCCTTCTCCCAATCTATTGCCGTTCAGATAATAATCTGCCTTCCTGTTTTTGACACCAAAAGGAGAAAGGTTGCATGTAAACTCCACAGCAAGTGTACCCGTCGGAAACTCTACCCCCCAACCCAGCCTATGTAACCCGCCCCTGTCAATATCGGCACCCAAGTGATATCTGTAAAGACGTTTACCTTCTATATGATGCGATCCATGCCCCTGTCAAGAACCGGTGCAGCTCCCTCGTGAAGGGAGACAGAAGAACTGCTCCCACCACATCAAATGGCAATGCATTCCAGAGGATCTCTGCACTCCTCCAATTCTGGCCTCTTGCGCATCCCTGAGTCCCTTCACGCTTCGTACCTTCAGCTGCCTGGGTGCTCAGCTCTGGAATTCTCTCCCTAAACCTCTCCGCCTCTCTACCTCTTTCTCCTCCTTTAAGACGCTCCTTAAAACCTACCTCTTTGACCATAAGAACATAAGAAATAGGAGCAGGAGTCGGCCATTCGACCCCTCGAGCCTGCTCCGCCATTCAATAAGATCATGGCTGATCTGATCTTGGCCTATTCTCCATTTTCCTGCCCGCTCCCCATAACCCTTGACTCCCCTGTTTTTCAAAAATCTGTCTATCTCCGCCTTGAATATATTCAATGACTCGGCCTCCACAGCTCTCTGGGGTAGAGAATTCCAAAGATTCACGACCCTCTGAGAGGAGAAATTCCTCCTCATCTCCGTTTTAAATGGGCGACCCCTTATTCTGAAACTATGCCCCCTAGTTCTAGATTCCCCCACGAGGGGAAACATCCCCCTGCCTCTTTTTTTTTAATTCACTTATGGGATGTGGGCGTCGCTGGCAAGGCCAGCATTTATTTCCCATCCCTTGAGAAGGTGGTGGTGAGCCGCCTTCTTGAACCGCTGCAGTCCGTGTGGTGAAGGTGCTCCCACAGTGCTGTTAGGGAGGGAGTTCCAGGATTTTGACCCAGCGACGATGAAGGATCGGCGATATACTAATAAGTCAGGATGGTGTGTGACTTGGAGGGGAACATCTACCCTGTCAATCCCCCTCAGAATCTTATATATTTCAATAAGATCACCTCTCATTCTTCTAAACTCCAATGAGTATAGGCCCAACCTGCTCAACCTTTCCTCATAAGACAACCCCCTCATCTCAGGAATCAACCCCAAGAACCTTCTCTGAACTGCCTCCAATGCAAGTATATCCTTCCTTAAACAAGGAGACCAAAACTGTACGCAGTACTCTAGATGTGGTCTCACCAACACCCTGTACAGTTGTAGCAAGACTTCCCTACTTTTATACACCACCCCCCTCGCAATAAAAGGCCAACATTCCATTTGCCTTCCTAATTACTTGCTGTCCCTGCATGCTCACTTTTTGTGTTTCATGTACAACCAGGCTTTTGGTCACCTGTCCCAATATCTCCTTATGTGGCTCGGTGTCAAATGATGTCTGATAACACTCCGGTGAAGTGCCTTGGGATGTTTGACCAGGTTAAAGGCGCTGTGTAAATGCAAATAGTTGCTACTGGGGTATAATACGGGTTGCCGATTCGTTATCATCCGTTTTGCTCACTGTAAAAGACCGAGTTCACCCACGGTGTCAATTTAAAGGTTGGCAGCATTCTAGCCAATGAAGAACTTTTGAAGTGTAGTCACTGTTGTAATGTAGGAAACA
This sequence comes from Somniosus microcephalus, assembly GCF_052327205.1. Classification (NCBI taxonomy): domain Eukaryota; kingdom Metazoa; phylum Chordata; class Chondrichthyes; order Squaliformes; family Somniosidae; genus Somniosus; species Somniosus microcephalus. The sequence continues at coordinate 15,757,696 of NC_140993.1, forward strand.
CGGCAGCCAATTGCGCACAGCAAGCTCCCACACACAGCAATGTGCCAATGACCAGATCATCTGATTTTTTCAGTGATGTTGGCTGAGGGATAAATATCAGCCAGGACACCGGGGAGAACTCCCCGGCTCTTCTTCAAATAGTGCCATGGGATCTTTTACATCCACCCGAGAGAGCAGACGTTAATTAATTAAACATATCATCCGGAAGACGGCACCTCCGACAGTGCAGCACTCAATTCAATTCAATTCAAATTGCTTTATTGGCATGACAAGCTACATCTTATGTTGCCAAAGCATCGGAAAACATTCATGTTTGTTCACAAAAATACAGATCTATCCATACAGTGTATAAACAGAGATATCCCTGAGTGTATAAATATACTTTCATATAATTTATATATACTCTTTTCTTATATTTACTGGTTGTCCCTCTGTTTATGGCAAGCTGTAACATAGTGTGCAGCTAGTGTTACACAATTTCTCTCTTCCCCTAGTAGGTATGGGAGTTTTTGGTCGTCATTCAAATTTCTGAATTCCGGGCATATTTTTGTGAATTTTGGGTAGAAATTCTCCCTTATGCCCTGATATTTTCTACAAGCTGTGAGGAAGTGCATCTCTGTCTCCACCACTCCCTGACTGCAGTGAGAGCATATCCTGTCCTCTCTTGGTAGCCGGGTCTGTCCGTGTCTACCTTTTTCGATCGCCAGGCTATGTTCACTAAGTCTGTACATTGTCAAAGTTTTTCTCAGTTTGCTATCCTTTACCATGGTCAGGTAATCAGCCATGTTGTATTGTCTGTTTAGGGCCAAGTAGCAATTGAGTTTGCTTTGGGTTTTTGTTGTTTCTGCCCAATATGACAGATATTTTTCCTTTTGCTTAGCGACGATTGTGTTAGGTCGAATTCTTTGTGTTACGCTGTCACTGTCCTGGGGCTGGTTATTGTTAGTAGTGTTAGTAGTTACTTCACTGAGTCCCAGGACTAGTTGACTGAGGGTATTCTTCTTTATGGTCCTCTCTTGGCATTTCAGGGCTTCGTAATGATAGCATTGGGAGTTGCTCATTTCTAGGTGTTTCCAAAATTTGGTGGCTCTTTTTTGGATAGTGATTATTAATGGATATTGGCCTAGTTCTGCCCTGCATGCATTGTTAACGGTTTTCCTTTGAGTCCGGAGGATACTTTTACAGAATTCTGCATGTAGGATCTCAATTGGGTGTTTGTCCCATTTTGCAAATTCTTGTTGTGTTAGCGGTCCCCACACCTCACTGCCATAGAGTGCAATTGGTTCAATTACTGATTTGAAAATTTTGAGCCAAATGCTAATTGGGATTTCTATTTGGATTGATTTTTTAATGGCATAGAAAGCCCTTCTTGCTTTCTCTTTCAGTTAATTCACAGCCAGTTTGAAATTTCCCGTAGAACTGATTTTTAAGCCCAAGTATGTGTAGTTAGTGGTTTGTTCAATTTTGGTTGTTCCTAGTGTGAAATTTATTTTGGGTCCCTGATGTCTGGATCTTTGCTGGAACACAAGGACTTTGGTTTTTTGGGGATTTATTGTCATGGCCCAAGTCTGGCAGTATGACTCCAGCAGATCCAGGTTCTGCTGTAGACCCTCCTTAGTTGGTGACAGCAGAACCAGGTCGTCTGCATAGAGGAGGAATTTAACCTTGGATTCATATAGGGTGAGGCCGGGTGCTGTAGATTGTTCAAGTAGTTTTGCCAATTCATTTATGTAAATATTAAAGAGTGTCGGTGAGATTGGCGAGCCCTGCATCACCCCCCACCCCTGTGGGAAGTATTTTGTTTGTTTGTCTCCAATTTTAACTGCACATTTGTTGTTTGTATACATTGATTTAATTACATCATATGTTTTTCCCCCTACCCCGCTTTCGATAAGTTTCAGGAATAAACCGTCATGCCAGATGGAGTCGAAAGCCTTCTGGAAATCTATAAAGCATACGTAGATTTTGCTTTTGTTTTGATGAACGTGTTTGTCAATTAGGGTCTGTAGGGTGAAGATATGATCTGATGTTCTATAGTTTGGCAGGAATCCAATTTGGCTTTTACTCAAGACATTGTGCTCCTCAAGGAAGTTTATAAGTCTTTTGTTTATGATGCTACAGAATACCTTCCCCAGGTTACTGTTTACACAGATGCCTCGATAGTTATTTGGGTCGACTTTGTCCCCACTTTTGTATATGGGCGTTATGAGTCCTTTGTTCCAGATATCAGGGAAGTAACCGACACTCAGAACCAAGTTGAAGAGTTTTAGGATAGCCAGTTTCATTTTATCGTCTGTGTGTTTAATCATCTCGCTTAGTATGCCGTCTGCCCCGCAAGCTTTTCCTGGTCGCAGGTCCTTGAGTTTTTCAAAAAGTTCTTTTTCTGTTATTATGGAGTCTAGCGGGTTTTGGTTATCTTTTATGGCCATTTCTAGCTTTTCCAGTTTTTTGCATATTTGGTGTTGCTCTGGCCTTAGTGTGTTTTTCTGGTATAATTTTTCAAAGTGGTTTTCCCATGTGTCTCCATTTTGAATGGCCAATTCGCCGTGTTGTTTTTTGTGTAATGTATTCCAGTTGTCCCAGAAACAATTGGAATCAATGGATTCCTCAATGGAGCTGAGTGTATTCTTAATATATTGCTCTTTTTTGGTTCTGAGTGTGTTTCTGTATTGTGTTAGTGTCTGACAATAAGTAAGGCGCAATTCCTCGTTTTCTGGATGTCTGTGTTTTTGGTTTGATATTTTTCTAAGTTTTTTCCTCATGTTATGGCAATCTGGGTCAAACAATTTTTCATAGTTTTTTGTTTTGGGTTTGTTCTTGCGAGCTTTCAAGTTTGACCTTGTTGCCAAATTATCAAAAATATTGTTTAGGTTATTCACTGCCCGGTTTACGCCTTCTTTATTGTGAGTGTATATGTTATCCAGAAAGGTGTCCAAGAGAGCTTGAGTTGATTCATTGCTGATTGCTTTCTGGTATTTTTCCGTGTCGTTTTTGGCCCATCTGTACGATTTTTTGGTGTTGTACAGTTTACTGGGTTGTGTTTCTGTGTTGTTTGTTTCTGTCTTTTTAAGATACATAGTAATTTGACTGTGATCTGACAGTGTTGTTTGTGGTTTGACTGTGAATGCTCTGAAAGAGGATGGGTCCAAGTCCGTAATCATATAGTCTACGGTGCTGCAGCCAAGAGGTGAGCAGTAGGTCGATCTTCCTAGGAGGTCTCCTATGAATCTACCATTGACAACGGGGAGGGGGGTCCTCTTGGGGTCTGGGTATGGACCCGGTTAAAAGCGACGTCCTTCAGGGCTTTAGCAAAGATCGATATTCGTTTCCTGTGGATGTGGACGCGGTCGTAAAGACATTCCTCATCGAGGGTGGGGTGTTGGGCCAGGTGCACGTTGTGCTTTGATTCACAGTCTCTTGCTATGCTGGCATTTATCTCATGAATTGTGTTGCTGTTAAAGTCTGTTCTCGGCAATATTGTGGAAACAGTGATTCTAGTGTTTGGAAATGTATTGCTTGCCTTCCTAATCACTGCTCTGAGCGATGTTGCTACCTCTTTCTGCTGGGCCTTTAGGTCATTTGTGCCCGTGTGTATTATTATGTGTTGGGGGGAGCCTAATCTGGTTTTGGTCAGCCATTCCATGGCTCTGTCTGTTGTTGGGCACCAGATCTTTTCTACTTTACTTCTAGGGAAGAGCTTTTTCTCCCATAGAAATTTCCCATTTGAGTCTATGAGTATTACGATGTCAGCCTTGTTTGTGTTTACTGTCTGGTGGCTTTCGCCTGGACTCATAGCGTGTGTGTTGGGCTGGGGTGGTCATGTCTGGTGTGTGCGCTCCTCTTGTGAGCGGCTCGCTTGTGGTTCCACGGTGGTGGGGGAAGACTGAGCTTCAGTATGCTGGTCGGTCTGTGTGGCACCCCTTGTATTGTGTGTCTGCTGCTGTTGTTCAGTGTGGGAGTGCAGCTGTTCAGTCAGGCTCTGTATTGTCTTATCTCTAGCCTCTGGCTGTTGGTCTAATGGTGTTATCTCTCCTCTATGGCTCTCTTTGTTTTCCTGCAGCTCTTTCACCTGATTCCCAAGTAGATTCACCTGACTCTCAAGTAGATTCAGCTCTCTCCTGTGTCTCTCCCTCTCTTGCTTTTGTTCATGTTTCATTTTAAGGACCTCCTCTCTAAGTTTAACCATCTCTGTCTCTAACTGATTAAATTTATCCTTTAGTTGTATCTGGCTGTGTGATCCCGGGGTCACTCACTTCCTGGCTAGGCTGCTCTTCTCTTGGTGAGCTGGAATTGGTAGGGGGACTATGTGTGGCTTCCTCCCTGGTAGTTACGCTGGGGTTAGTCAGTTGTATCATGTGGCTGTGGGTCCCCGGGGTTAGTGTCTGGTTAGAACTGTGTGGCTCGTTCACCTCCTGACCAGGCTGACTTACTCCTGGTGATTTGTCAATGGTGGGGGGAGTGCGGGTCGCTTTTCCCCTGTTAGCCACTCTGGGGCTGTTCCTTCCCCTCTCCGTTATTTCTTTCAGTGTCTTGAAGGTCGTTTCAAAGTTGTCGAGGTTGCCTTGCACTAATATTGTTCCATTATTGTACATGTTGACAGTCGTGGTTGTCCTGTCTCCTGGTTTATTAATTTTCATTTTGGACCCATTAGCGGTTTTTTCCTGCTTAACCCTGGTATAGTGTGATTTTATTGCTGTGATCCAAGCCGCTGGCTGATCGGAGTGTGAGCCTAGATTTTTGTGCTCAAGTCTCTGGAGTGGGACTCAAACCCACAACCGTCTGACTCAGAGGCGAGTGTGCTACCCGCTGAGCCACGGCTGACACCAAGATTATAAAGCGCGTTACAAACAGATTTGGGGGCAAAAACCCGAGTGAATATTCTAAACCAAAACATCCACCTCAACGAAACTAAAATTTCTATCAGGAGAAAAAGCATTCCACCAATCGAGAATTAAGATGTCCAGTTATTAATTATCAGACCTGAAGTTATCACCTTTGGCCCCCTACCCAATCTTTTCACTTGCCAATGATTCCATCACCCCTCCTCTCCAGCCACTCTCTCAGGCTGCACCAGACTAGTTGCCACCTCGGCATCCTGTTTTACCCTGAGCTAAACTTCAAACCTCCCTCCCCCATCCTCTCCCTTACAAGGACCACTTATTTCCAAAGTATTACCTACCTCAGCCTCTCTTCTCATGAAACCCTTTGCTATCTTCAGACTCAGGCAGTCCAAAATTCTCCTTTACTAGTATCCCATCTTCCACTCACCATAGACTCCAATTAGTCCAAATTCCCCATCCACGTATCCTGTCCTGCACTAAGCCCTGCTCGCCCATCTCACCAGTCCTCATTACGTTGACTCCCTTCCCTGAAAACCACAGGTATAAAATTCCTCATCCTCATCACAGAATCATACGGCACGCAAGGAGCCCATTGTGCCTGTGCCGGCTCTTTGAATTATCCAATTGATCCCACTCCCCCTGCTCTTTCCCCACAGCCCTGCAAATTTCTCCCATTCAAGTATTTATCCAATTCCCCTTTCAAAAGTCACTGTTGAATCTGCTTCCACCTCCCTTTCAGGCAGCGCATTCCAGATCACAACAACTCGCTGCGTAAAAATAATTCTTCTCATCTCCCCCTCTGGTTCTTTTGCCAATTACGTTAAATCAGTGTCCTCTGGTTACCGACCCTCCTGCCACTGGAAACAGTTTCTCCTTTCTACTCTATCAAAACCCTTCATGATTTTGAACACCTTGTAGGGGGGCATCTTTTACCTGGTTTACGGTAATTTACCTGGCCAGCAGCCTTTGCCTGCACTCTGACCAATTCCAACCTTTTACCTGGTTTACGGTAATTCACCTGGTCAGGCAGCCTTTTGCTGCTACACTGTAAACCAATTTCCACAGCAGTTTCGAATCGCTACCCCACCTTCCAGTTCTGACTGGAGGAACTTATAATTAATGATATATTTAAAACGGACAACTGATCTGGATGTGAGAAAGTCAACTTTTATTAAACTAAAGAAACTATAATCAAATTTTAAACTATACCACACGAACACAGTAATTACAGTAAATTGCTTAACAGGGGAAGGCAGATGGCAAAAACGAGGGATAAATGTCTACAATGTTAATTAAACAATCTTAGCAATTTCCCCTAAATTACCACCCCCTAACTAGATTGCTTTGCTGAGGAGCCAGAAACCTGCTCACCTGTGGTCCAAGGAAAGTAAGAGAGAGCGCTAGCTTCTCAGGAGCTATCTTTATATCCTGCCAGCCCCTGCTGTTTGGTGCTGAAAGGGTCTGTGTGCAAAATTCATGCCCAAAGTTCAAATACACAAGAGAAAGACCCTGATTGGCTGACTCAGATGGGCTTGGAGTTGTTTGAATGTGTCTGCTTCTGGGGCCGAAATGTTCCCGCCCACATTCGGAGCTCCCTGGGCTGAACAAAAGGGAGTAATGGGTGATTCAAAACTCATCCATACTGATCTGTCCCCTATCAAAGTCTTTTCTGTAGTTTGGATGTGTCTCAATATGTGTAAGTGGTGTTGAATTGCTAGGCAAACAGAAGCCTATTGTCCTGCGGTTAGCATAACCGCAGCCTAAGTGGATAATCCCTTATGTCACTATCCTGCAGTTTCGTATAAACAAACCTTGCCTCTGCAGAAGGGAAACTCCCTGGTTTGATTGACAAGTCTGACTGCCACTGCTTGATCCTCCCACTTACACAGACACTTCGAGCTGCGAGCTGCTTTTTTTGTCTTTTGGCCATGCTTTCTGACGGCCATTTTTTAAACCCCTTTCCAATTACCAAACTCCAGGGAACAATTTTATTAATAAAGTGTACTGTCTTAAAGTGTGCAAATTTTTCCACAAAGTTCCTCGATTCCGGTGTTGTCCACATGCTGTCCATCTCAACGCAGCCTTTTGTGGTTCTGGGCATGCTTTAAAACATTGTTCAACCTAGAGACAATTCAAATCACACAATTCTTCGTCCACGATGTGGACCAATATTTTCCGATCTTCAGGGATTATGGGGATTTTTGCAAACCCCTACAACCTCTGTCAAATCTCCCCTTAACCTTCTCTGCTCTAAGGAGAACAACCCCAGCTTCTCCAGTCTCTCCGCGTAACTGAAGTCTCTCATCCCTGGAATCATTCTCATAAATTTCCTCTGCACCCTCTCCAAGGCCTTGACATCCTTCCTAAATCCTTCCCAGAATTGGACACAATACTCCAGCTGAGGCTTAACCTGTGATTTATAAATGTTTGCCTTAAATTCTTTGCTTTTGTACTCATTGGGCCGTGGAGGTGGGATTGGAGGCGTGTAGGGGGTTAAAATCTTAAAATCGGGGGGCACGAACCCATCCTGTCCCCAACCCGCCCCCATGCCAGTTTCAAAGGAGGCGGATACCCGACCTTTGCTGGGAGCCGCCTCCCCGAGGTGGGAAGGGGATTAGTGCCAATTAACTGCCTGTTAACAGGTAGTTAACAGGCAGTTTTTAGCATAATCCCTATTTTTATTCCAGAAGTGTGGGATTCCCGACGGCTCCAAACTACACCAAGTTAGCAAGGCGTGCCGTCGGGCTGAAGGACTTGGAGGGTTCGAGATGTCCGGTGTTCAGGTGAGTGATGGGTGCATGTGTGAAGAGGTAAGTGTGTTTGGTGTGTTTAAAGTGTTTAAAG